>NC_136270.1:111785181-111855681 GCF_964187855.1 Myxine glutinosa
TTGTGGGGGCCTAAAACACTACCCTACACTGGCTAAGGAATGAGGTTGGGGATTATTTAATATCATCTTTCACATCGCTAAAAAAGCTTGAGCACTATAGAGCAATATGAAAATCCAACTAAATATGTTTTTGCCTAAAACGCTCTTCGTCACTCATTGATGAACCTCTGAAAGTTTGACGAAGATCTGTTCTGCCATCTCTGATAAGAATGGTGACAGACAGACAGACAGATATCTTATAACCGAGATTACAATGCATAATACCTCTGGTATTTTTTTAAATGTAGATACGTGTGCTATTTCTCAACTTTAACCCCACACAAACTGTACACCGAATCTTCACCCAAAAACCGACTGTTCTCGTAGCGATGTAAATACCTACTTCACTCGCTGCATTTTAAAGCGGTGAAGCGGCTTCAACATTTGGTTAGCTATGTCGTTCCTTCCATCCGTCCATCCGTCCGTACAAAATTAAGAAGAAGAATCCCTCTATCCCACCATGTTTGATTCTAGAGTGTTCTAAAGGGTAATTCTAATGGGTTCTAAAGGGTAATTCTAAAGGGTAATTCAAAAGGATACTTCTAAAGAGTATTCTAATGAGTTTTAAAGGGTAATTCTAAAGGGTGATTATAAAGAGTAATTCGAATGGGGAATTCTAAAGGGTATTCTAAATGGTAATTCTAAAGGGTAATTCCAAAGGGTAATTCTAAAGGGTAATTCTAAAGGGTAATTCTAAAGGGTATTCTAAAGGGTAATTCTAAAGGGTAATTCTAAAGGGTAATTCTAAAGGGTAATTCTAAAGGGTAATTCTAAAGGGTATTCTAAATGGTAATTCTAAAGGGTAATTCTAAAGGGTAATTCGAATGGGGTATTCTAAAGGGTATTCTAAAGGGTAATTCTAAAGGGTAATTCTAAAGGGTAATTCGAATGGTTGAATTCTAAAGGGTATTCTAAATGGTAATTCTAAATGGTAATTCTAAAGGGTAATTCGAATGGAGAATTCTAAAGGGTAATTCGAATGGGGTATTCTAAAGGGTATTCTAAAGGGTAATTCTAAAGGGTAATTCTAAAGGGTAATTCGAATGGTTGAATTCTAAAGGGTATTCTAAATGGTAATTCTAAATGGTAATTCTAAAGGGTAATTCGAATGGGGAATTCTAAAGGGTATTCTAAATGGTAATTCTAAATGGTAATTCTAAAGGGTAATTCGAATGGAGAATTCTAAAGGGTATTCTAAAGGGTATTCTAAATGGTAATTCTAAAGGGTTTTTCTAAAGGGTAATTCTAAAGGGTATTCTAAAGGGTAATTCTAAAGGGTAATTCGAATGGGGAGTTCTAAAGGGTATTCTAAATGGTAATTCTAAATGGTAATTCTAAAGGGTAATTTGAATGGGAAATTCTAAAGGGTATTCTAAAGGGTAATTCTAAAGGGTAATTCGAATGGGGAGTTCTAAAGGGTATTCTAAATGGTAATTCTAAAGGGTAATTCGAATGGGGAATTCTAAAGGGTATTCTAAAGGGTAATTCGAATGGGGAATTCTAAAGGGTATTCTAAATGGTAATTCTAAAGGGTAATTCGAATGGGGAATTCTAAAGGGTATTCTAAAGGGTAATTCTAAATGGTAATTCTAGGGTAATTCGAATGGGGAATTCTAAAGGGAATTCTAAAGGGTAATTTGAATGGGGAATTCTAAAGGGTATTCTAAATGGTAATTCTAAAGGGTATTCTAAATGGTAATTCTAAAGGGTAATTCGAATGGGGAATTCTAAAGGGAATTCTAAAGGGTAATTCTAAATGGTAATTCTAACGGGTAATTCGAATGGGGAATTCTAAAGGGTATTCTAAATGGTAATTCCAAAGGGTAATTCGAATGGGAAATTCTAAAGGGTGTTCTAAAGGGTAATTCTAAAGGGTAATTCGAATGGGGAATTCTAAAGGGAATTCTAAAGGGTTTTTTTTAATTTTTGTTTTGTTTTGTTTTTGTATACAAGATCGAGGCTCGTGAAAGAGCGAACATTAATCACACAGAAAGACAAACCGACACATAAAACATATAACATCGGGAGCGTTAGACAAGATGGGGAGAGAGGGGGAAGGACACAAACACAACATTTGAGAGCAGGGACCGAGAGACATGGAGACATCGAGAGATCTGAGAGAGGGCGAGGGCTTTGGGGGGGGGGGGCATGGGAAGGGGGCGGTGGGAGAGGTATAAAACATATGGACACTGCCAGGACTTCCAGGAAAGAAGTTGGAATTTCAAACAAGGTGGATCTGGGGTGAATTAGCGGGGGTAGAAAAGATCAAGGTTTTGGATGGGGGAAGATAAGAGATGGTGGTGAACAGCTGTTTTAAAGACCTGGAGGGAGGAGTGGGATTGAAGGGAGTGAGGGAGTTTGTTCCAGAGGCGGGAGAAAAGAGGAATGAAAGAGTGAAGGTGAGCAGAGAGCCGAGATTTCGGCAGTTTAACCATCAGAGGGTTGCTGGCAGATCTTGTGCGACCTGTAGGAATATTTGGGGGACAGAGCACAGAGAGAGCTGGGGGTGCAAGGCCGGAGAGGAGTCGGTAGAAGACAGAAAGACCACCTACCTGCCTGCGGTGAGTGAGTGAAAGGCCCTCAGAGATAGCTTCATCGCGGGAGATTCCAATAATTCTGAAAGCTTTGGTTTCAACAGCGTGAAGCCGAGCTAGGTGTGAGGCAGGAGCACCGGCCCATAGGGGAGAACAGTATTCCATTGAGCTGCGGATGAAAGGGTAATTCTAAATGGTAATTCTAAAGGGTAATTCGAATGGGGAATTCTAAAGGGTATTCTAAATGGTAATTCTAAAGGGTATTCTAAATGGTAATTCTAAAGGGTAATTCGAATGGGGAATTCTAAAGGGAATTCTAAAGGGTAATTCTAAATGGTAATTCTAACGGGTAATTCAAATGGGGAATTCTAAAGGGTATTCTAAATGGTAATTCCAAAGGGTAATTCGAATGGGAAATTCTAAAGGGTGTTCTAAAGGGTAATTCTAAAGGGTAATTCGAATGGGGAATTCTAAAGGTAATTCTAAAGGGTAATTCTAAATGGTAATTCTAAAGGGTAATTCGAATGGGGAATTCTAAAGGGTATTCTAAATGGTAATTCTAAAGGGTAATTCGAATGGGGAATTCTAAAGGGTATTCTAAAGGGTAATTCTAAATGGTAATTCTAAAGGGTAATTCGAATGGGGAATTCTAAAGGGTATTCTAAAGGGTAATTCTAAATGGTAATTCTAAAGGGTAATTCGAATGGGGAATTCTAAATGGTAATTCTAAAGGGTAATTCTAAATGGTAATTCTAAAGGGTAATTCGAATGGTGAATTCTATGGGGGAATTCTAAAGGGGTATTGTAAAAGGTAATTCTAAAGGGGAATTCTAAAATGTAATTCTAAATGGTAATTCTAAAGGGTAATTCGAATGGGGAATTCTAAATGGTAATTCTAAAGGGTAATTCGAATGGGGAATTCTAAAGGGGAATTCTAAAGGGGAATTGTAAAAGGTAATTCTAAAGGGGTATTGTAAAAGGTAATTCTAAAGGGGTATTGTAAAAGGTAATTCTAAAGGGGTATTGTAAAATGTAATTCTAAAGGGTATTCTAAATGGTAATTCTAAAGGGTAATTCGAATGGGGAATTCTAAAGGGTATTCTAAAGGGTAATTCTAAATGGTAATTCTAAAGGGTAATTCGAATGGGGAATTCTAAAGGGTATTCTAAAGGGTAATTCTAAATGGTAATTCTAAAGGGTAATTCGAATGGGGAATTCTAAAGGGTATTCTAAAGGGTAATTCTAAATGGTAATTCTAAACGGTAATTCGAATGGGGAATTCTAAAGGGTATTCTAAAGGGTAATTCTAAATGGTAATTCTAAAGGGTAATTCGAATGGTGAATTCTAAAGGGGAATTCTAAAAGGTAATTCTAAAGGGGTATTGTAAAAGGTAATTCTAAAGGGGAATTCTAAAATGTAATTCGAAATTGTAATTCTAAAGGGTAATTCTAATGGGGAATTCTAAGGGGTATTCTAAAGGGTAATTCTAAAAGGTAATTCTAAAGTACAATTATAAAGGGTAATTCTAAAGTGAAATTCTAATGGGTTCTAAAGGGTAATTATAAAGTGCAATTCTAATGAGTTATATCGGGTAATTCGAATGCATTTCAAATAGTTATTCCAAAGGGTCATTCTAAAGTGCAATTCTAATGGGTTCCAAAGGGTAATTCTAATGGGATGTAATGAGTAGGCCTAATTCTAAAAGGTAATTCTAAAGTGCAATTCTAATGGGTTCTAAAATGCAATTCTAATGGGTTATAAAGGGTAGTTATAAAGGGTAATTCTAAAGTGCAATTTTAATGGGTTCTTAAGTGCAATTCTAATGGGTTATAAAGGGTAATTATAAAGGGTAATTCTAATGGGTTATAGAAGGTGATTCTAAAGTGGAATTATAATGGGTTCTGAAGGGTAATTCTAATGGGTTATAAAGGGTAATTCTAAAAGGTAATTCTAAAGTGCAATTCTAATGGGTTCTAAAATGCAATTCTAATGGGTTATAAAGGGTAATTATAAAGGGTAATTCTAAAGTGCAATTTTAATGGGTTCTTAAGTGCAATTCTAATGGGTTATAAAGGGTAATTATAATGGGTTCTAAAGGGTGATTCTAAAGGGTAATTCTAAAGTGTAATTCTAATGGGTTCTAAAGTGCAATTCTAATGGGTTATAAAGGGTAATTATAAAGGGTAATTCTAATGGGTTATAGAAGGCGATTCTAAAGTGGAATTATAATGGGTTCTGAAGGGTAATTCTAAAGTGAAATTCTAATGGGTTATAAGGGGTAATTCTAAAGGGTAATTCTAATGGGTTCTAAATGGTAATTCCAAAAGGTCATTCTATTGGGTTGTTAAGTCCTGTAACTTGCATGAATTGAACACAAAATGCCAAACTGAACCACTTCCTTTGGACAAGGTTGCAATTTTTGATCTCTTAATGGAACTCTAATAAGTTTTTAACAATAACTTTTTATGTCCTCTTCCTTTAAATTTCATCTATTAATGCTGGAAATGTTTGTCTTGTCGACCTGTGATTGTGATCTTATATCGATATTTATCGACATTGACCCATAAAAAATCGAATCCTGCTAAGCCCAAGTATAACTGATAAAATCTATTTTCCCAATGGGTTCAGTCAACTCAACTGTGATGATGTTTCTGGAGTTGGATGTTATCGGCAGAACATGTCGCAAGTTGGTGGAAAGCTCATCCTTGCTCCACCATCTCCTCGTACCTTCCACTCCATTCAATTTTGTTCGAGATTGAGGGCTCATGGAAAAAACTGAATATGAGATAAGTTCTCCCAATCATGTTTCCAATTCTGCTGAACAATATGTGATATTGAAATGAAACCCTGACCCTCTTCCCCTTCTAGCTCACACTGTATATAATTGTCACTGTTTAAGGCTGAATGTGATTACCCAGGTTGGGGAGAGGAAACAAACTAATGTTTATCGAGACAGTGCGGCAAAATATTTCCCTTTAATTGATCTCTCCTTTGGAGAAGGAAACACTCAGAATGAATCAGGTATGTGAATGATCAAATGAAATATCTCGTAAAACATCCGGCTTCACAAACTCAATGTATCTCGAACAACTAGAGAAGCCACACTTTTGTTTGAAACTCAAGTTAGTGTGAATAAACAATATGGCGAAGGATGCAGGTGCAGAACAATTGTTTTTTTAGTCTGTGTTACTATGGCAACAGAAAGTCAATGGATACATTTTTAATGAAGTGTCAGGTCATTCCTAATCATACTTTCTCGGAATGTTTTAATGTTTGTATTTCATAAAATACGCCAGTATGAACCTGCTCTATCTGCTGCCATTTCCTCCACCTCCCACTTGGCCCAAATATGAGGATCTCATCAGGAAGCACTCCTTAGCAGATTATCAAGTTTGTCTTGCCTTCCTTATGATACCAATTGTAGCTGTGTTGTGTAGTTGCCAGTCGTCTAGTTCCGTCAAGTCGTGTCTGACCTCTGGTGACATTCATGATCAAATAATGTCTCCAAACATCCCTATCCTGCACCGCTTTCCAAAGTTCTGCCAACACAGCCTGGTTGCATCCTTTACCCCATCCATCCGACAGTAGTTACCACATCGTTGAAATCATATTTCATGTTAAACTCGGAGGCTGATGATACCAATTCCAGAATTGTCGTTTAACAGTTTTAAGCTAACAGGTGGTCATTTGTCGATGTATCACGTTTGCGCATTGTGTTGTGTGTCTTCAAGTATATTTTCATGCTAGGTTTGTGGGTTTGGTTTGGTTTGTGGGTTTGTGGGTCCTCGGGTCCTTGGCGGAGCCTCCTGACCCTAGGGACCTCATTCGAATCTGGTACTGTTTCGTCCTGTCCGTGCATTGCATTTTTACCTCTGCCACCAAAGGTGGATGGAGGTTATGGTTTCACCCCTGTCTGTCCGTTTGTCTGTCCGTTTGTGAATAACATATCTCGAAAACTTGTGGACGTTTTCGGACGAACCTTGGTGGAGAGTTGGTGAAGATCCGGATTCGGATTCGGCGACTAGAATTTTTAAAGTGATTCTTCACCATTGGGAGTTGGGGATAAAAACTATACAAAGCAGAATATCTCAAAAAGCTATCGATGGATTTGGACGAAACTTGTTGGACAGGTTGTGTGTGTGACAAGCACAATTCGATTATATTTTGGTGAAGATCCGGATCCGGCTAGTAGAATTATTTAAGGGATTATTCAACATTGAGTGATATGGCCAACCAGGTGGAGGTATGCTCTCTACTGAGTGCCGTTCTAGTTTACCTTGTGTTGCTTTGCTCTTCCATAAGCCTCAATTTGGTACACACACACACACACACACACACACACACACACACACACACACACACACACACACATTGAGATTCTACAAATTTCAGAAAATTAATTATAATAGCAATTGTAAATTAGCTCAGGTGTAACCAATTACCTTCAAAATCACATACCAAGTTAATTGGCCTCACCTGTGTTAAATTGTCATGATTCTGATTATTTCTGAATAAAATCAGCTCTTCTTGCTGTCCTGCATGGACAGCAATCCTCAAGGCATGTGTTACATATTTATGTGAATGTATGGGAATTACGATTCAGGGCTTTGCTTATCAATGTGTAGTCGATTAAAGGTTGTTGTGATTAAAGGGTCAGGAGCCCTTCTGAGAAAAAGGAGACCGGAAACGGAAGAAGAAAAGACACGAGGTCCGGGAGACGCGACGATTATTCTTCTTCCTCGCCAAGCTCGGACGCGAGCGGTATCGATTGAGCAACGTAAGAGAATCGGCGTTTCAAAGCCCGTCTGGCGAGAGGAGTTACCGGGACGTGTAACTACCCTTTGACACGTCAAGTCACTGTGGGTTCGTGCACGGAACCAAGCAGCTGGCACAGTTCGCCTCGCCATCTACAAGGCCGCGTACGGGTCGCACCTGGGGCCGCGCGCGCTGGGCAAGCCGCGTGTTGCTTTGCCTGCTTTACATTACCCGCTTTGCTTGGCCAGGAGGTGCGTGCTGCAGCCGTTGTTCCCGGTATGGGACGTGCCCGGTGAAAGCACGTCAGGAAGGGTCCGTTCAACCGCCCACGTGCGGAGATCGAACTACAGGAGTACGGAGACATTGTGAGAGACATTGACCATGGAGGGAGTCGGGAGTGGGGCTCACGTGAGGAATGTATAAGATGGCCATCTTAGAGTTAATGTAGATGAGTTTACATCTTTGCACTATTGATTGCTGATTGTTGATGGTTGATTGCTCGAGGAATATATCATTGATTATTCCGGATCCTTGGTGTGGGGTTTTTTCTTGGTTGGAATTCATATTGATTGCGTTACGAAAGCGTATACATAATAAATCTTTCTGGCGGAGTTCCTCTCACGGTCCGGGGGTCACCGAGACCAGGTCGTCACCGGGAGGACCACGTAACAGAATTGGGGGCTCGTCCAAATTACGATTTGCGGATTCGCAATTGGGTCTACGTCCGGGATCTAAAATTGTATAAAATAATAAAATAATATTTTTATTAATTAAAATTTATTAATTAAGTATTAATTGGTAAATCTTTGGGGAAATTGGGGTAAAGTCTTGGGTGAAGGTTAACAGGTGTTAACGATAGGCACCATGGCGTTTGTGGCACAGAACTTTGCGGTAACCCCGAGTGAGGCACAGTTCCGAGCGTTACTAAAGTCGGACCTCTTGAAATTGGCCAAACATTTTAACTTGGAGGTCCGAACTAATTTGAGGAAGGCAGAGTTGCAGACCACGGTGATACAGTCTATGGTGGGATTAGGAACATGGGACGAGTTAGCCTGGGAGTGGCTACCCGAAGAACCAGAAGACGTGGAGCTCCGGAAACTGGAGTTGCAATTACGGAGCCAGGAACGGATCAAAGAAGAAGAAAGGAAAGCAGAAAAGGAAAGAGCAGAAGAAGAAAGGAGAGTGGAACGAGAACTCCAGGAAAGGTTAGAAAGGATGAAAACAGAGGAAAGGAAAGCAGAAAAGGAAAGAGCAGAAGAAGAAAGGAAAGCAGAAAAGGAAAGAGCAGAAGAAGAAAGGAAAGCAGAAAAGGAAAGAGCAGAAGAAGAAAGGAAAGCAGAAAAGGAAAGAGCAGAGGAAAGGAGAGTGGAACGAGAACTCCAGGAAAGGTTAGAAGGGAGAAAAGCAGAGGAGAGGAGAGCTGCAAGGGAACTCGAAGCAGAGGAGAGAAAAGCCGAAAGGGAGTTGAAGGAACGTGATCTGGCGCTTCAGCAAGATATTAAATTCAAGGAGCTGGATTTAATGAGAGAACGGGGAGAGGTACCACCCTTGCTGACGGGGTCGACACCTAGCCAGAACACCTGGGATGTGGGCAGACATGTGAGGCTGGTTCCACCCTCCAGTGAAAAGGAAGTCGCTAAATTTTTTCCACACTTTGAGAAAGTGGCTCGACAGTTAAACTGGCCGGAGGAGGCCTGGACCATACTAGTGCAAAGTGTGCTGGTGGGAAAAGCTCAAGAGATTTATTCGGCGCTACCAATGGACCAATGTGCAGATTATGAGGTATTGAAGAAGCACATCCTCAAAGCCTATGAGTTGGTTCCGGAAGCTTACCGGCAAAAATTCAGGAATGCCAGGAAGAGGGAGAGTGAGACCCATGTGGAGTTTGCCAGAGTGAAAGAAAACATGTTTGATCGGTGGTGTGAGTCAAAAGGAGTCGGGAAAGACTTCGAAACATTGCGTGACTTGATCCTGGTGGAGGAGTTTCAACAGTGTGTCCACGAGGACATCAAAGTGTACCTGCAGGAAAAGAAAGTACCAAAGTTGTGGGACGCAGCCACCATGGCAGATGATTATGCCTTAACACACCGGATAGGGGTCCACGAACCTAACTCCTCGCCTAGATCTCCGCAGGGGAGGTGTGGACCAGCAGGTGCGGAGAACGACAATACATGGCGGCGGCCTCGAGATGAATATGAGGACAACGCTGATACCCGAACTGTTCGAAATCAGGGGGCTACGGGCCTAAGACAAACTTATTTCCCGGGGGGCCCGAGGCAGACCACGAGTTTTTCCTCCGGGCCTACTTGCGCCTTTTGCAAAAAACCTGGACACTTGATGTCCAGTTGTTACCTCATGAAAAGGGACAACCCAGAGCGGAGTCCGACTAGTACAACTCCGAATGCGATGGCCAACGTAAGAAATCGCCCACAGAAGAGTTACCAACCATTTATTTATGAGGGGTTGGTCTCACTCAAGGGAGACTTGACTAACCCAAGACCGGTTCGGGTTTTGAGGGACACAGGAGCCCATCAATCCTTAATGCTTGAAGGCATTTTGCCATTGTCAAAGAGTACCGCAACTGGTGATAGTGTTCGGTTACAAGGGATCGGTGGCTGTGTTAGTGCCCCACTTCATGTCATCCATTTGGAATCCGATTTGGTGTCAGGACCGGTCACCGTCGGTTTACAAGCCACGCTTCCTGTAGAGGGAGTATCTGTGATTATCGGAAATGATTTGGCCGGGGGGAAAATTTATGGTAACCCGAGGGTTGGTAAAGAGCACAGCAGGGAAAATAACACCCCACCAGCTCGGGATGGCGACAAAAGTTCCAAGTTATTTGTAGGGGGACTGAACTTCAACACAGAGGAAGAAGTTCTGACCTCTGTCTTCAACAGATATGGGCCGCTGTTGGAAGTGCGGGTGGTAAAAGACAGGGAAACGCAACGGTCAAGAGGGTTCGGCTTTGTCACGTTTGCAAGCACAGGAGACGCCAGAGAGGCAGAGAAGAATTGGAATGGTAAGGATTTGGAGGGTCGGACCATAACAGTAGGGAAGGCATTTCGTAGGCATCGAGAGGTCTACAGAAGAGGACCACTTGGCAGGAGTTTTGGGGTTGGCAGCAGCCGATATTACTATGGAGGCTCCCAGAGTTACGGCACCTCCCGAAAGAATGAATGTCAGAGCACTGGCCGAGAAGGAGACCGCCAGTCAGGTAACGGCTGGGACAAGGGGTCCCACCGTAACTGTTAGGAGTCTGGAGAAGTTGAAGCACTATATACAGGGGAGCCGCCGAGCCGAGGCTCCTACACGGACTAACCGTGAACGCCACGTTCTTAAAGGCGTCCAGGTAGTGAACTTTCCTGCACGGACTAACCGTGAACTCCACATTCCTTAAGGCGTCCATGTAGGAATACTCCGCTGGGCCTCCCGAAAAAGTGCTATAGAGAGGTTTAAATTTGGGGGCTTTGGGTCACCACCTCTTAACCGTCATTCAAGAGAAATTAGAAGGGGTTGACGCTTGGTCCAGAGGGAATTAATCTCGGGGATTGTGTGAAATTTTGTTGCTTTATTTTTAAGTGATGACTGTGCCCGGGGGAACTGATGAGTTGGGGGGGGGGGGGTGAGTTATCTGGTTTGTTTATCCAAGTTGGCCGGCAAAGAAAGTTTTCGCTGGGTTCAAACTTTCTTTCTTGAAGGGGGGGAGTGTTACATATTTATGTGAATGTATGGGAATTACTATTCAGGGCTTTGCTTATCAATGTGTAGTCGATTAAAGGTTGTTGTGATTAAAGGGTCAGGAGCCCTTCTGAGAAAAAGGAGACCGGAAACGGAAGAAGAAAAGACACGAGGTCCGGGAGACGCGACGATTCTTCTTCTTCCTCGCCAAGCTCGGACGCGAGCGGTATCGATTGAGCAACGTAAGAGAATCGGCGTTTCAAAGCCCGTCTGGCGAGAGGAGTTACCGGGACGTGTAACTACCCTTTGACACGTCAAGTCACTGTGGGTTCATGCACGGAACCAAGCAGCTGGCACAGTTCGCCTCGCTGTCTACAAGGCCGCGTACGGGTCGCACCTGGGGCCACGCGCGCTGGGCAAGCCGCGTGTTGCTTTGCCTGCTTTACATTACCCGCTTTGCTTGGCCAGGAGGTGGGCGCTGCAGCCGTTGTTCCCGGTACGGGACGTGCCCGGTGAAAGCACGTCAGGAAGGGTCCGTTCAACCGCCCACGTGCGGAGATCGAACTACAGGAGTACGGAGACATTGTGAGAGACATTGACCACGGAGGGAGTCGGGAGTGGGGCTCACGTGAGGAATGTATAAGATGGCCATCTTAGAGTTAATGTAGATGAGTTTACATCTTTGCACTATTGATTGCTGATTGTTGATGGTTGATTGCTCGGGGAATATATCATTGATTATTCCGGATCCTTGGTGTGGGGTTTTTTCTTGGTTGGAATTCATATTGATTGCGTTACGAAAGCGCATACATAATAAATCTTTCTGGCGGAGTTCCTCTCACGGTCCGGGGGTCACCGAGACCAGGTCGTCACCGGGAGGACCACGTAACACATGCCACATATTTTCGATTAGATTTAGATCAGGGCTCTGACTAGGCCACTCAAGGACATTTATCTTTTTGTTCCTGAGCCACTCCAATGTAGCTTTCGCTGTGCGCTTTGGGTCATTGTCATACTGAAAGATGAACGTCCATCCCAATTTCAGCTTTCTTGTAGAGGGCAGCAGGTTCTCCTCTAGGATTTTTCTGTATTTTGCTCCATCCATTTTCCGTGTTATCCTGACAAGTCCCCCATACCCTGCTGATGAGAAGCGTCCCCATAACATGATGCTGCTACCACCATAATTCATAGTAGGGATGGTGTTCTTTGGTTGATGTGCTGTGTTGGGTTTGTGCCAAATGTAATGTTTTGCATTTAGGCCAAAAAGTTTCATCTTGGTTTCGTCAGACTACAAAACTTTTTGCCGCATGATTTCAGAAACTCCGGAGTGCATACCTCAAACCCAAACGGGACTCAAGGTGGGCTTTTTTGAGTAATGGCTTCCTTCTTGCCACCCTACAGTACAGACCAAACTTGTTGTGTGCTTGGGATATTGTTTTCACACGCACTTAGTGACCAGTCTTTGCCATAAAGGCCTGCAGCTCTTTCAATGTTGCCATTGGCCTCTTGGTGGCCTCTTCTATCTGACTCCTCCTTTCTTAGTCATCCAGACGGCCTGATCTAGGCAGGGGCTTTGTGGTGCCATATGCCTTCCACTTCATAATGATTGTCTTGACTGTGCTCCAAGGTATATTCAAGGCCTTTGAAATATTTTATACCCATCCCCTGATCTGTGCCTTTCCACAACTTTATCCTGAAGGTCTTTTGAAAGCTCCTTGGTGCTCATGGTTGAGTCTTTGCTGTGAAATGCACTACCCAGCAGAGGAAACCTGTAGGAACAGCTGATTTTATTCAGAAATAATCAGAATCATGACAATTTAACACAGACGGAGGTCAATTAACTTGGTATGTGATTTTGAAGGTAATTGGTTACACCTGAGCTAATTTACAATTGCTATTATAATTAATTTTCTGAAATTTGTCGACTTTCAATGTGTGTGTGTGTGTGTGTGTGTGTGTGTGTGTGTGTGTGTGTGTGTGTGTGTGTGTGTGTGTGTGTGTGTGTGTGTGTGTCATTGTGAAGCCTTTTCTTTGATTTATATACAATTGCACACCCTTGACCCAATCTCCACCAAATTTTGCATACGTGCTGGGGGTACCCACAGTCAGATCATGGGCACTTTCGGTAACGACTGCTGCTAACCGTGGGTATGAACTTCTACCACACCCACCCGTTAGCAGATCGATCCCCATGCAACTTATATTTCACCTGAAAGAAGCCCTGCAGGGAAACAAATATGAGAACGACAATGCATTGATGGCAGCTGGAGTTCCACAGAATGGATATAGCTAAGCTAGGACGGATGGATGAACTGAATTACTGGAAAGGATATTATGTTGAGGAATACAGTGAAATTAAAGTGATTATAGGCCTACAAGTGTTGTCCTTGTTGGGTCACAAACAAACTAATCACCTCTCATCTTTTCATGTGGACAGATGGCCTAAACACAACTGATAGAGAATCAGTAAAGGAAACATAACGAGGTTTAAATATTAATGGTGTAGCGACATTAGTCAGCTGCTACATCAGTGTGCTGGCACCATCACTATCATGCGTTCTGCGTCCATTGACAATAAACCTTAACGTCTCGTGTGTTTGCTCTGATAAGCACTATTAGGTATCACAGCTGAATTATTGCTTTTTGTTGTCGTAGTTTTCTAGGCGCCGATGCGTTTTTAACTTTTAGAAAATCAAGATTAATTTATGAAGTGAAAATAGATAAACTCACTGTAGGATTTCCGTTGTGACAAATTTCATTTTTTGGCCTGTTGACGTCCTGTTCATTATTTCACCCCTGTCTGTCTGTCAGTTTGTCTGACTGTCAACGGGAGATCTCAAAAAGTTGTCTATGGATTTGGACAAAACTTGGTGGAAATGTTGGGTATTTGACCAGGAAGATTCGAATCGATTTTGGTGAAGATCTGAATATGGATTCGGATATAAGAATTATATATTTTTTAAAGTGATTCTTCATCATCGTTGCACAGTTTGTCTGACTGTCAACGGGAGATCTCAAAATGTTGTGGACGGATTTGGACAAAACTTGGTGGAAATGTTGGGTATTTGACAAGGAAGATTCGAATCGATTTTGGTGAAGATCTGAATATGGATTCGGATATGAGAATTATTTAATTTTTTCAGTGGTTCTTCATCATTGTTGCACAGTTTGTCTGACCGTCAACAGGAGATCTCAAAATGTTGTGGATGGATTTGGACAAAACTTGGTGGAAATGTTGGGTATTTGACAAGGAAGATTTGAATCGATTTTGGTGAAGATCTGAATATGGATTCGGATATGAGAATTATTTAATTTTTTAAGTGATTCTTCATCATCGTTGCACAGTTTGTCTGACTGTCAACGGGAGATCTCAAAATGTTGTCTATGGATTTGGACAAAACTTGGTGGAAATGTTGGGTGTTTGACAAGGAATATACGAATCGATTTTGGTGAAGATCTGAATATGGATTCGGATATGAGAATTATTTATTTTTTAAAGTGATTCTTCATCATCATTGCACAGTTTGTCTGACCATCAACAGGAGATCTCAAAATGTTGTCGACGGATTTGGACAAAACTTGTTGGAAATGTTGGGTATTTGACAAGGAAGATTCGAATCGATTTTGGTGAAGATCTGAATATGGATTCGGATATGAGAATTATTTAATTTTTTAAGTGATTCTTCATCATCGTTGCACAGTTTGTCTGACTGTCAACGGGAGATCTCAAAATGTTGTCTATGGGTTTGGACAAAACTTGGTGGAAATGTTGGGTATTTGACAAGGAAGATTCAAATCCATTTTGGTGAAGATCTGAATATGGATTCGGATATGAGAATTTTTTATTTTTTTTTAAGTGATTCTTCATCAACGTTGCGCAGTTTGTCTGATTGTCTACAGGAGATCTCAAAAAGTTGTGGACGGATTCGGACGAAGCTTAGTGGACATGTTGTGTGTGTGACGAGGACGAATTGATTAGATTTTGGTGAAGATCCGGATCTGGATCACAGAATTTTTAAAGTGATTCTTCACCATTGGGAGATAGTACAAAAAATATATATAGCAGGATATCTCAAAACGTTGTGGACGGATTTGGACAAAACCTGGTGGAGAGGTTGGGTGTCTGACAATGACGATTCGATTCGATTTTGGTGAAGATCTGAATATGGATTCGGATATGAGAATTATTAAATTTTTTAAGTGATTCTTCACCATTGAGAGATAGTACAAAAAACGATATATAGCAGGATATCTCAAAAAGTTGTGTGCGAATTTGTACGAAACTTGGTGGACATGTTGGTTGATACCTATTTTACTGTATCAGATTTCACTAGATCATAACTCATCGTTGCACAATAACGTAGCCAAAGAAAAGATACTGTCGGATAAATAAAGGTGATTTCTCTTTTTGAGATCGGTGCAGCACTGCAGCCCGTTTTTATCTCATTGATAAAGTACACAACCGACCTTACCTATCACCTTTACGTTTTCGACAATGCAGAAATTCAGCTTCAGGTTGGTGGTAAAATGTGGAGCATTCTGGGAATCTTGAGCTGACATACATCTCGAAGATCTCACTGACATTCAGGAACAAAGGCTTTATCAATGAAAGAGGATCACCTTTCAAAGAATGTGTTTAATTTATCTGCCTTGCAAAGATTTTGAATAACCCATGATCTCATTGGAATAAAAATTGGTTGACAAGGTGGTTCAGGGTTACCGGCCTCTACCTTTCAGCCATCTTGGCTGTATTTGATTCCCAGTCTGACTATAAACTGCCATCCTAGTGTTTCACAGCAATTTGACATCCTTCAGAATGGACGGTGCGTTTGAAGTCCTGACTGCTTGCATTCACTTGTGCATGTCAGAGGTCTTACAGCACCTTTTCAGAAGAGTACCTCGTTGTGTGCTGGATCGTGACCAATTTGCAGCAATCTCCACTGGAGTTCTGACCTGTCCAGGATGCATTACCACGTCGTGGGAGCCCCTCACGTCCCCCAATGTGTATGAGAACAAGATTTTCATTTGATTCAAGGTCCTTAAGTTATAGCCTGGTGTTGGCTTAGCGGTTCGGGTGCTGGCTTGGGATCCTGGGTTCGAATCCCGGCCGATCGCTGAATTAATGCCAGGGGGGTTGTCTCAGCCTGTCATCCTTCCGAGGTCGGCAAATTGAGTACTAGTTCACTGGTAATTCCTTGTGTGTCGCAAGAGGTGACTAACAGGGTTGGTGGCAGGAAGGGCATCCGGCCATAAAACGTTGCTTCAAAAAGGGGACCACGGTGCGCCAAACAAGGACCAACCCCTGCTCTGTAGGGAAAAATGGCCTCCAAAGGCAGTTCCTTCTAGGTCCGTAAGTGAGGGATGTTGAGAATATTGTTTTTGGAAACGATAGACATGGAAAAGATGTTTTGGACGGACAAGGAATCGCAGGGGATCATTTGGGAAAGGTCATTTGGATGATCATGCCTGTGCGATATCCACACCCTATTGACTTAATCTGTCAATTCACTTATCTTATGTTTGCAAAACCCTATTTGGCATTAACCTGATCTCCATTATTTTCCACCTTCCTTTAATCATCAACTTCCATATTCCATTAATCTATGCAGGGAAATTCTCCCAATAGACTTATCAGCACAATAAGGTTCTAGGTATGATAAGCTTTCAATGGTAGAGCAAATAAGCTTCATTCTTCCAGCAAAATAGTTATTTGTATTTCGATAAGCCATTTTGTCTTCATCAGCTCTATTATCCAAAACTTGTTACTTTCCTACCCTTCCAAAACCCAAAGAAATACCTTTCGGTCCATGTTGCCCTTCACTAAAATGGCGTACCACTTTGCAGCAACTGGGACTTCTTAGATGCCTCTCTTCTATCATTGATTTAAAAAAAAAAAAAACCACCTTTAGAGGCCATTTGCGGGGGTTGACCTTTTTCGGGGACCGTGGTTGTTGTTGTTTTTTTGGTCCCCTTTTTGAAGCAATGTTTTACAGCTGGATGCCCTTCCTGCCGCCAACCCTTTTTGGCACCAACCCTTTTTGGTCACCAACCCTTTTTGTCGCCTTTTTACGACAAGCAGGGAATTACCAGTGAACTGGTACTCAATTTGCCAACCTTGGAAGGATGAGCAGGCTGAGTCAACCCCCCTGGCATTAATTCAGCGATCGACTGGGATTCGAATCCAGGATCCTTGGAATCCTAAGCTGGCACCCTAGCCGCTAGCCCAACACCAGGCTCTTCTATCATTGATTACAGACTAATTACCCCATGCACCCGAAGCGAAAAGTGTGGGAAAGCAATATGGTTCATGTCCGTCTGTTCTTTAAATGTCAGTTTATGATCGAAGAAGAAGAAGAATAACTCTATCTGGCTGTTAAACAAAATTTAAATTCATTCCAAAAAGGAAACTTACTGTTTTTAAGGACGTTATAAAGGGCACAAACAACAGGCACGAATAACTGATGTAGCGTATTAGATAGGGTGGTGTAGTAGTCACTGTGTCAATGGCGGTGAAACAGCAATAAATATGGAATTAATATATTTATACAATTTTTACAATCTTTATTTTATTTAAATTGAATTATCATAGACTTGAACACTGTAGAAAACAAATGGCCTTCTTGTCACTTCCAACAACCTCCAGTTTAGCAATACTTGGACATGGTAAATAAGGTGGTGTATAAGACTGCTTCAACAGCGCTTTTTTGGAATTCGGTGTTGGTGATGATGCACATTCGGATAGGAGATTTATTTTAATTCATAAGTGATTCTTCACCATTGAGAGATGGAGTTCAGGTCCAGAGATGGAGTTCAGATGGAGTTCAATTATATTCTGGTTCAGGTCCGGATCTCGATCTGGCCTGAGTGTGATACAAAATGTAAACTGTTCAGTCTGGCGGAGGTATACTCTCTCCCGAGTGCCATTCTAGGTTCAACGACCATCATGTGAAGTATCAGACCACACAGCTGTGAAGGCAAGGCTTTTGAGATAGAGAGCTTTCTGGAATTGTGAACTTCCTAAACTCTGCTTCGAGAAAAGGGATGAGCTCTATTTTTGACTCCAGGCATCAATGGCAAAACTTCCTGCTACAATTTGTTGTTCCTCACCTACTCACATAGACTCAATGAAATAAGTACACCAAAAATCCACTTTTGAGTATTTATTGAAACAAAAATGTCCATTCGTGTGACCATTGCACGCCACCTTGTTTGCAAAAGTACTCCTCCATAGTAATGCTCTGCAGACATGTCTATCTGGAGCATTCTATCAATGGCCTGTCCAGCTGTATCAGGCTCCTCTGCCAGCAGACCCGATAGCATCAGTGCATGTGTACTCAAGGCATGCTTTGCAAAGATTGCTCACAAAAGCATTCCCCAAATGATACGTCCAATGACCATAAAACGTTGGTGATGTCACCATAAGCCACAACCCTCTGAACTACAGAATCAGAAGGCTCAGCTTCAGGCATCTCACTTCCAATCATCAACAAGATCACCGAATTGCAATCGCATATGATCTCCAAACATTTGAATCGTCTGATAATGGCGATTCCTCACTCAGGATGTTCTTTTTCTGTTCTAACAATGGATAGGTTGCTTTTCCAAGTATGTCAGAAGCCTCTGAGCCTTACTCGCTGGGCTCCACCTGCACAGCATTTCCAGTCTTCTGTGTATAGTTTACAGATCACATTGCAAGTGGTGAGGCAATTCCTTCATGGTGTGCTGTACTTGCTTAAAAATCATCCTGAGAAGTTTGCACACTCTTATTTTGACACTCGGCTACTAATGATGTGTAAGGTTCTTTGTGATTTTGAAGGCTCTTGACATCTCTCGAGACAATGTGTACTGGTAAGCGTCAACAGACGTAATATGATCTTGAAAATACCTTGATCTTTTCTACCCCCGTTAATTCACCCCAGATCCACTCTTTTTGAAATACCGACTTCTTTCCTGGAAGTCTCTAAATCTTGTCTCTAAATCTAAATCTTGTCTCTTGTCTCTAAGTCTTGTCTCTAAGTCTTAGGGCCTTGTCTTGTCTCTAAGTCTCTAAGTCTCTAAGTCTCTAATCTTGTCTCTAAGTCTCTAAATCTAAATCTTGCCTCTAAATCTTGTGTCCCAAACCCATCCCTCTCTGTACCCACCATACCCAGTCGTACCCAGCTGCTCCTGGACTCTGTGTCCTTTCCTCCTGACAAGGTGGAAAAGTTTCTGTCAACCCTCGACTCTGATTCTGCAACTGGTCCTGACGGCATCAGCCCACGGGTCCTAAAATCATGTTCTTCTGCTCTTTCACTCCCTCTTTCTGTTCTCTTCACCCTCTCTTTTGCTCAAGGTCATCTGCCATCTGCTTGGAAATCAGCCAACATCACCGCTTTGCACAAAAAAGGTGCAAAAACAGATCCCAGCAACTACAGACCAATCAGCCTTCTCCCAATTATCAGCAAAGTCATGGAACCCATCATTGCTTCAGATATGAAATCTTTCCTCTTCTCCAATGGCTTGATCTCTGATCATCAATTTGGTTTCAGACCTGGTCACTCTACTCTGGACATGCTGCTTCTGCTTTCTCAACAATGGATGGAGGTCCTCAACGCCAAACAGGAAATTAGAGCTGTCTCCCTTGACATTTCACGTGCCTTCGATACGGTCTGGCACCCTGCTCTGCTCACCAAACTCTCCTCCTTTGGTATCCATGGAAATCTCCACGCATGGCTGGCGGACTTCCTCTCTGATCGTAGTCAACGTGTGGCCCTGAATGGTTTTCTCTCATCTCCTCTTCCTGTTCAGGCTGGAGTTCCCCAAGGTAGTGTTCTGGGCCCTGTGCTTTTTCTGGTCTTCATCAATGATCTCTCTGACTCTCTTGAAAATCCTCTCTATCTCTTTGCTGACGACTCTACTCTCTGTCGCTCCATTCCTCATCCCTCAGATCGGCAGTCTGCAGCCTCCTCACTCTCTGCAGACCTGGACAAAATCACAGACTGGGCAAACAAATGGAACATGTCTTTCAATCCTGATAAATCTCACACTCTTACGATGTCTCTCCGAAAAGACCGACTGGAAAACCCTCCCATCCACTTTCTGAATAATCCTCTCCAAGAAGTTCTGTCACTCAAGCTTTTGGGTCTCACTATTTGCCATGATCTTTCCTGGGAAAACCACATTTCAAATCTGGCCTCCAAAGCCAGTCGCCGACTGGGCATCCTCCGTCGTGCGAAGTCCTTCCTTGGCACACCTGAGCTCCTCACCACATACAAGGCTTTCATCCGCAGCTCTATGGAATACTGCTCTCCCCTCTGGTCTGGTGCTCCTGCCTCACACCTAGCCCGTCTTCACGCTGTTGAAACCAAAGCGTTCAGAATCATTGGAATCTCCCGCGATGAAGCTAACTCCAAGGGCCTTTCACTCACTTACCGCAGGCAGGTTGGTGGTCTTTCCGTCTTCTACCGACTCCTCTCTGGCCTTGCCCCCCCAGCCCTCTCTGGGCTCTGTCCCCCAAATATTCCTACAGGTCGCACAAGATCTGCCTGCAACCCTCTTATGGTTAAACTGCCAAAATCAAGACTTTCTGCTCACCTTCACTCCTTCATTCCTCTTTTCTCCCGCCTCTGGAACAAACTCCCTCACTCTCTTCAATCCCACTGCACCCTCCAGGTCTTTAAAACAGCTGTTCACCACCATCTCTTATCCTCCCCCATCCAAAACCTTGATCTTTTCTACCCCCGCTAATTTCGGTCCCCTTGTGTTTTATACCTCTCCCCCCCGCCCTCCCCCTCCCACGCCTCCTGCCCCCAAGCCCTCTCCCTCCCACACTTCTCCCTGCTCTCAAATGTTGTGGTTGTGTGCTTCCCCTTCTCTCCCCATCTTGTCTTCCGCTCCCTCTTTTTGTGTGTTTTGTTTGTCTGGTTGATTTGTTTGTGAAATAAATGTTAGCTCTTTCACGAGCCTCGATTCAGTATACAAAAAAAAAAAAAAAAAGTCCTAGCAGTGTCCACGTGTTTTTTTTAACTCTCCCACCCCACCCCCCTTCCCATGCCTCCTCCCCCCAAACCCTTTCCCTCCCACAGATCTCCCGATGTACCTGCTCTCCATCTTGTTCTCCCGCTCCCGTTATCATATGTTTTATGTGTCAGTATGTCTTTATTGTGATCAATGTTAGCTCTTACACGAGCCTGGACCTTGTATACAAAAAAAGAAAAAGCAACAACGTGGAGGCATAAACTGATGACTTATTGGACCGATAGTGGCAGGAGGTGGGGTTTACATTAATATCAGGTGAGGTTAATATATTGTTATGGATCTCGGTTTCGGCGCTCCCCTTACCGAGGGGGGTTAAATCCCCTCTTCTTTTAAGCTGGCCGTCCGAGTCCTGGAACTATCTCGCTCCTTTGCGGGATGAGATTGGCCAGGGTGATTGGTCAAGGATTTCCCAAATACCTTCACCCAAATCTCTCCGCAAAGCAAGGAAATGAGTCCCTGCTCGAACCGCGGATGTGATGGTAGATTGCCGAGCGGTTTAGCAATCCACAATCCGACCCGTTAGCAAATAGACTAATCCGATTATAGCGGTTGGCCAAAATCGCGCCACAGGTACTCAATTGGGAAAAGACAAAGACGATCGGACGAGAGGAAGCAAAGAATACGAAAGGTATAGGAAGAACAAATATGATTTATTACTATCTACAAGAGGAAACGAAAGAAGGGAATATACAACGAGAGGAAATAAATGGACATAGGGCAGCCTTAAAACAGTCTTATATTAAATCCCAGACAAAACGAACAGACTCACACGAATAGGGATTGGCAGGAAGGAATCCCTGGAAGGAATGGCTGGAAGGAGAAGGTCCAGGCAGACGACAGAGCAGGAAGGTCCGGGCAAATGCACAGCATCGAGGTTGGCTCCAGTCCACGCTCCGGGCTCGAGGCGAAACCCGGCGGCAGCTGCACGTATTCGTTTCACATGGGCTGACAACGTGAATGGATGGCGTAATGTCAGGGGACCCTCTCTTCTGCCTCACGATCCTTCGCACTCAGCTCTCCTCTCTTTGATCTCTTGACGCACTCATCCCTCTCACTCATCTCCTGAAGCAGTCCCTCGCAGCCGCTTTTATTGTCCGTGTAGAAATCAAGCCGCCGGCTCCGATGACATGCCTACCGGTTGGCTCACCTCGGCGCTGGTTGGCCGGCAAGAGCTCGCTGGCTCCACCTCTGATGATGAGTCGACGTGCCACATCTTGTTCTTGTGGTTCCGCCCCCTTCTTCCTCGGCTGGAGACCGCGTGTTTAATGGCGATTTGGGGCCAACAACCGAATCAAGGCAAGGAGCAGCGAACGCCGCCCTACTGCTACTTTGAAGAGCGGGTGAGATGATTGGGGAAATTGAAAGGGGCCTATCTTATTTGATTATTGCAACGCAGATTCAACTATTGGGAACAGATCATTAACTGAAACACATAATAATGAAATAACTACAGAGAGGTCCTCTGGTTCTCTACGTGTTGTACATGGACTAACTAGGGTGCGATCTTTAACCAAGCCAATTGATGGGGATATTTACAGGGGATCATTTATAAGTGAAACATTTACTAAAATTTACCGAGTGAAGGTTCTAATAACCGTAACAATATATATATATATATATATATTTTAAGATTTCTCCAAAGACAACAACTCCAAAATGGAGCAGTGATAGCTCAGCATTTTAATCATCAGTCATGGACACACGTTTTTGTCTTCAGAAGTGATGAGCAAGAAAAAGCAGCTTAAAATACAGAGCTTATAGAAGAAGATGAATGCTGTTTGACACCACATTTCTTGGACAGCACCAGAGAACAGAGTTAAGATGCCTCATTTACATAATCCAACACGTCACCAGTGATGTCATCATTATCCCGTAACCCGTGAAGCGGCAGATGGGGTTTTGCAATCACTTCTGTGTGTGTCTGTCTGTCTGTGTCTGTGTGTCTCTCCAGGTCGTAACGTTTTACCATTTGAACTTTGTGTCATCAAATTTTCAACAAAGCTTTAATATGAGAATATGGAGAAGAAAAATCAATAATTTTGACAAAAGTTCATAAGGTCAAAGGTCAGCATCACCTAAAATCATCAATTTTCATCCAATCGACCTGAAATTTTAATTTACTATTTGAGCTTTGTCATCAAATTTTCAAAACAGCTTCATGATGAAAATATGGAGAAGCCAAATTAAAATTTTGGTCAAAAGGTCAAAGGTCAGCATCACCTAAAATCATCAATTTTCATCCAATTGACCTGAAATTTTAATTTACTATTTGAGCTTTGTCATCAAATTTTTCAAAAGAGCTTCATGATGAAAATATGGAGAAGCCAAATTAAAATTTTGGTCAAAAGGTCAAAGGTCAGCATCACCTAAAATCATCAATTTTCATCCAATTGACCTGAAATTTTAATTTACTATTTGAGCTTTGTCATCAAATTTTTCAAAAGAGCTTCATGATGAAAATATGGAGAAGCCAAATTAATAATTTTGGTCAAAAGGTCAAAGGTCAGCATCACCTAAAATCATCAATTTTCATCCAATTGACCTGAAATTTTAATTTACTATTTGAGCTTTGTCATCAAATTTTCAAAAGAGCTTCACGATGAAAATATGGAGAAGCCAAATTAATAATTTTGGTCAAAAGGTCAAAGGTCAGCATCACATAAAATCATCAATTTCATCCAATTGACCTGAAATTTTAATTTACTATTTGAGCTTTGTCATCAAATTTTCAAAAGAGCTTCACGATGAAAATATGGAGAAGCCAAATTAATAATTTTGGTCAAAAGGTCAAAGGTCAGCATCACATAAAATCGTCAATTTTCATCCAATTGACCTGAAATTTTAAGAATTTGCATATTGGGTCACAATTGGTCCACTAATCAAAAGATAGAAGCCGATTGTTGTTGTTTTTAGATCAAAAGGTCAAAGTTGCATAAAATCGTAAATTTTCATCCGATTCACTTGAAATTTGAGCAGGGTTTGCTTATTCGGTCACTGAAGCATATTAATTTTGAGGTCAAAAGGTAAAGGTAGCATAAAATCGTTGTGTTGTTTAAAAAAAAAAAATCTGTTTTTGTCATGTTTATCGTACAGAGGAAGTCTGAACACAAAGTGGATGCGGACAGACTTTGCATTTTCAGATGTTTTCTAGTTAACATCTTACTATAATTCACCAAATATCCGTCTGTCTGTTCGAAGGTACCGTAAAAACTGCTGAACCGATCGCAAAGATATTTTGGGTGGGTAATCCTGGGACCCCTGGGAGTAAAATAGGGTATTTAGTTTTCCCAATTTCAGCTTTGGTCTCCTGCATTCTCAGGTTTGGACTCCCGCATAACATTCGTGTTCGCATAACGTCCATTGTTCTCATTGTGACGACGCACAAACGGCTGCACCCGGGAAAGCAACATGTCTCCATCGATCGCCAACAGATCGCTGTCTCCATCGATCTTGCCAAGGCCGTAACACCTATCTGCTCAAAATCCTTTTAACTGTTGATTTGGTACCGTTACACGTTTCGGGAATTTGGTACACGCATCGGGAGTACATACGACATAGCGATTGTGAACACGATTATCGATCACGATCACGATCATCACGATCATAGTGTATCGATCGCGATTTGAAACACGATGGAATAATATTTACCGATATGATCAGTGATGTGGCTTCTATTGAAATTCTACAGATATTGTTTATATTTTGATGATTTGCGTGTGATATGATTCAACGGATGTGTTTATATGAATCGTTTAAAATAAAAAAGCCTTCAATTTCTGATATTTTGCCATCGCCATATGCAGATTCGCCACGGACCCACGATCGATGTTTCTATGCGTGAACGTACCCGTTTGTTTGCGAACAGGTCCGTTTTTCATGGAAGTCCTTCACGAACTTGCTGTCCATATCTGACGTGCGACTGAAGGTGCTACAGGAATGTGGAATTTATTGGTTTCATGCTTTAGCATTCGCAGTATCTGCATTGCCTGTTTGCTTCTGGCCTCCCACCCGTGCGTAGCATGGGTATCTCACTAGTTATATTAACCAGGAAACACAGATGTACCAGAATGGAGAAACTATATCTAAAGATACATAGATTTGAAGTTAATATGAAGCTAAATCTATGATTACTCTTGACCTTTTTGCTCTTTGGCCATTGTTATTACACCTCTATAAAATCTTCTTATTACATCTCATAACATGAATATGGTCTATGGGACGGGGATGAAACGATAGAGGAACTAAATGTTTTCGAGCATTGCAGAAACAACAAGAAAGAGCAATCAGAGATTGCAGACCCTCGCCAGGATGTGTTTTCAGTGGTTTTTAAGGCTTTTGGGTTAAAAACAAATAGGGCGCCCGTACCACGTGACCTATGACGTCATAATTATCGTCAAAAATACACATGATTGAGCGCATACTATGGTGAAAAGTTCGGGTCAATCGGACAAACAGTTGCCGAGAAAATGAATTTAAAAGCGAATAAACGTGTAAAAATTCAGCGGAACTACCAGTACAACAGGAGAAAAACGAAAACGGCACTCAGTCGAGAGCATACCTCCACCTGGTTGGCCATATCACTCAATGGTGAAGAATCACTGAAAAAATGACACTAGCCGGATCCGGATCTTCACCAAGATTTAATCGATTCTTCCTTGTCACACACACAACATGTCTAACAAGTTTCGTCCAAATCCATGCGCAACTTTTTGACATATTTTGTTCACAAACGGACAGACAGACACACGGACAGACAGGGGTGAAAAAATAACCTCCATCAACCTTCGGTGGCGGAGGTAAAAACAACAGGTATCCATAATGGAAGGATTGGACCCCTAATAATAATAGTAAGATGAGTACCCTTCCAAGGCATTCCAACACCGGAGGAGGTCATCAGGCCCATCGAAGTCTTCAGTATGTTTGCCAACATATGGCTGTGTGTTCATGCTCTATCCTTTTTTTTAAAAATTCTGAGCAGCAAGCAAGGAAGGAAGCATCATGTACCATTTTGAAGGTCTTTGGGACGACTCAGCCAAGGTGAGATTTGAACTGCCAACTTCCCAGACTCAGAACAGATACTCGAAACATTAGGCCACCAAGTGTGGTTGATGCATTGCAAATCGAGACAGCAAATTCGTCTTAATTATGACAGTTATGTCTTTGAGATAACAAATGATCTCCAGAGTAGGAGGAATATAACACTTTGTCAGGGCGAGACTTGGTCTGCATTGGCTGGCAAATTGAATGATGGGTTGTGTTGTGTACACTGAAGGTTGCCAAAGGTGTGCTCACCGAGCCATTGTGTGTCGGAAGGACCGTCGTGGGAAGCAAAGTCAACCTGACATTTCAGGTATTAACCTTTCCTTGGAGCATGATAGGTCATCCGGGCCTAATTTCTCTCTTGTTGTAGCTAAAAAGCTCGGGTTAAAGCTCGCAACCCCAGCTTCTGCTTGCTTTCCCCGGCCGTTAACACACCTTTGTCAACCTTCAGTTGAAACATACCTGGTCTGACAGGATGGTACAGAGGTGCCTTTGAGCTGTCTAGTCTGGGTTTGATTACCAACCCGACTATAAACCTTCGGAGTGATGCTTTGCAGGCAGGCCGGTACATCACAAAGCATTAAGCTGGGCGTCCTGTCTGCTAGCATTACCTGGTGTGGACGTTGGAGATCCATATGCGTCTTTTCCGAAGAGTGTGTGAGTTATGGACGAACAACGTGAACAAATCACTATTTTTTTTGCCCAAAGTCGAACTGCAGGCATGGCCAACTGATTCGTGAAAGCCTGAGGAGGCCACAACCCTTCCCTGGTCGACTCCACAGGTGGGATTAAGTGGGGGCAGAGTCCAATGTATGTAATTTGAAACTGCTATCTACAAAATTACTCCGACATATTACATTTTAAACGATCTTTTCACCATATTCTCTCATGTGCAGAGCTTCAAAACGAAAACAATATGTCATTGCGATTGTTGGCATCCACAAGGTAAAATATAATAATAATACCTAACACCATAAATTATAAGGCCTGCACTCATATACCATCAGATCATAAACCATACTCTGCACATATCATGAACCAAACTCTACACAGATCATGAACCAAACTCTACGCACGCAGATCATGAACCAAACTCTACGCAGATCATGAACCAAACTCTACAGTCTACACAGATCATGAACCAAACTCTACACAGATCATGAACCAAACTCTACACAGATCATGACCCAAACTCTACAGTCTACACAGATCATGAACCAAACTCTACACAGATCATGAACCAAACTACAGTCTACACAGATCATGAACCAAACTCTACACAGATCATGAACCAAACTCTACAGTCTACACAGATCATGAAACATGCTCTACACAGATCATGAACCAAACTCTACACAGATCATGAACCAAACTCTTCACAGATCATGAACCAAACTCTACACAGATCATGAACCAAACTCTACAGTCTACACAGATCATGAAACATGCTCTACACAGATCATGAACCAAACTCTACACAGATCATGAACCAAACTCTACACAGATCATGAACCCAACTCTACAGTCTACACAGATCATGAACCATGCTCTACACAGATCATGAACCATTGAATCATGCTCTACACAGATCATGAACCATGCTCTACACAGATCATGAACCAAACTCTACACAGATCATGAACCAAACTCGACCCAGATCATGAACCAAACTCTACAGTCTACACAGATCATGAACCATGCTCTACACAGATCATGAACCATGCTCTACACAGATCATGAACCAAACTCTACACAGATCATGAACCATGCTCGACACAGATCATGAACCAAACACTACACAGATCATGAACCAAACTCTACACAGATCATGAACCACGCTCTACACAGATCATGAACCAAACTCCACACAGATCATGAACCAAACTCTATGCAGATCATGAACCACACTCTACAGTCTACACAGATCATGAACCAAACTCTACAGTCTACACAGATCATGAACCAAACTCTACACAGATCATGAACCAAACTCTACACAGATCATGAACCAAACTCTACAGTCTACACAGATCATGAACCAAACTCTACACAGATCATGAACCAAACTCTACACAGATCATGAACCAAACTCTACACAGATTATGAACCAAACTCTACAGTCTACACAGATCATGAACCATGCTCTACACAGATCATGAACCAAACTCTGCACAGATCATGAACCAAACTCTACACAGATCATGAACCAAACTCTACACAGATTATGAACCAAACTCTACAGTCTACACAGATCATGAACCATGCTCTACGCAGATCATGAACCAAACTCTACAGTCTACACTGATCATGAACCAAACTCTACACAGATCATGAACCATGCTCTACACAGATCATGAACCAAACTCTACACAGATCATGAACCAAACTCTGCACAGATCATGAACCAAACTCTGCACATATCATGAACCAAACTCTACAGTCTACACAGATCATGAAACATGCTCTACACAGATCATGAACCAAACTCTACACAGATCATGAACCAAACTCTGCACAGATCATGAACCAAACTCTGCACTTATCATGAACCAAACTCTACAGTCTACACAGATCATGAACCATGCTCTACACATATCATGAACCAAACTCTACAGTCTACACAGATCATGAACCAAACTCTACACAGATCATGAACCAAACTCTACACAGATCATGAACCAAACTCTACACAGATCATGAACCAAACTCTACACAGATTATGAACCAAACACTACAGTCTACACAGATCATGAACCATGCTCTACACAGATCATGAACCAAACTCTACACAGATCATGAACCAAACTCTGCACAGATCATGAACCAAACTCTGCACATATCATGAACCAAACTCTACAGTCTACACAGATCATGAAACATGCTCTACACAGATCATGAACCAAACTCTGCACATATCATGAACCAAACTCTACACAGATCATGAACCAAACTCTACAGTCTACACAGATCATGAACCATGCTCTACACAGATCATGAACCAAACTCTACACAGATCATGAACCAAACTCTGCACAGATCATGAAGCATGATCTACACAGATCATGAACCAAACTCTACACAGATCATGAACCAAACTCTGCACAGATCATGAAGCATGATCGACACAGATCATGAACCCAACTCTACAGTCTACACAGATCATAAACCATGCTCTACACAGATCATGAACCAAACTCTACACAGATCATGAACCAAACTCTGCACAGATCATGAAGCATGATCTACACAGATCATGAACCCAACTCTACAGTCTACACAGATCATGAACCAAACTCTACACAGATCATGAACCAAACTCTACACAGATCATGAACCATGCTCTACACAGATCATGAAGCATGATCTACACAGATCATGAACCAAACTCTACACAGATCATGAACCATAAAGTTTGTGTATGGGTTTATGGACCTTATTGTTTTTGAACCTAAAAGTATATGTATGGGTTTATGAACCTTAGTGTTTTTGAACTTTAAAGTTTGTGTATGGGTTTATGGACCCTAATGTTTTTGAACCTTAAAGTATGTGTATGGGTTTATGGACCTTAGTGTTTTTGAACTTTAAAGTTTGTGTATGGGTTTATGGGCCTTAATCTTTTTGAACCTTAAAGTATGTGTATGGGTTTATGGACCTTATTATTTTTGAAACTTAAAGTACATGTTTGGGTTTATGGACCTTATTATTTTTGAACTTTAAAGTATGTGTATGGGTTTATGGACCTTAGTGTTTTTGAACCTTAAAGTTTGTGTATGGGTTTATAGACCTTAATGTTTTTGAACCTTAAAGTATGTGCATGGGTTTATGAACCTTAGTGTTTTTGAACCTTAAAGTATATGTATGAGTTTATGGACCTTAGTGTTTTTGAACCCTAAAGTTTGTGTATGGGTTTATGGACCTTAATGTTTTTGAACCTAAAAGTATATGTATGGGTTTATGAACCTTAGTGTTTTTGAACCTTAAAGTTTGTGTATGGGTTTATGGACCTCAGTGTTTTTGAACCTTAAAGTATGTGTATGGGTTTATGGACCTTAATATTTTTGAACTTTAAAGTTTGTGTTTGGGTTTATGGACCTTAATGTTTTTGAACCTTAAAGTATGTGTATGGGTTTATGGACCTTAATGTTTTTGAAACTTAAAGTACGTGTATGGGTTTATGGACCTTATTATTTTTGAACTTTAAAGTATGTGTATGGGTTTATGGACCTTAGTGTTTTTTAACTTTAAAGTTTGTGTATGGGTTTATGGACCTTAATGTTTTTGAAACTTAAAGTACGTGTATGGGTTTATGGACCTTAATATTTTTGAACCTTAAAGTATGTGTATGGGTTTATGGACCTTGGTGTTTTTGAACCCTAAAGTTTGTGTTTGGGTTTATGGACCTTATTATTTTTGAACTTTAAAGTATGTGTATGGGTTTATGGACCTTAGTGTTTTTGAACCTTAAAGTATGTGTATGGGTTTATGGACCTCAATGTTTTTGAACCTAAAAGTATGCGTTTGGGTTTATGAACCTTAAATTGAGTGATAGGGCCAAATATGATATGTATCACGATATTTCAAAAAGTTGTGGACGGATTCGGACGAAACTTGGTGGATGAGTTTGTTAGGTGGCAAGAACAAGCCGATTCGATTTTGTTTCCGGTCCGGATCCAGATCGAACCCATCAGTGGGATACAAAAGGTAAGTTGTTAAACCTGGCGGAGGTATTCGCTCTACCGAGTGGTGTTCTCGTTTATAGCTGCAGCTATACATGCGTCAAGATTTGTTACAAACAGTAAATATAATACAGAAAATAACACAGGGACATTTATGGATTCCGTTTTTTTTTTAAGGAGAGTTGCCATGACAACTAAACAACCTCGTTGACGCATTTGTAATAACCCTTGCGGTCTCCGTTGAAATCAGTGTTCCTTCCCCCGCCCCTCCCTCCTCCCCCTTCCAAGGCAGGTTCGGTTCTCTTACCTGCGGCAAGGGTTGCAATAGGTGGTTTGCCATTGCCTTCCAGCGATAGTCAGGGAAGGAATTTGTAAATTTGTTCCGGGTTACCGGCGATAACTCGCCTACTCTTCGCGAAAGGCACCGTGGGGCCGTTTTTGTCCACCAGCTAATACCATGAGACCGCAGACGGGAGTTTATAGTTGGGTCTGGAAACGAACTCAGAATACATCATGTCGGAATTTATGATAATGAACATCAATAGATTTTTTTTTTTTTGATGTAAGTACCACGTCGTACGTGTACAAGGTGTACCCAGCCCGTCTCGTGTGGAGGAACCGTATCCTGCTTGTGAAATGTCTTGAGTCAGTTTGTCGATCACGCGGGAGGATTTAATGGTGAGCTTCCAACGGGAAATGAATGAATGAATGCAACGACCCCGACCCCGATACAGTTTGTGTGTCCACTCGATGTCCATTTCTCGAGCTATAACCGTTTTGCAAGGTTATTACAGGTAAAGACAACTCGTGGACAACGCATGCTGATGGAATCTTTGACCTTTCCGAAAAACGTTTTCGTTTTCAGCCAAAAATGAATAAAACATATTGTGCGATTCGGTGTTTGTTTCGGACAAAGAGGGGTGTGCATTTCAACGGCACGGGGAGGGGGGGCGTTTGGGGGGTAACGGGGATGCCCACCCCCACCGGACGTGCGGCGACCCTTCAGCACTCTATATTTGGTGTGATCGAGCGTAAAAAGGCAATTTGTACGCGGGAAACGTCTGCGTGGGCTTCGTGACGTCACGTCTAACTCACCGATGTAATGATTAATTGAACAGCGCACCTTAAACACCGTAAGCGGAGCAGACGGGACGTAGCGTGGCATTTATTTCTTTATTTATTCAATATACCCATCTTTTTGTGCCTCTTTTTTATTACTATTATTTCTTTCTAATCCCTCCCTCCACCCAATCCCTCGGGCCGCTCGCTCTGCTTGTTAACGTGAACCAATGGTAAACTCATGCCGGCAAATATGCCCATATAAGGCCGCCGAGCTGAGACAGGGGTGGGGCTTGCCGCGGGAATATAACACCCATTGGACGAGCGTGCTCGCACATCGGAGCTTCACGTGTTTTGGGGGAACCAGGAGCAGGGTTTGAGTACCGGTGAGGCCTTTGTGTACACCTACGCTTATGCCTGGCGGTGTTTTTAATAGTTATTTGATATCGTCGGACTTTTGGGTGGTTGTGTGCGATTAGTAGTTTTGAATTGTGGTGTAGTTTATTTATTAAAGCGAGGATCATTTTTTGATGCGATCTTGCGTGCAAGACCGCTAGGTCGGGGTGTGGTCGTGCTCCAGCAGAGACCCTAATATGGCCAAATGTGCCTTGTGATTCGATTGACTGGGTTTCCCAGCTTTATTAATCAGTGACCTCTTGGTCACTAGTTACCATTCACATCATCATCTAGTTCATCATTCATCATCACATCTAGTTACCATTCATTCATTCGTTTTCTCGTTGTCCAAGTGAAACCTGGAAAATGTTTCATCTGCTGCAAATTCAAAAATGTCCATCGAGCACCCCCTTTTTCTTTTTTTTCGTTTTCTTTTTTTTGTTAACATTGGCATTAAACATTTGCATTTGGTATAAATGATGCACCACTTGTCTAGACTGTAGACAGACCACGATGAATGCCTGGCAGATGAAAACAGTTGTGAAGGTGGTGCACTGGGTCTTCCGATTGCTCGATATTGAGTATGTAGTGAAGTGAACTGGTGGTATTTTTTTTTTTCTTCAGATTTGAACTCGCCAATGGACGACGAAATTGCTGCTTTGGTTGTGGACAATGGCTCCGGCATGTGCAAGGCTGGCTTTGCCGGCGATGATGCCCCACGTGCGGTCTTCCCTTCGATCGTCGGCAGGCCAAGGCATCAGGTAAAGATTCCTTTTGCTTTCCTCGGAGGCATTGGGTAAAGATTCCTTTTGCTTTCCTTGGAGGTATCGGGTAAAGAAAGATTCCTTTTGCTTTCCTCAGAGGCATCAGGTAAAAGATTCCTTTTGCTTTCCTCGGAGGCATCAGGTAAAGAAAGATTCCTTTTGCTTTCCTCGGAGGCATCAGGTAAAAAGAATTCCTTTTGCTTTCCTCGGAGGCATCAGGTAAAGAAAGATTCCTTTTGCTTTCTTCGGAGGCATCAGGTAAAGAAAGATTCCTTTTGCTTTCTTCGGAGGCATCGGGTAAAGAAAGATTCCTTTTCCTTTCCTCGGAGGCATCAGGTAAAGAAAGATTCCTTTTGCTTTCCTCGAAGGCATCAGGTAAAAGATTTATTTTGCTTTCCTCGGAGGCATCAGGTAAAGATTTATTTTGCTTTCCTCGGAGGCATCAGGTAAAGATTTCTTTTGCTTTCCTCGGTGCTCGTGTTTTGAGGCTTCCGTCCATTTGTATCTAACTCTACGTATCGTGGTTCAGGGTGTGATGGTAGGAATGGGACAGAAGGACAGCTATGTGGGAGATGAAGCTCAAAGCAAGCGTGGAATCCTTACTCTGAAGTACCCAATTGAACATGGAATTGTCACCAACTGGGATGATATGGAAAAGATCTGGCACCACACGTTCTACAACGAGCTCCGTGTCGCACCTGAAGAGCACCCTGTTCTCCTGACTGAGGCTCCCCTGAACCCCAAGGCGAACAGAGAGAAGATGACACAGGTATTTCATCAACTGCAAATTGAATGTAGATTTTTTTTGTTGTTGGGTTTTTCGGTGGCTGCGTACTGTTCAGCATGTACCTTTAATACTTCACCTCTACCTTCCTTACAGATCATGTTTGAAACGTTCAACACTCCTGCCATGTACGTGGCCATCCAAGCCGTGCTGTCTCTGTATGCTTCTGGTCGTACTACGGGTATTGTGATGGATTCTGGCGATGGTGTTTCTCACACTGTGCCCATCTACGAGGGCTACGCCCTTCCGCATGCCATCCTGCGGCTGGATCTTGCCGGTCGTGACTTGACAGACTACCTCATGAAGATCTTGACGGAGCGAGGCTATTCCTTCACCACCACGGCCGAACGTGAAATTGTTCGGGACATCAAGGAGAAGCTCTGCTATGTGGCGTTGGAGTTTGAACAAGAGATGCTCACGGCAGCGTCTTCTTCCTCTCTGGAAAAGAGCTACGAGTTACCAGATGGACAGGTCATCACCATTGGAAATGAGCGTTTCCGGTGCCCAGAAGCCCTTTTCCAGCCTTCCTTCCTGGGTATGTTTCCTTCAGTTGAGTTTTCAGATGTATTGGCATGAATGTGCCCTTCTTGCATTAACCCTTCAAATTGCAGGTATGGAGTCTTGTGGTATCCATGAGACTACCTTCAACTCCATCATGAAGTGTGACGTGGACATCCGTAAGGATCTTTACGCCAACACGGTGATGTCCGGAGGCACCACTATGTACCCTGGTATTGCGGACCGGATGCAGAAAGAGATCACTTCACTAGCCCCGAGCACTATGAAAATCAAGGTATATTTCAAAGCTTTCGAGTTGCTTTATTTTATTACTTTTGTGACCAAAGTGTCCATAATGTTGGTGTTCTCTCTGACGTCTTTCCAATGCTGTTTTCCAGATCATCGCACCACCTGAGCGCAAGTACTCTGTCTGGATTGGTGGCTCCATCCTTGCGTCCTTGTCCACGTTCCAGCAGATGTGGATCAGCAAACAGGAATATGATGAATCTGGCCCATCCATTGTCCATCGCAAATGCTTCTAAGTCTGACCTCACCTTTTTCTTTTTCAGCTACGATGTGTAATGCATTCTTTTGCAATATCCCAGTATTGAATGCTGGAGCCCTCTAAGTGGAGAAGGGTTTTTGTCTCGGACATCCCTTTGGTGTTTTTTGCTGCTGTTCTGTTTATTGGACCAGGAAAACCTTTCGGTTGCATTCCGTTTAGCTGACTGTAAATTTGTATCCAGAATTTTTTTTTAAAAAAAATACCTTTACATTCCTTTTGAGTCTTAAAGCTTTGCGAAGGATGTGTATCCATTCGTATATTGAATAAAGAATGCAAGTTCTCAACTGAGATTTTTCTGCAGGAATATTAAGATGCGTCGGGCTGACTACAAATGAAAAGTAGTTCAAATAGCTGCTCTGAAATTTAGTAAGGAATTAACGTATGGTACATTCTGTAATTTTGAATATTTTTATAATTTATTTTTATTAAAAAGAAAAAAAGATTAATTATATATATATATATATATATACAGTATTCCCCTCAACCTTTTCTCGTTAAACATTGATTTTGAGCACAAACTTCAATTTTCATCACCAGAAAATCCAAATTGGATACTTAACAACTTGTTCCCAGGGGTCTTTGGGTAAATTTAAAGTGCATGCTCCGAGATGCAGCACCACCTGCCAGCATTCCATGAAGGCATGTTCCCATTGGAGAGCTCAACTGCAAACTCATAACCCCACCCTTATCAATTCCAATCATACACCTTGTGTCAAATATTTATGGAATATGGTATTTTACATGAGACTCATACTAATTTGGATAAGGAAGACAGGTTGATTCGAACATTGTTTCCCATTGCTTGGAGAGTTTTATGCAATTCCCACCATGCAGGAGGGGGGAAATCTGGGGAAGATATTTGGGCCAAGTCTTTCACGAACAGGCTTCCAGGTCTTATGAGTGTTTAGTTGGGTCGGGAATCAAACTCGGTGATACCTCTGCACCAACCCGTTCGATTATTGTAGATTGTCATTGTCAAGATGTTGGACAATGGTTGAAAACTGGATCTGTTGGATGCTTTGCCTCAGACAATTGTGGTTCGTGCCCGTGGGGAAGCTGATGGGATAACAGTCGAGGAAGACATTTACCACGTGTGTGAAGTGCAAAGTGGGGTTAAGCAATTGGGTCCCGTGTCAGTCTACGATCGAGAAACAACTTAATTTCTATTTTATATTTTGAACGATGTATAACATGAACCTGGTGTTTCCCAAGACTTCGGCATTGTATGGAATCTCGTCCTGATTTCTCATTCACACAGATTATGGTAATAATTTTACTTTGTCTGCCTGACAAACAAAATTGAAAATCATTCCAACCAGGAAACACGGGGGTAAGGTGTTCGTGGGGGGTAAGGTGTTCTATGAATTCAATAGGGACGTCATAAAGGACACAAACAACAGGCATGAATAACTAATTTATGTGTTAAATAAAGTGGTGTAAAAGACGGTGCATCAACGGCGGTATACTTCTGCAAAAAAGTTTTCCTACGGCCTTTAAAATCTTTGTTGTAATTGAATTATACAATTGAACACTAGAGAACACAAATGGCCTTCTTGCCACTTCCAAAAACCTCCAGTCCAGCAATGTTGTATTTGAACAATATGCTTTTTTACACCAACTCAATCGATCACCTGTACCGCTTGTGCTCTCAATTTTGGGGAATATCGAGATTCAGAGAAAATGGTGGAATGCAGGAAATATAGTTTGCTCGTAAAAGGGTAAAATATCCTTCCCATGTCCTCTTTCTCAAGACAGCGTGGGGGGTAAGGTGTTCTATGAACTCAATTTTTACTCTAAACAAAGCAAGGTGGGTCATCTCTGGCATTCACACCCATAAGGTACAAACCCAAGGGGGGTTTCAGTTACCAAGTTCCTTGTGGAGTGCTCGCCAAGTGGCTAATAAGCACTCGGAAAACACTCCATGCCAAATGGTTGCGAAGCAACTGCTGCCTTAATAAGCGCCCACTTAACTGAACAGTGAACACGCCCCAGAAGAGAGAGGGTATGCACTATGCAGAGAAACCAGAAGGCCCCACAACCTTCCTCCTGTCTACGAGCACAACCTTCCTCCCCCACCACCACCACTACAACCTTCATCCCCCACCACCACCACTACAACCTTCATCCCCCACCACCACCACTACAACCTTCCTCCCCCACCACCACCACTACAACCTTCCTCCCCCACCACCACCACTACAACCTTCATCCCCCACCACCACCACTACAACCTTCATCCCCCACCACCACCACTACAACCTTCCTCCCCCACCACCACCACTACAACCTTCCTCCTCCCACCCACCACCACTACAACCTTCCTCCTCCCACCCACCACAACCTTCCTCCCCCACCACCACCACTACAACCTTCATCCCCCACCACCACCACTACACAACCTTCCTCCCCCACTACCACTACAACCTTCCTCCTCCCACCCACCACCACTACAACCTTCCTCCTCCCACCCACCACAACCTTCCTCCTTCACCCCTCACACCACAACCTTCCCCCTTCCCCCCACCACCACCACAACCTTCCGCCTTCCCCCCACCACCACCACAACCTTCCTCCCCCACCACAACCACCACAACCTTCCTCCTCCCACCCACCACCACCACAACCTTTCTCCTTCACCCTCCCACCACAACCTTTCTCCTTCACCCTCCCACCACAACTTTCCTCCTTCCTCCTTCCCCCCCACCACCACCACCTTCCTCCTTCACCCCTCACACCACAACCTTCCGCCTTCCCCCCACCACCACCACAACCTTCCTCCTCCACCATCGCCACTACAACCTTCGTCATTCACCCACCACCACCACAACCTTCCTCCTTCACTCCTGCCACCACAACCTTCCTCCTTCCCCCCACCACCACCACAACCTTCCTCGACACTACAACCTTCCTCCTCCCACCCACCACCACCACAAACTTCCTCCCCCACCACCGCCACTACAACCTTCCTCCTCCCACCCACCACCACCACCCTCCTCCTTCACAGCACAACCTTCCTCCTTCCCCCCACCACCACCACCTTCCTCCTTCACCCCTCACACCACAACCTTCCGCCTTCCCCCCACCACCACCTTCCTCCCCCACCATCGCCACTACAACCTTCGTCATTCACCCACCACCACCACAACCTTCCTCCTTCCCCCCCACCACCACCACAACCTTCCTTGCCACTACAACCTTCCTCCTCCTCCCACCCACCACCACCACAACCACTACAACCTTCCTCCTCCCACCCACCATCACCACCTTCCTCCTTCACCCCTCCCACCACAAACTTCCACCTTCCCCCCACCACCACCACCTTCCTCCTTCACCCCTCCCACCACAACCTTCCTCCTTCCCCCCACCACCACCACCACCTTCCTCCTTCACCAATCCCACCACAACCTTCCTCCTTCCCCCCCACCACCACAACCTTCCTCCTTCCCCCCACCACCACCACCACAACCTTCCTCCCCCACCACCGCCACTACAACCTTCCTCCTCCCACCCACCACCACCACAACCTTCCTCCCCCACCACCGCCACCACAACCTTCCTCCCCCACCACCGCCATCACAACCTTCCTCCCCCACCACCGCCATTACAACCTTCCTCCTCCCACCCACCACCACCACAACTTTCCTCCTCCACCCCTCCCACCGCCACTACAACCTTCCTCCTCCCACCCACCACCACCACCACAGCTTTCCTCCTCCACCCCTCCCACCACAACCTTCCTCCATCCCCCCACCACCACCACCACAACCTTCCTTGCCACTACAACCTTCCTCCTCCTCCCACCCACCACCACCACCACAACCTTCCTCCTCCAACCCACCACCACCACCTTCCTCCTTCACCCCTCCCACCACAACCTTCCTCCTTCCCCCCACCACCACCACCTTCCTCCTTAACCCCTCCCACCACAACCTTCCTCCTTCCCCCCACCACCACCACCTTCCTCCTTCACCCCTCCCACCACAACCTTCCTCCTTCCCCCCCCCACCACCACCACCACCACCACAACCTTCCTCCTTCCCCCCACCTCCACCACCTTCCTCCTTCACCCCTCCCACCACAACCTTCCTCCTTCCCCCCCCCCCCCACCACCACCACCACAACCTTCCTCCTTCCCACCACCACCACAACCTTCCTCCCCCACCACCGCCACTACAACCTTCCTCCTCCCACCCACCACCACCACCACAACCTTCCTCCTCCCACCCACCACCACCACAGCTTCCTCCTCCACCCCTCCCACCTCCCACCTCCACCTCTCCCTCCGCCCACCTCCACCTCTCCACCAACCTGGCCTGCACACACCAAAACATCAACTTTAATTGAACCAATTCGGCTCCGGCAGCTCGACCTCAAAAACCTCAACTTTCGTTGTGAAAACCTCTTGTTAATTTTCATGGCAGCAAAATCACGATCAACTTCATTTCTTTCCTAAATCTGCAATGTACTGCAAAGTACGTTTTTGCACGACAACTCAATTTTCCCGCTCTCCGAGTTGATTACGGAAACGAGTTGTTACGATCACAATGACCGAGTTACAGTTAGTGATTCGTGATAATATGAACATTTTACATTTATACTGTGGCGGACACAAAAGCCCACTGGCGTGGTGACATCATTCCGCGCACCAAGTGGGCGGTGGCCACGCCCGAGGGGTAGGCGTGGCCTCATGATATACACCGGGCGCGCAGCCCGGAGCGCGCCAGTGTTACAGTGAGCTCCTGAAATAAAGACGCTTATAAGTTACCGCTTGTCCGCTTCCTCCTTGCTCGCAAGCAGCGCGCGTAATGCCGCGCTTTACTGGTGACCCCCTCGACGTTGGATCTGCCGGAGCGATCCTTCCACACGCGACGCCATTGCCATGGCCAACCTCATCAAACTTCCCGAATTTTGGGAGGCTCAGGCCGAAGTCTGGTTCGTCCAGGCCGAAGCCCAATTTCAGCTTCGGCGCCTCACCGGCGATGACATGCGCTATTGCCACGTCGTCGCCTCCCTCGGGCCCGGCACGGCCGCTCGAGTTGTGTCCGTCCTTCACCACCCACCGGACGGCCACAAGTACGAGGCACTCAAGCGGCTACTCCTAGCCACGTTCGGCCTCACGGACGACGCACGGGCCGACCGCCTCCTGGATCTCCCCGAGCTCGGTGACACGCGCCCGTCGGTCCGAATGGACCATATGCTGTCACTGTTGGGCGACGAAGCCCCCGGTTCTCTATTCCGGGCGCTTTTCCGTCGCCAACTTCCAGCGCAGGTTCGCCTCGCATTGGCCGGGACCGGGCTAACGGAACCCCGAGCATTGGCAGCCGAGGCGGACAGGTACTTCGCCGCTTCGGACACGCGGGCGAGAGTCGGCGTGGCCGTCACGGCCCTCGAGGCTGATGCTGCTGATGCTGCTGATGCTGCTGTTCCACAGCATCAGCTTATACAGCATACGCAGCATGCTGATACGCACCTCGTGACCGCCGCCACGCCCCGCCCACCGCCGCGGCGAAAACCGCCACCGCGGGGAAACCCGCCAACTCCACCGGCCTGGCAGAGCCAGCCGCGCTCCTCCAGCTCCACCACCTGGTGCTGGTTCCACGCCAAGCTCGGCCACGAAGCTCGGCAGTGTCATCCGCCATGCTGCTTCAACAGGTCGGAAAACGCCCGGGCCGGCGCTCAATAGTGGCGATGAGCGCCGGCCGTTCGAGCAGCCTGCTGTTCATAACGGACACCTTCTCCGGGCGCCGTTACCTGTGCGACACGGGAGCGCAGGTGAGTGTCGTTCCCGCCGGCACGTCAGACAAGCACGCCGCGGGTGGGGGCCCCGCGCTGCTTGCCGCGAACGGGACGCCCATCCGTACGTACGGAAAACGCTGCCTCTCTCTGCGGTTCGGAGGGCAGGTTTTCCGATGGACGTTCGTCACCGCCGCCATGCCCATGGCACTGCTTGGCGCGGACTTCCTGTGCGCTAATGGGCTCCTGGTTGACGTCAAGCACAGACGTCTTGTCCAGGCCGAGACGTTCAGCTCGCTCGCTTGTGCGTTGCCCAGCTCAACGAGCGGCTTGCCAAGCGGCTTGCCGAACGGTTCAGTTCCGGCCACGTTGGTCTGTACGCTTCCGGCAGCGGACGCATTCACCCGCCTCCTCGCCGGCTTCCTGGCCCTCACGCGGCCCACCTTCTCGGCGGGGGCCAGCAAGCACGGGGTGGCCCATCACATCCCCACCGTCGGGCCACCGGTCTACGCCCGGGCACGCCGCCTCGAGCCGACGAAGCTGGCGGTGGCAAAAGCGGGGTTCGCTACCCTGGAGCGACTCGGCATCGTTCGGCGCTCAGAGAGCGCTTGGGCGTCGCCGCTGCACATCGTGCCAAAGCCCGGCGGGGGATGGCGACCGTGCGGGGACTATCGCCGTCTCAATGACGCCACGACTCCCGACCGCTACCCCGTCCCCCACATTCAGGACTTTTCCACCCGTTTGGCGGGCAGGTCCTTCTTCTCGAAGGTGGACCTCATACGCGGCTACCATCAGGTCCCCGTCAGGCCGGAGGACGTCCCGAAGACGGCGGTCATCACGCCATTCGGACTCTTCGAGTTCCTGCGCATGCCCTTCGGTCTGAAGAATGCGGCTCAGGCGTTCCAGCGACTGATGGACAGCGTCCTGCGCGACTTGGATTTTGTCTACGTCTACCTGGACGATATCCTCGTCGCCAGCGCGTCCCGCGAAGAGCACCTATGCCACCTCCGCACGCTCTTCGAACTCCTGGGCCAGCATGGCCTGATTGTGAACCCCGCAAAGTGCCGGTTCGGCGCCGCCATAATCGATTTTCTGGGGCACCGTGTCACCAGGCACGGAGCCGTCCCCCTGCCGGCCAAGGTGGAGGCGGTGAAGGGGTTTCCGCGCCCCCGCACGATCAGAGGGCTGCAGGAGTTCCTGGGCATGGTGAACTTTTACCATCGGTTCCTGCCCCGTATCGCCCAGCTCCTGCGCCCCCTGCACGAAGCTCTCCGAGGTAAGCCGGGCAAAGGCGACGTTACCTGGACCGAGCAGATGGACACGGCGTTCACGGGCGCGAAGCTCGCCTTGGCTAACGCCACCATGCTCGCGCACCCGGCGCCCGATGCACCGATCGCCCTCACCCCCGATGCCTCGGACTATGCGGTGGGCGCGGTGCACGAGCAATGGGTGCGTGGAGCTTGGCAACCGCTGGCGTTCTTTAGCCGGCAGCTTCGCCCGCCCGAACGCTGTTACAGTACCTTCGACCGCGAGTTGCTCGGGCTTCACTTGGCGGTCAGGCACTTCCGCCATCTGCTCGAGGGCCGTGCGTTCACTGCCTTCGTCGACCACAAGCCGCTGATCTTCGCGATGGGCAAGGTCACCGAGCCGTGGTCGGCCCGGCAGCAGCGTCACCTCTCGGCCGTGTCGGAGTACACGACGGACATCCAGCACGTCGCGGGGAAGGACAACCCGGTGGCGGATTGCCTTTCCCGGGCCGTCGCCCACGCAGTCCACCTCGGCATCGACTATGCCCGGATGGCAGCAGACTAGGCCGCTGACCCCGACGTCCAGGCCTTGCGGACTGCCGTCACGGGCCTCCGCATCACCGAGGTGCCGTTCGACGGCGCGGGCGCGGCCCTCTTGTGCGACGTCTCCCTCGGGCATCCTCGCCCCATCGTGCCCACGGGCTGGCAGCGCCAGGTGTTTGACGCCATCCACGGCCTGTCCCACCCGGGCGCGAGGGCCTCCCAAAGGCTGATCGCCGACAAGTTCGTCTGGCATGGCCTCCGGAAGGCCGTCCACGGCTGGGCCAGGACGTGCCTCGCGTGCCAGCGCGCCAAGGTGCACCGGCACACCCAGGCCCCGTTGGCCCCGTTCACGGTGCTGGAACGCCGGTTTGACCACGTCCACGTGGACCTGGTGGGACCTCTGCCCCCCTCGCGGGGTTTCACCTACGTCCTCACCATGGTGGACCGCACCACCCGGTGGCCGGAGGCCGTGCCCTTGGCGTCAACAACGGCGGCCGATGTCGCGCAGGCTTTCATCGCCACCTGGGTCGCCCGGTTCGGCGCCCCCTCAGACATCTCGTCCGACCGCGGCCCCCAGTTCACCTCGGAGCTCTGGGGGGCGGTCGCGCAGGGGCTCGGGGTCCGGCTGCATCGAACCACGGCCTACCACCCCCAGGCTAACGGCCTGTGTGAGCGATTTCACCGCTCATTGAAGGCCGCGCTCCGGGCCACCCTCCGCGACGGCGGCTGGGTCGACAGGCTCCCCTGGGTCCTGCTGGGCCTCCGGACGGCGCCCAAGGAGGACCTGCGCGCATCCGCGGCGGAGTTGGTCTTCGGGCAACCGCTGCAGGTGCCGGGCGAGTTCCTCCCCGACTCCACGGCACCATGGCGCTCCGCTCTGCAAGAGACCGCCCAGAGGTTCGCCCCGGTGCCAACGGCATGCCACGGGCACCCACCGACGCACGTCGCCCCGGAGCTTCGCACAGCGGAGTACGTCTTCGTCCGCCACGATGCCCACCGGATACCACTGCGGCCCCCGTACGACGGGCCTTTCCGCGTGCTGGAGACCGGGGCGAAGCACTTCACCCTGGACATCGGCGGTACTCCTGACCGCGTTTCGGTAGACCGCCTCAAGCCGGCCCACGTCGACGTGGACCATCCACCGCCAGTGGCCCGACCCCCATGTCGGGGCCGCCCCCCTGCGGGCGGACCCCCGGCACCGCCCAGCCCCGCCGCCACGCCGCCCCCCGGTCCTGCACCCATCCCAGGGGCAGCCAGGGGCATCCCACCTGGCATCCCTGCACCCCGGACGCCGCCGATCGCCAGGGGGCGCTTCGGCCGGGTCATTCGTCTGCCCCGCAAACTGGCCCTCCAGGTGCGCGGGAATTCTGGGGGCGCGCGTGTGGCGGACACAAAAGCCCACTGGCGTGGTGACATCATTCCGCGCACCAAGTGGGCGGTTGCCACGCCCGAAGGGTAGGCGTGGCCTCATGATATACACCGGGCGCGCAGCCCGGAGCGCGCCAGCCGCCAGTGTTTAATACAGTGAGCTCCTGAAATAAAGACGCTTATAAGTTACCGCTTGTCCGCTTCCTCCTTGCTCGCAAGCAGCGTGCGTAACGCCGCGCTTTAATACCATTTAACGTCTTCATTTTCTCAGTGGTTAAGAAGAGGTTCTCAGGGGTAAAACCGTCAGTTTATTTGTTTTGTTTTGGGATGTTTGGCGCACCTTAACGTATTAACAGACATTCGACATGATCACGTGGTCTCGGAGTAAATTAGATATGCGGTGTATAGCTGCAATACTGTTCACTTCGCTCTATCGCTCCAAAAGTATTTTAATATAAATGTAAAATATGTTCCCTCACGAGGAACTTCAATGCAGGAGGGGGGAGGCAATTAACGGTATATCAAAGCATGTGTCACATATTGCCAACTTATGTTAGTTTGTCCGTGATCATTTTAAACGCTCAACGTCAAACAAGGATTGAGTAGAGCGTATCATAAAAAAAAAATACTTTGGGGCGTTGGAGTGAACCGCCGACATCCCAGGACTCAGAACGGATGCGCGCTGACGTCACAGGAATGAAGGCGGACGCTCGCTGACGTCACGTATCTTATAGCAGCAGCGCCACCCGGACGTGTTTGTTGCATGTTGATCGTAATTGAGGTCAGTGTTACTCAGATGCTGCATAAGCAAATGTTAAAATGCACTTTTAAATATTTGGAATACTGAAGACAGAGGTTTATATTGCTTTCTTTTAAATGTAATTCATATTCAGGCGCTGTCTTTGGAACGCGCGTGTTATTGATGCCAACGACCGAATATTGCCTGTGGAGGGATTGAGGGTCCCCACTGGGATCTGCACACTCTACTTACATCCCGTGCTCTTGGGGTTATCTCCGTGATTACAAGAATTACTCGGAATCGGCATTTTGTACTCGTCGTACACTATTGGGTCTTGCATTAATATCTTTCGACTCGAAACAATTTACAGTTTGCATTTATTCGATACAGCTCCTGGTCCTCTCCGTCCCAGACGAGAGGTAGGTGGTACAACTGGCAAGTCATGCCGCCGCCAGTGTGTGTGTGTGTGTGTGTGTGTGTGTGTGTGTGTGTGTGTGTGTGTGTGTGTGTGTGTGTGTGTGTGTGTGTGTGTGTGTATTATATAATATATTGTAGCGGCTGCCGCTGGGGTTACACAATCGCCTTGCACCTATCAAGGACGCGGAGCGATCACCAGGCCGGGCTCGTCCAGGACGCCCGGGCAGGCCCGCGCTCGACTTGCCAGGCCTCGGTCGGGACGCCCGGGCAGGCTCGCCCTCGGCTTGCCAGGCCGCAGCCGGCCCGCGGGGCCACGCCCCCTGGCGCCAGGCCTGGGCAAACCCCCTGGCGGAATAGATATATATTGCCGACCGTAAAACGTTTTTCCCAGAGTGCCTGAGTGTTTGATTCTAATAAAGCAGCTCAGATGAATTCAAGCTTTTTGTCGCGTCCATTCTTTCGATCGACGTGGGAGCCACAGCTCCTTCATTGGTGACCTATCGACATGGACATGGCAGTCGCCCTTAAACTGCCTACCTTCTGGGAGGCTCACGCGGCGGTTTGGTTCGCACAAGCGGAGTCCCTGTTCGCCCTGCGAGGCATCACGGCGGACGACACCCGCTTCCACCACGTGGTCGCTGCGCTCGGTTCAGCCACCGCAGCCCGCGCCCTGAGCCTCCTCGAGAGACCGCCAGCCGCGGACAAATACGGCGCGATTAAGAAGCTTCTCCTCGATGCTTTCGCCCTCCCAGCGGCGGAACGCGCACGGCGCCTGCTCGATTTGCCGGAGCTCGGCGACACGCGCCCTTCCGAGCGAATGGACTACATGCTTTCGCTGCTCGGCGAGCACTCTCCGGCATTCCTGTTCCGGGAGCTGTTCCTCCGTCAGCTGCCTAACCCGGTACGCCTCGCCCTGGCAAGCACGACGATCACAGATCCCCGGGCCCTTGCCAGAGAAGCCGACAAAATCTCCGCCGCGGGACAGCGCATCGCAGCGGCGACATGGGACCCGCCGCCGCCTGATGCACCATCCATGGCGCCCGAGCACCCGGCGCGTTCGACGGCCGAACTGCCGACGCAATTGGCGGCCGCTATACCGAGCCGACCACGTTCAGCACGACGTCCGAAGCCTCCACCCGACCAAGCGTGGTGTTCCTATCATGCCAGGTTCGGACAGAAGGCCCGGACATGCCGACCCCCGTGCACCTTCGGCGGGTCGGGAAACGGCCAGGCCGGCGTTCATTACCTGCCATGAACGCCGGCCACAGTCACACGGGCAACTTACTGTTCATCACGGATAAAGCGTCCGGACGGCGCTTCCTGTGCGACACCGGCGCCCAAGTGAGCGTCATGCCCGCCTCTGACCAGGACAGGCAATCCGCGGTTTGCGGCCCCTCCTTGGTTGCGGCCAACGGATCGACTATCCGCACCTTCGGCCCGCGCAACGTCACCCTCTGCTTCGGCGGCCAACGCTTCGCTTGGACGTTTGTAACCGCCAACGTGCCCATGGCTCTGCTCGGCGCCGACTTCCTCTGCGCACACGGACTGCTGGTGGACGTCCAACGGCGTCGTTTAATCAACGCTGAAACCTTCAGCTCCCTGGTATGCACATTGAGCAGCTCCGCGCCGACCGAGCTGGCATGCACCGTCCCGGCGGCGAACGAGTTTGCTCGCCTGCTCGCGGAGTTCCCGGCCCTCACGCGGCCGACGTTTTCGGCCGTCGCAGTACGGCATGGGATCGAGCACCACATACCAACCACGGGCCCGCCGGTCTACGCCAGGGCCCGCCGCCTCGACCCAGCCAAGCTTGCCGTTGCGAAGGCCGAATTCGACGCGTTGGAGCACCTCGGCATCGTGCGGCGCTCCGATAGCGCGTGGGCCTCGCCACTGCACATCGTGCCAAAGCCGGGGGGTGGATGGCGCCCGTGTGGCGACTACCGCCGTCTTAATGACGCTACAACACCCGACAGGTACCCGATCCCGCATATCCAAGACTTCTCCGCCCGTCTGGCGGGACGGGTCATTTTTTCAAAAATTGATCTCATACGGGGATATCACCAGGTACCTGTCAGGGCGGCCGACGTCCCTAAAACGGCAGTCATCACGCCGTTCGGCTTATTCGAGTTCTTGCGGATGCCGTTTGGTCTCAAGAACGCGGCTCAGGCGTTCCAGCGCTTGATGGACGGCGTGCTGCGTGACCTGCCGTTCCTTTTCGTTTACCTGGACGACATCCTCGTCGCCAGCACGTCCCGGGCCGAGCACCTCCTCCACCTCCGAACACTGTTCGGGCGCCTCAGCGAGCACGGCCTCATCGTCAACCCGGCCAAATGCCACTTCGGCACGACGGCCGTTGATTTTTTGGGCCACCACATCACCAAGAACGGGGCTGTGCCGCTGCCAACCAAGGTCGAGGCCATCACCACTTTCCCGCGTCCCCGCACCATAAAGGCCCTGCAGGAATTCCTGGGAATGGTGAATTTTTATCACCGCTTCGTGCCCCGCGCTGCTCAACTCATGCGGCCCCTCTACGAAGCCCTCCGGGGCAAGCCGGCCAAGCACGACATCGCCTGGTCCGCAGCAATGGATGCGGCCTTCCAAAGCTCAAAGCGGGCCCTCGCCGACGCAACACTGCTCGCTCACCCGGTGCTCAACGCTCCCATCGCCCTCACCACGGATGCCTCCGACTACGCGGTGGGCGCCGTACATGAGCAATGGGTGAACGGGGTTTGGCAGCCACTCGCTTTTTTCAGCCGGCAGCTCCGGCCGAACGAGCTCAAATACAGCACGTTTGACCGGGAGCTCCTCGGTCTACACCTGGCCGTCCGCCATTTCCGCCACCTCCTGGAGGGCCGACCTTTCACGGCGTTCGTCGACCACAAGCCGTTGGTTTACGCCATGGCCAAGGTCACGGAGCCATGGTCGGCCCGCCAACAGCGCCACCTCTCCGCCGTGTCGGAGTTTACCACGGACATCCGGCACGTCGCCGGCAAAAACAACGCCGTGGCCGACTGTCTTTCCCGGGCCAGCGCGAACGCGGTCCACCTGGGCGTGGATTTTGCGCTCATGGCGGCGGACCAAACCACCGACACCACGGTGCAAGCCCTCCGGGCGGCGGACACGGGCCTCCGCCTGGCCGACATCCCCTGCGCGGACACTGTCCTGCTCTGCGACGTCTCCCAAGGCCGGCCTCGCCCCATCGTGCCCGTCACCTGGCAACGCCGCATCTTCGCCTCCCTCCACGGCCTTTCCCACCCGGGCCGGAAAGCTTCCCAGAAGCTGGTGTCGGCGCGTTTCGTCTGGCACGGCCTTCGTCGGGACGTCCGCGATTGGACCAGCGCCTGCACCGCCTGCCAACGGGCCAAGGTCCACCGACACACCCAGGCCCCGCTGGCACCTTTCACCGTGCCCGAACGACGTTTCGACCACGTCAACGTGGATCTGGTGGGCCCCCTTCCCCCATCACGAGGGTTCACACACCTGCTCACCATGGTGGACAGGACCACCAGGTGGCCGGAGGCCGTTCCCCTCGTCTCCACCACCACCGCCGACGTGGCGCAGGCCTTCATCGCCACCTGGGTCGCCCGCTTCGGCGCACCGGCGGACATCTCGTCAGACCGCGGACCACAGTTCACCTCCGAGCTGTGGGGCGCGGTCGCCCGCAACCTGGGGGTCAAGCTCCACCGTACTACGGCCTACCACCCCCAAGCAAACGGGTTGTGCGAGCGATTCCACCGCTCCATGAAGGCCGCGCTCATGGCCGGCCTTCAAGACGGCGGTTGGGCCGACCGGCTGCCGTGGGTCCTTTTGGGCCTTCGCACGGCCCCCAAGGAGGACCTCCAGGCATCCACCGCCGAGCTGGTCTATGGCCAGGTGCTACGCGTCCCGGGCGAATTCGTGCCCGACGCTACCAGCCCCTGGTCCGCAGCTCGCCAGCGCTCGGACCTCCAGGAGGCCGCCCGACGGTTTGCCCCCGTGCCGACATCCCACCACGGTGACCCCCAGTCCTACGTCCCCCCAGCACTCCGCACCGCGGAGTATGTTTTTGTGCGTCACGACGCACATCGGCGGCCACTCCAGCCGCCGTACGACGGGCCCTTCCGGGTGCTGCGACGGGACGACAAGTCGTTCGTCATCGACATCGGCGGCAGGTCGGACCGGATTGCAGTGGACCGCCTCAAGCCGGCGCACGTGGACGTCGACCACCCACCACGGGTGGCCCTCCCGCCGCGGCGAGGCCGCCCCCCGTCGACGGTGCCCCCCACTCGACCGCCCACCACCTCACCGGACCCCCTCCCACGACCCACCAGGGGTCGCTTCGGCCGGGTCATCAGGACCCCCCTCAAGTTGACCCTGTCGGTGCAAGTCGATTCTGGGGGGACGTGTGTAGCGGCTGCCGCTGGGGTTACACAATCGCCTTGCACCTATCAAGGACGCGGAGCGATCACCAGGCCGGGCTCGTCCAGGACGCCCGGGCAGGCCCGCGCTCGACTTGCCAGGCCTCGGTCGGGACGCCCGGGCAGGCTCGCCCTCGGCTTGCCAGGCCGCAGCCTGCCCGCGGGGCCACGCCCCCTGGCGCCAGGCCTGGGCAAACCCCCTGGCGGAATAGATATATATTGCCGACCGTAAAACGTTTTTCCCAGAGTGCCTGAGTGTTTGATTCTAATAAAGCAGCTCAGATGAATTCAAGCTTTTTGTCGCGTCCATTCTTTCGATCGACGTGGGAGCCACAGCTCCTTCAATATTATATAATATATATATATTAACTCTATCTAATTATAGATAATTACCTTCGCAAAAGCGGAAGGTTATGTTTTGATCGCTGTGTATTTATTTGTATGTCTGTGTGTGTGTGTGTATGTTATTCGCATAACTCAAAAAGTATTCAACCGAATTGCATGAAATTTGGTGGGATGATTGGTTATTATACGGGACACATTTGATTAGATTTTGGGAGCAATCGGGTCAAAGGTCAAGGTCAAGGTCACGAAAAGGTCAAAATCGTATTTTTATTTGTCATAACTCGGTCAATTCTTATCCGATTTGCATGAAATCAGCACCAAACTGTTCACTGTTCTGTTCCCTACACTCCCATGCCAAGTACAGAACAGTAGCTGCGGCGAAGGTATGCGCTCTACCGAGTGCCCGTTCTAGTTCTATCTGTCTTAATTCATAAGTACTTTAAAATAGGGAGCGACTTTCCACCCACCCTGTATATATATATGACTCCATGGTAAGATCTCCAACCTTTAATTGAACAAAAAATGACTTCCCCCCCCACCACCACCTTCCTCCTTCACCCCTCCCACCACAACCTTCCTCCTTCCCCCCTCCCACCACCACCACCACCACCACCACCACCACCACCACCACCACCACCACAACCTTCCTCCTTCCCCCCTCCCACCACAACCTTCCTCCTTCCCCCCTCCCACCACAACCTTCCTCCTTCCCCCCTCCCACCACAACCTTCCTCCTCCCCCCCCCACCACCACCACCACCACAACCTTCCTCCTTCCCCCCTCCCACCACAACCTTCCTCCTTCCCCCCTCCCACCACAACCTTCCTCCCTCCCACCACAACCTTCCTCCTTCCCCCCCCCACCACCACCACCACCACAACCTTACTCCTTCCCCCCACCACCACCACCACAACCTTCCTCCTCCCCCCCCACCACCACCACAACCTTCCTCCTTCCCCCCCCCACCACCACCACCACCACCACAACCTTCCTCCCCCACCACCGCCACTACAACCTTCCTCCTCCCACCCACCACCACCACCACCACCACAACCTTCCTCCCCCACCACCGCCACCACAACCTTCCTCCCCCACCACCGCCACTACAACCTTCCTCCTCCCACCCACCACCACCACCACCACCACAACCTTCCTCCCCCACCACCGCCACCACAACCTTCCTCCCCCACCACCGCCACCACAACCTTCCTCCCCCACCACCGCCACTACAACCTTCCTCCTCCCACCCACCACCACCACCACCACCACCACAACCTTCCTCCCCCACCACCGCCACCACAACCTTCCTCCCCCACCACCGCCACCACAACCTTCCTCCCCCACCACCGCCATTACAACCTTCCTCCTCCCTGTTACAATCACAATGACAACGATGTTTTCATGTTTATTGTGGTCAATGTTTATTGTGGTCAATCACAATGACCACAATCACAATGTTTAATTTAATTTACAATTTAATTGTTTACAAGTTTAACTTTTAATTAAATGTAATGATTGTTCCTGATTTTCTAAACACTTTGAGTTATAATCCAGCATTGCTTACAGGATTATTTTGATCTGTTAATATGCGGTTGATTTTTGAATTTGGTCAATAACGTCTCCGTTCACGTGAGCGGTGTGATACGGTTTAATTGGCTGTCCAGCATTGCCCACCCCACTTTGCATATACCTCGCCCACTTTGCATGTAAGGGGATGTTGAGATGATTTTATCACTCTTGAGGAAGATTAACGGAGGGGTGTGGCTTTGTCACATGTTGTTAATCGAAACGTTGAGTCATTGTTTGTTCAATTAAAGGTTGGAGATCTTACCATGGAGTCATTTGGATTTACTCCCAACCGCAAATCGTTGCTTTTATATATATATATATATGGTTTGTATGTGTTTGTTAAACTACATTTCAAAGTATGAAAGTGATAAAATTAAACAAAATGGAAGGTAAAGCAGGACAGCCCCCTGCTGAATGAGATTCCTTGAGAACTAACCATCCTCAGAGTATTTGTGTTCCTCGACAAGGTAATGCTGTAGTTGTCTGATATCCAGGATGTAGGTGTGTAGGAGGTGGCCATTCTGGATTAGCCAATAGGGAACACTTATCCGAAAGCAAAGTGCGATTTGTGACACACAAGCAATTCTGGACATGATTGACCATGAAATGTACAGTGAGAAACCTAAAGAAGTCATTCGTAGAAAAGACAATGATATTAAAGCGCGGCGTTACGCGCGCTGCTTGTGAGCAAGGAGGAAGCGGACAAGCGGTAACATATAAACGCCTTTATTCAAGACTACACTGTAACACTGTACCGCTCCGGGCTGGGCGCCCGGTGTCTATCATGAGGCCACGCCTACCCCTCGGACGTGGCCACCGCCCACTTGGTGCGTGGAATGATGTCACCACGCCAGTGGGCTTTTGTGTCCGCCACACGCGCCCCCCCAGAATTCCCGCGCACCTGGAGGGCCAGTTTGCGGGGCAGACGAATGACCCGGCCGAAGCGCCCCCTGGCGATCGGCGGCGTCCGGGGTGCAGGGATGCCAGGTGGGATGCCCCTGGCTGCTCCTGGGATGGGTGCAGGACCGGGGGGCGGCGTGGCGGCGGGGCTGGGCGGTGCCGGGGGTCCGCCCGCAGGAGGGCGGCCCCGACGTGGGGGTCGGGCCACTGGCGGTGGATGGTCCACATCGAGGTGGGCCGGCTTGAGGCGGTCTACCGAAACGCGGTCAGGAGTACCGCCGATGTCCAGGGTGAAGTGCTTCGCCCCGGTCTCCAGCACGCGGAAAGGCCCGTCGTACGGGGGCCGCAGTGGTGTCCGATGGGCATCGTGGCGGACGAAGACGTACTCCGCCGTGCGAAGCTCCGGGGCGACGTGCGTCGGTGGGTGCCCGTGGCATGCCGTTGGCACCGGGGCGAACCTCTGGGCGGTCTCTTGCAGAGCGGAGCGCTGCTGTGCCGCGGACCATGGTGCCGTGGAGTCGGGGAGGAACTCGCCCGGCACCCGCAGCGGTTGCCCGAAGACCAACTCCGCCGCGGATGCGCGCAGGTCCTCCTTGGGCGCCGTCCGGAGGCCCAGCAGGACCCAGGGGAGCCTGTCGACCCAGCCGCCGTCGCGGAGGGTGGCCCGGAGCGCGGCCTTCAATGAGCGGTGAAATCGCTCACACAGGCCGTTAGCCTGGGGGTGGTAGGCCGTGGTTCGGTGCAGCCGGACCCCGAGCCCCTGCGCAACCGCCCCCCAGAGCTCCGAGGTGAACTGGGGGCCGCGGTCGGATGAGATGTCTGAGGGGGCGCCGAACCGGGCGACCCAGGTGGCGATGAAAGCCTGCGCGACATCGGCCGCCGTTGTCGACGCCAAGGGCACGGCCTCCGGCCACCGGGTGGTGCGGTCCACCATGGTGAGGACGTGGGTGAAACCCCGCGAGGGGGGCAGAGGTCCCACCAGGTCCACGTGGACGTGGTCAAACCGGCGTTCCGGCACCGTGAACGGGGCCAACGGGGCCTGGGTGTGCCGGTGCACCTTGGCGCGCTGGCACGCGAGGCATGTCCTGGCCCAGCCGCGGACGGCCTTCCGGAGGCCATGCCAGACGAACTTGTCGGCGATCAGCCTTTGGGAGGCCCTCGCGCCCGGGTGGGACAGGCCGTGGATGGCGTCAAACACCTGGCGCTGCCAGCCCGCGGGCACAATGGGGCGAGGACGCCCGAGGGAGACGTCGCACAAGAGGGCCACGCCCGCACCGTCGAACGGCACCTCGGTGACGCGGAGGCCCGTGACGGCGGTCCGCAAGGCCTGGACGTCGGGGTCAGCGGCCTGGTCCGCTGCCATCCGGGCATAGTCGATGCCGAGGTGGACTGCGTGGGCGACGGCCCGGGAAAGGCAATCCGCCACCGGGTTGTCCTTCCCCGCGACGTGCTGGATGTCCGTCGTGTACTCGGACACGGCCGAGAGGTGACGCTGCTGCCGGGCCGACCACGGCTCGGTGACCTTGCCCATCGCGAAGATCAGCGGCTTGTGGTCGACGAAGGCAGTGAACGCCCGGCCCTCGAGCAGATGGCGGAAGTGCCTGACCGCCAAGTGAAGTCCGAGCAACTCGCGGTCGAAGGTACTGTAACGGCGTTCGGGCGGGCGAAGCTGCCGGCTAAAGAACGCCAGCGGTTGCCAAGCTCCACGCACCCATTGCTCGTGCACCGCGCCCACCGCGTAGTCCGAGGCATCGGTGGTGAGGGCGATCGGTGCATCGGGCGCCGGGTGCGCGAGCATGGTGGCGTTAGCCAAGGCGAGCTTCGCGCCCGTGAGCGCCGTGTCCATCTGCTCGGTCCAGGTAACGTCGCCGTTGCCCGGCTTACCTCGGAGAGCTTCGTGCAGGGGGCGCAGGAGCTGGGCGATACGGGGCAGGAACCGATGGTAAAAGTTCACCATGCCCAGGAACTCCTGCAGCCCTCTGATCGTGCGGGGGCGCGGAAACCCCTTCACCGCCTCCACCTTGGCCGGCAGGGGGACGGCTCCGTGCCTGGTGACACGGTGCCCCAGAAAATCGATTGTGGCGGCGCCGAACCGGCACTTTGCGGGGTTCACAATCAGGCCATGCTGGCCCAGGCGTTCGAAGAGCGTGCGGAGGTGGCGTAGGTGCTCTTCGCGGGACGCGCTGGCGACGAGGATATCGTCCAGGTAGACGTAGACAAAATCCAAGTCGCGCAGGACGCTGTCCATCAGTCGCTGGAACGCCTGAGCCGCATTCTTCAGACCGAAGGGCATGCGCAGGAACTCGAAGAGTCCGAATGGCGTGATGACCGCCGTCTTCGGGACGTCCTCCGGCCTGACGGGGACCTGATGGTAGCCGCGTATGAGGTCCACCTTCGAGAAGAAGGACCTGCCCGCCAAACGGGCGGAAAAGTCCTGAATGTGGGGGACGGGGTAGCGGTCGGGAGTCGTGGCGTCATTGAGACGGCGATAGTCCCCGCACGGTCGCCATCCCCCGCCGGGCTTCGGCACGATGTGCAGCGGCGACGCCCAAGCGCTCTCTGAGCGCCGAACGATGCCGAGTCGCTCCAGTGTAGCGAACTCCGCTTTTGCCACCGCCAGCTTCGTCGGCTCGAGGCGGCGTGCCCGGGCGTAGACCGGTGGCCCGACGGTGGGGATGTGATGGGCCACCCCGTGCTTGACGGCCCCCGCCGAGAAGGTGGGCCGCGTGAGGGCCGGGAAACCGGCGAGGAGGCGGGTGAATGCGTCCGCTGCCGGAAGCGTACAGACCAACGTGGCCGGAACCGAATCGTTCGGCAAGCCGCTTGGCAAGCCGCTCGTTGAGCTGGGCAACGCACATGCGAGCGAGCTGAACGTCTCGGCCTGGACAAGCCGTCTGCGCTTGACGTCGACCAGGAGCCCATTAGCGCACAGGAAGTCCGCGCCAAGCAGTGCCATGGGCACGTCGGCGGTGACGAACGTCCATCGGAAAACCTGCCCTCCAAACCGCAGAGAGAGGCAGCGTTTTCCGTACGTACGGATGGGCGTCCCGTTCGCGGCAAGCAGCGCGGGGCCCCCACCCGCGGCGTGCTTGTCTGACGTGCCGACGGGAATGACACTCACCTGTGCTCCCGTGTCGCACAGGTAACGGCGCCCGGAGAAGGTGTCCGTTATGAACAGCAGGCTGCTCGAACGGCCGGCGCTCATCGCCACAATTGAGCGCCGGCCCGGGCGTTTCCCGAGCCGTTGAAGGAGCACGGCGGATGACACCGCCGAGCTTCGTGGCCGAACTTGGCGTGGAACCAGCACCAGGTGGTGGAGCTGGAGGAGCGCGGCTGGCTCCGCCAGGCCGGTGGAGTCGACGGGTTTCCCCGCGGTGGCGGTTTTCGCCGCGGCGGTGGGCGGGGCGTGGCGGCGTTCACGAGGTGCGTATCAGCATGCTGCTGAACCACAGCGTGCTGTAGAAGATGATGCTGTGGAACATCAGCGTGCTGTAGAAGATGATGCTGTGGAACATCAGCGTGCTGTAGAAGATGATGCTGTGGAACATCAGCGTGCTGTAGAAGATGATGCTGTGGAACAGCAGCGTCGAAGGCCGTGACGGCCACGCCAACGCTCGCCCGCGTGTCCGAAGCGGCGAAGTACTTGTCCGCCTCGGCCGCCAATGCTCGGGGTTCCGTTAGCCCGGTCCCGGCCAACGCGAGGCGAACCTGCGCTGGAAGTTGGTGACGGAAAAGCGCCCGGAATAGCGAACCGGGGGCTTCGTCGCCCAACAGTGACAGCATATGGTCCATTCGGACCGACGGGCGCGTCTCACCGAGCTCGGGGAGATCCAGGAGGCGGTCGGCCCGTGCGTCGTCCGTGAGGCTGAACGTGGCTAGGAGTAGCCGCTTGAGTGCCTCGTACTTGTGGCCGTCCGGTGGGTGGCGAAGGACGGACACAACTCGAGCGGCCGTGCCGGGCCCGAGGGAGGCGACGACGTGGCAGTAGCGCGTGTCATCGCCGGTGAGGTGCCGAAGCTGAAATTGGGCTTCGGCCTGGACGAACCAGACTTCGGCCTGAGCCTCCCAAAATTCCGGAAGTTTGACGAAGGCGGCCATGGCGATGGCGTCGCGTGTGGAAGGATCGCTCCGGCAGATCCAACGTCGAGGGTCACCAGTAAAGCGCGGCGTTACGCGCGCTGCTTGTGAGCAAGGAGGAAGCGGACAAGCGGTAACATATAAACGCCTTTATTCAAGACTACACTGTAACACTGTACCGCTCCGGGCTGGGCGCCCGGTGTCTATCATGAGGCCACGCCTACCCCTCGGACGTGGCCACCGCCCACTTGGTGCGTGGAATGATGTCACCACGCCAGTGGGCTTTTGTGTCCGCCACAATATCATCAAAATTATGTTTGATAACAAAGGAGTGGAAATGATCAATATAGAGAAAATACTACAACAGAAGGAAGTGTGGAGTAAACTTCCAAAAACGATACGACAGAGAGAGCGACCAAGAGTTGTGTACACTTTGGGAAATTCAATTCGGGGAAAGATCTTCAACTACAAGGACAATGTGCAATCTATAGATGTGGAGGAATGGTTAAATAACACACGTCATTGTAATTGTGAACATTCCGCATTCAAAGATCCACATCATAAACACGTCATCACAGGTGATCTCAGAATAGTGAAAGATAAAAGATTACGTGCATTACTTACAAAAGGACCAAATTATAGAGAAAACAAAAGAATAAACTGGAATAAAGCAATGGAACTTACAATGATGGGACTGGGCGAATGGATGAAAGAACAAATTGATAAACATAAAGTACCAAACACACAAATGGCTTTATGGTTGGAGGAGGTAGAGAAACATGTGAAAAGGAGAGTTGTTTATTTGAAAAGAAAAGTTTGAATCAATAATCCGAAGGTAATTTTAAACAATCCAGAGACACGATTGCTTAAGGCAGCTTCAAACACAATATGTTATTGTTCCAATTGACGAACCAAATAATAATATTGCATTTGTATGTAAAACATTCTACATTCAAACACTTTTGGAAGAATTAGGCTTAGACACGGGAATTTCAAAGACCTACAAAATAAGTAACGATAACGAAACAGACTTGATACAACAACAACAACAACAACAACAACAACATGCATTTTAAGGCCATGTTCCCTGCGAGAGCGGGGGTTAGCCTTGCGGTCCCCATGACAATCTTCTCCATTTTGCCCTATTTTCTGCATCTCTCCTTGTTAACCCCCTTGCCCGCATTTCTTCTTCCACCATCTTTAGCCAAGTCTTTCTCGGTCTTCCCCGTCCTCTACTTCCTTCTACATTAACTTCCATCACTCTTCTCAACCAGTCACTTTCATCCTTCCTCAATACATGACCAAACCATCTCAACCTGTTCCTCTTCACAGCATCAATCACAGGCAATATTCCCATCATCTTTCGCAATTCATCATTTGTCTTCCTCTCTCTCAACGATACTCCGCACATCCATCAAACCATTCGCATTTCCACCCTTTCCAGCCTTCGTTGCTGCTCTACGTTCATTACCCATGTCTCGCTCCCATAAATCATAACACTTCTCACACATGCAGCATACACCTTTCCCTTCAGCTTCAGCGACACTCTCCTCCTCATCAGCACGCCACTCAGTTCCCGAAACTTCTTCCATGCACATCTCACTCGAGCAACCGTTGCCGAGTCTGATCCACCTTCTCCATTCAGCATGTCTCCGAGGTAGCAAAGTGTTTTCACACCTTCCAGCTTCACGCCGTCTCCAAGATCCAACTCAACATTTCCTCCATCTGCAGCTCCCTCTGTGCACACCTTACATTTGAATGTAGCTGCCACACTGGTAAATGACCCTCTCAGACCACTACATTTTTGATGAACCCACTCAGCACACATTGTACATTGAATGGAGTTCACTCCGACACCCTTCCTGCACACAGTACACGGCCACTTCCCAGTTCTTTCCACCTCACCACATGCTTTACCACTTGCCATCACCTTTGTCTTTCCGATATTCACCTTCAGACCTTTTGTCTCCATACATTCCTTCCACTTGTTCATCTTTTCCTTCAGTCCATCCATACTTTCCGCAATCAACACCAGATAATCTGCATACAACAACTCCCACGGTAAACCCTCCTTTACGGTCTGAGCCAGCACCTCCATCACAGCTACAAATAGTAGTGGACTTAGTACCGACCCCTGATGCACTCCCACCTTCACCTCAAACTCACCACTGTTCCCGTCCTTCGTCCTTACAGCTGTGCGTGCTCTTTTGTACATTGACATCACTACTCTGATCAACCATTCCTCCACTCCTAACTTCCTCAATGCCCATGTCAGTACTTTGCGTGGAACCCTATCGAATGCTTTCTCCAGATCAACAAACCCAAAAAACAACTTCTTCCTCTTATCCATGTACTTCTCCTGCAACTGCCTCACAATGAAAAGCGCATCTGTCGTTCCTCTTCCTGGCATAAATCCAAACTGCATTTCGTCAATCTTCACTTTCTTCCTTATCCTCCTCTCCAACACCCTTTCCAATACCTTCATTCCATGCTCCAATAACTTTATCGCTCGGTACGAGCCACACTCCAGAGGGTCACCTTTCCCCTTGTATAGAGGGACGAGGGTACTCAGTTCCCAATCCACTGGAATGCGGCCTTCTTTCACCACCAGATTACAGATCTCTGTCATTCTCTTCACACCCCAACTTCCTGCTGCCTTCAACATATCTCCCACAACTCCCGTCGGCCCTCCCGCTTTTCCACTCTTCATTGCTTTTATCGCTTCCTCAACTTCCTTCTCAGTTATCTTCTCTGCCGGTCCTAAAACTGGGTTACTCTCTATGTTGCCATCCCATTCATTCTCTGTATTCAACAGCATTTCCATATATCTTTTCCATCTTCCTTTAATTCCATCTGGGTCGACAACGATTTGTCCCACTTCATCCTTCAAGCAACTCACCCCCATCACATCACACCTCTCTTTCGCTATGTGCTTTGCAATCCTGAATACTGCTTTCTGACCCTCTTCCGAATCCAAGCGTTCTCCGAACATTTTCCTACATGCCTCCTGCGCCTTTGCTACCTCTTTCTTTGCAGCGTTCCTGGCTGCCTTATAACTTTCATGCTCTGCTGTTTCTGCTCCCGTACCCTTCGCCTTCTGCCACTCTTTGAACTTCTTCCTCTTCTCGTCAATCCTCTTTCCAACCTCAACATCCCACCACCATGTTTCCGAGTGCCTCGGTGGTCCTTTTGTCCATCCACATACCTCACCAACGGCTCCCAACAGACTAGCTTTCATTGACATCCAACCACTTTCAAGCTCAACCACATCATCCTCTACCCTACTCAGCCTCTCTTTTAATGCCTGCCTTACTGTCACCTCTTTCAACCTCCACACCTTCATTCTCGGTTGGTACTTCACCCGCCGAGCTCTTCTCGCACCTTTCACCCTTATGTCGCAGACAACCAAGTGGTGCTGTGAAACAGCCTCCTCCCCCGGGATCACCTTTGTGTCCCGGGGGTGCCCCCTATCTCGCCGACGCACCATCAGGTAGTCAACGGTTGTCGTCGACCCACCTGACGTGTATGTAACAAGCTTATTGTCCTCTTTCTGGAACTGAGTATTACAAATCAACAAATCAGCTCCATCAGCAAACTCAAAAATCCTTTCACCTTCTCCATTTCTCACACCATATCCGTAACCCCCATGAACTCCCTCAAAACCATCCATACTCCTTCCCACATGTCCATTCAGGTCTCCTCCCACCACAACAACTTCCTCATCTTTCACGTTTTCCATCAGCTTCTCTATCGCACACCAGAACTTGTCCTTCTCTTCATCGCTTCGACCAACCTGCGGAGCATATCCCGAGATGACGTTCACCAAGAGCTTTCCAATCATCATTTTCACCATCATCAACCTATCACTCACTCTAGTCACACTCACCACACTGTCTACAAACTCCTCAGAAAACAGGACACCAACACCATTCACGCCCTCCGGGCACCCTTGCCACACAAACTTGTATTTCTGTCCCTGCCTACCCTTCACCATTCTCACACCACTTCCCTTCCATCTCGTCTCTTGCACACAACATATGTCCACTCTTCTTCTGACCAATACTTCCACCACTTCACCTGATCTCCCTGTCATTGTCCCCACATTCCATGTCCCAAACCTCAGAAACCGATCTCCACTTCGGGCTGCACCCTGCCCATATGTACTTGTGATTGTCATGGTTCTCTTTTTGAGGCAATGTTTTTATGGCCGGATGCTCTTCCTGACGCCAACCCTCTTAGTCGTCTCTTACGACACGCAGGGATACGGTGTACCTATTCTGACCAGGGTACACACTGGGAAAGGTTTAAAACATGTAAATTCTGGGGGGGGGGGGGGGGGCGCGTCAGCATCACGGCTGCGGTTTAAACATATTCCAACAATATCCAAACAGAACGATGAAAAAACAATCCGGGAAAAGTCTCCAAGGGAGAACGTGGATTTGAGAAGAAGGAGCAGAGGCGGAAGAAAACGAGATACAGGGGGCGGGGCACAAGCCGAGACGAGGAGGAGAGCGAACAAGCACGTGTCCGGGGGGAGAGAAAGAATCAATATAGAATTCTTTGTCTCAGGAGGTGAGGTGAGGGGGAGAAAACAAAATAAAAGAAACAAGCAATACAGCGAAGGAAATAACCCAAACCGACAAAACACCGACGGGGGGAGGGAAGCCCCAAGTCACCAGGCCGCGCACGAGGTACGACTCAGAAAACGATTAACTACACACAAGTTTGCACGAACCACAAACCAACACCAACTAGAAACACACAATAACACGTACACAGCAAAATAACCAGTGGAAATTTGACAAAGACAAGAATGGGAAAACACTCAAACTTCGATGCCGTGGAGAGCTCGAAGCACGCCTCACTCGCCCGAGGAACCGGAAGTCCGGTTCTCTTGATACAACAAGACAAGACTTGATACAAGACTTGATACAACACCATACAAATCGCTCAACGGTGAGAAGAATGTTAGTTCCGGATAAACACCATAAATTACCGTTCATTTACTGGATCCCAAAAATGCACAAACACCCTTGTAAGATGAGGTTCATCATCGCAAGTAGAGAATGTAGTATGAAACCTTTGTCGGGCAGTATTACAGCGGCGATGAAACTAATCTATAAATGCTTAAAAAACTACCATGAAAAAGTGACGTTTTATTCTGGTATTAAGAAATTCTGGATCATTGACTTCCAAACCGGTAATCGACAGTGTGCACAACATTAATAACAAGGGTAAGGCAAAATGTTTATCAACTTTTGATTTTTCCACATTGTACACAAACATTCCACATGACAAGCTGGTAACTGCATTGGACAGAGCAATAGATAAAGCATTTGCAGGAGGTAATAGAGTATACATTAATGTATATCAAAACAGAGCACACTGGTCTGCAAAGGATAATCAATATAGCAGTTTTTCAAAAAGTAAACTCAAAGAAAGTATTCGATTTCTGCTAAACAACAGTTTCTTTACATTTGGCAACAAGATACTCCAGCAGACAGAGGGGATAGCCATGGGTTCAGATCCTGCTGCTTTCTTTGCAAATTTGTTCCTGCACATGTACGAGTCTGATTGGGTCCAGAACATGTGCAGGAATAAACTGACAACTGCACGAAGATGCGGAAACATCTTCAGGTTCATTGATGAATTTGTTATCAATTTGTATTTCATCAGCTTCATGATGATATATATGCAAAATAACTTGAATTTAAAAAAGGAAAACCAAACTTCCACTTCAATTTCCTTTTTAGAATTGCAAATTGACATCCATAATAATAAATTTCACACCAATTTTTTTGAAAACGAGATGCTTTCCATTCCACATTGTCCGAATGCTTTTCTTAGACAGCAACATTCCTAAAAAGCGATTTTATGGTACAGTTGCAGGTGAAATAATTAGGACTGTGAGAGAAACCACACACAACTCTCAACTCTCAATAAATTACAACAACTAGTCAGACTTATGCTAGCATAGGGAGCTACAGTTGGCAGATTAAAACAAGTTTTCTTTAATATCACAAAACGACACCAAATCGAATTGGTCAAATACAATACAAATAGTAAAAATATTATTCATGAGATATTTATGTAAATACAGTACAATATAAGAATTAAATATACTACAAGTCAATGTTGCTAGGAATCGGTGGTTGTTAGGAGACGGCAGCATGCAAAAAAAAAGAAAAGCGACAGTTAGAACATTTGAAATACAGTTTGATCCAGAGGTATGTGGTGTGGTCATGCTGGTTGGTGGACATGGTATATTTAAGGTAAAATGTGCATGATTTAATGTATTATCATATTATGGAGTGTGTAAGGAAAGTTGTAAATCTTACTATAATTCACCAAATGTCCGTCCGTCTGTCTGTCCGTCTGTCTGTCCATCCGTTCGAAGGTACCGCAAAAACGGCTGAACTGATCGCAACGATATTATAGGTGGGTAATCCTTGGATCCCCTTGAGTAAAATAGGCTATATTGTTTTTGCAATTTCAGCTTTGGCCTCCAGCATTTTCAGGTTTGGACTCCCACATAACGTTATTTTCCTGGGTGCCGCACAACGGCTGCACCGATTGGACTCGGTGACCTCGGACAAAGACCTTTTATATGGACATGGGTTGAATCCCTGCTTGAGAGAATGCCAACCCCCTCCCCGTCATTACGGTCATCTCTCCAACTCACAATCCCACGAGATATGCGGAAAGGACGACCCAAAACCAATTATCTTCTTTTTGATTCGTATATAAACATCATTAAAAGTAAATAATGACCTCCGCCAAAGTTCAAACGCCGCGAGTTTCATCTCTACATGAGAGAAATCCACATAGCTATTTGGGCGGTGTATAAGCGAACAGATCGCTGTCTCCATCGATCTTGCCGAGGCCGTAACACCCATCGGCTCAAAATCCTTTTAACTGTTGACTTGGTAGTTTTTACAATGAAGGAAACATTAACAATGATGTTAAAAGTTTATTTTGTGATTAATTTGTGATTGGACTCGATTTAGTATCAAGTTCAAGTGAATGACGATATGCCGTGATGGTTTCTACTTTTTAAACGTGAACTTCACGGATCGCCATATGCACATTCGCCACGTACCCACGATCGATGTTTCTATACGTGAACGGACCCGTTTGTTTGTGAACAGGTACGTTTTTCATGGAAGTCCTTCACGAACTTGCTGTCAATGTGTGACATGCGACTGAAGATGCTACAGGAATGTGGAATTTATTGGTTTCATGCTTTAGCATTCGCCGTATCTGCATTGCCGGCATCTCACCAGTATATGATAATACATTAAATCCTCTAGTGAGTAAAGTTGGAATAAGTGATGTTGCATTGTTGAGTTGACTGACTGCCTGGATGCAACTGAGGTCAGACTTGTTGTAGCAACTCTGAAGTTGCAGCTCAAATCCAAGAGAATGCTATCATCCCAGCCTAGGCTGGATGTGGGAAAGCTTGAGGAGGAGAGGGTAGCTGAGGAGTTTGCGAGCAGGTTGAGTGGGGTTTTGGGGGTCTGGATGCTTTGGGGAATCCTGAGGAGTTGTGGAGTGCCTTCAAGACCACCATCCTTGATGTTGCCGGTGGCTGTCTTGGATCCCACCGTCAGGCGAGGAAGAACTTTGTCTCTCAGGAGACATTTGATACCATCGACCAGAATCGCAGGGCCAGGCTCGATGGCAGAGCTGAACTGTTCCGGGAGCTGTGACGTAAAACTACGCTCGCTGAGGGCGGACGAGGAGGCCTATGTGCCAGGAATCTGTGAAAGGGTAGAGCATCACTTGTGGACATGCAATTCTCGTCCTGCTTACAGAGGAATCCGTGCATTGCGTTCCTCCAAGCCTGTCCCTAGGTGTATTGCAGTTAGAGCAGAGGGTGTGGCCTCTTGACAGAGGAGTCTGAAGTGAAGGCCCGCTGGGTTGGTTACTTTGAGCGGCTGGACCAGGCTGATCCACCGAATGTTGAGTTGGATGTCGGGGTTGTTGCTGTCCCAAATGCTGACCCCCAAATTAACTGTGAACCGCCTTAACTTGTGGAAACACAGGTGACGGTGAACCGGTTGAAAGGGGGCAAAACTCCTGGGATTTGTGGCAATATATTATAACACCTTTTTCTTCTTTTTCTTTAAAAGGCTGCTTTCGACTTGCTCACCAAATCTAATCATCTCCAAAAAAAATTCCATCTCCTATAGTGCCTTTTTTCTACATTCCCTAAACTCTCCTGCACTCCATCCTCCATCCAGCGTCCTTAAACGTATTTTTAACTCGAAGGTCACAAGAAACTCATTTTGCAATAAATGTTCGTTTCCCATTAATCGTACACTTTCTAAAATCCAATCTCACCCCCCCCCCCTCCAAATCTTCCCCATAACCCCTCCCCTCCAAATCTTCCCCATCATCCCTCCCCTCCAAATCTTCCCCATCACCCATCCCTTTCAAATCTTCCCCCTTTCCCCTCCCCTCCTAATCCTCCCCATCACCCATCCCTTTCAAATCTCCCCCCTTGCCTCCTCCCTCCTAAACTGCCTCCTCACCCCTCCCCTCCAAGACTCCCCCTCGCCCCTCCCCTCCTAGACTCCTCCCTCACCCCTCCCCTCCAAATCTCCCCCATATCCCATCCCTTTCAAATCCCTCCCCTTGTCCCTTCCCTCCCAAACTCCCCCCTCGCCCCTCCCCTTCAAATCTCCCCACCCTCATTTCTTCTCAATTTCCCCCCTCTCACTCCCCCTCCTCAAAGCGTCCTCCCCGCTTCTTCCCCCTTCCAACTCTCACCTCCATCTCCCCCAACCTTCTGCCTCGCTCTTCCCCCTCCTCAAATAACACCTCATTGTGCCTCACCCAATCACCATCAAACCTTTTGTCCGCCCCATCCTTCCCTTTCTCCGAGCTATTCTGAAATCTCTGACACAACTTCAACTGCTCTCCCTACCTCTTCCACCTCTTCCACATCTTACCCTACCCCTCCTCCCCCCTGTTCTGTATCCGATGCTCCCCCTTCCTCTTCATTAACGGTATGGACCTCAAACATCCGGGGCCTTCGTTCAAACTTAACTGATCTTTCCATACAGGTTGCTTCTGTCAAACCAGACGTGATCTGCTTAACAGAAACTTTCCTCCTTCATTATGTCTCTGATTCCTTAGTATCTCTCCCGGGTTACTCCCTCCTCCGGTATGATAGACCTGAGCCTCGTCCTGGAGGTGTGGTTGCTATCTTTATAAAAAACTCTCTTCCTCACTCGCCCTGCAGCCTGCACTGCACTCTCTCCACCTCACCCCCAGGAATACCTCTGGCTACGGCTTCCCCTTCGCTCCCACCTCTTGTTCATATGTGTGTTGTACCGTCCACCAAACAGTGATGACTCCATCTACATCTCGCTGTCTGATAATATGGACCAACTTCTAGCTACTCATCCCAACTCTCTCTTCCTCATATGTGGTGATTCAATTGTCACCATGCCAGTTGGCTGGGTGTGGGTACCTCTCACCAGCCATGGCTCCTCAGCAAAGGACTTCTGCGACTCACTGGGACTGACACAATCTGTCAATTTCCCGACCCGGATCTCAGTCAATGGAGCATCTTCTCTTCTGGACTTGGTTATGACTAACTTCCCTGAAAATGTCTGCTGCTCTTCTTCTGCTCCAATCGGATCATCTGATCATGTCCTTGTTAAAGTGGACATCTCTCTGACCATTCTCAGGGAGCCTGCTCAGCGTCGACGAGTCTGGCATTTCACTCAGGCCAACTGGCACGGTCTTCAAGCAGCCATCAATCATCTGGACTAGTCTCCCATCTCTACCACCTCTGACATCAACTCAGCCTGGGAATTCTTCCAAAGTAAATTGCTCTCTCTCATGCACAGATTTATCCCATCTCGTCTTCAGTTGTCATACCCTTCCTCCCGCCCATGGTACACGGAATCTTGTGGTGAGGCTGTTGCCCAGAAACAACTTGCCTTCGTCTCCTGGAAAGCAAATCCAACGGAAGGAAATCTCATTTCCTTTCACAAAGCCCGAAACAAGTGTGTGTCCACCCTCAGGAGAGCCAGGAAACAATATCTCTCCGTTCTCAAGACCGAACTCTCTTATCTGTCTCCCTCTTCCAAATCCTGGTGGCGTCTGGTCAAATCTGCTTCTGGTGTTTGTTCCCCCTCCATCCCCTCCCTTACCTCAAACGGCTACACAGCTGACTCCGCACGTGAAAAAGCTGAATGCCTCAACTCTGTGTTTGCCTCTAAATCTTGTGTCCCAAACCCATCCCTCTCTGTACCCACCATACCCAGTCCGTACCCAGCTGCTCCTGGACTCCGTGTCCTTTCCTCCTGACAAGGTGGAAAAGTTTCTGTCAACCCTCGACTCTGATTCTGCAACTGGACCTGACGGCATCAGCCCAAGGGTCCTAAAATCCTGTTCTTCTGCTCTTTCACTCCCTCTCTCTGTTCTCTTCACCCTCTCTTTTGCTCAAGGTCAACTGCCATCTGCTTGGAAATCAGCCAACATCACCGCTTTGCACAAAAAAGGTGCAAAAACAGATCCTAGCAACTACAGACCAATCAGCCTTCTCCCAATTATCAGCAAAGTCATGGAATCCATCATTGCTTCGCATATGAAATCATTCCTCTTCTCCAATGGCTTGATTTCCGATCATCAATTTGGTTTCAGACCAGGTCACTCTACTCTGTAGTCTGGACATGCTACTTCTGCTGTCTCAACAATGGATGGAGGTCCTTAATGCCAAACAGGAAATCAGAGCTGTCTCCCTTGACATATCACGTGTCTTCGATACGGTCTGGTACCGCTCTCTGCTCACCAAACTCTCCTATGGTATCCATGGAAAATCTCCACGCATTGATTGCGCACTTCCTCTCTGGTCATAGTCAACATGTGGCCCTGAATGGATTTCTCTCATCTCCCCTTCCTGTTCAGGCTGGAGTTCCCCGAGGCAGTGTCCTGGTCCATGTGCTTTTTCTGGTCTTCATCAATGATCTCTCTGACTCTCTTGAAAATCCTCTCTATCTCTTTGCTGATGACTCCACTCTCTGCCGCTCCATTCCTCATCCCTCAGATCGGCAGTCTGCAGCCTCCTCACTCTCTGCAGACCTGGACAAAATCACAGACTGGGCAAACAAGTGGAACATGTCTTTCAATCCTGACAAATCTCACACTCTTACGATGTCTCTCCGAAAAGACCGACTGGACAACCCTCCCATCTACTTTCTGAATAATCCTCTCCAAGAAGTTCTGTCACTCAAGCTTTTGGGTCTCACTATCTGCCATGATCTTTCCTGGGAAAACCACATTTCCAAGCTGGCCTCCAAAGCCAGTCGCCGACTGGGCATCCTCCGTCGTGCGAAGTCCTTCCTTGGCACACCTGAGCTCCTCACCACATACAAGGCTTTCATCCGCAGCTCAATGGAGTACTGCTCTCCCCTCTGGGCTGGTGCTCCTGCCTCACACCTAGCTCGTCTTCACGCTGTTGAAACCAAAGCGTTCAGAATCATTGGAATCTCCCACGATGACGCTATCTCCGAGGGCCTTTCACTTAATCACCGCAGGCAGGTTGGTGGTCTTTCCGTCTTCTACCGACTCCTCTCCGGCCTTGCTCCGCCAGCTCTCTCTGGGCTCTGTTCCCCCAAATATTCCTGCAGGTCGCACAAGATCTGCCTGCAACCCTCTTATGGTTAAACTGCCAAAATCAAGACTCTCTGCTCACCTTCACTCCTTCATTCCTCTATTCTCCCGCCTCTGGAACAAACTCCCTCACTCTCTTCAATCCCACGCCTCCCTCCAGGTCTTTAAAACGGCTGTTCACCACCATCTCTTATCTTCCCCAATCCAAAACCTTGATCTTTTCTACCCCTGCTAATTTCACCCCAAATCCACTTTTTTGAGGTGACTTTTGACTTCTTTCCTGGAAGTCCTTGGTGTCCTTGCGTTTTATACCTATCCTGCCTCCCCCCAGGCCCTCTCCATCCAAAAACATCTCCCGGTGTCCCTGCTCTCAAATGTTGTGTTTGTGTGCTTCCTCCCCTTCTCTCCCCATCTTGTCGACCGCTCCCCTTTTTATATACTTTGTTTGTTTGATTTCTTTGTTTGATAAATGTTAGCTCTTTCATGAGCCTCGACTCTGTATACAAAAAAAAAAAAAAAAAAAAATCTATGCTGAGCTTCTCAAGGCTGGTGGAAATGCTGTACTTGAGTCGTTGCATGCAGTTATGTGCTCTGTTTGGAGCACAGGCATCCTTCCAACTGACTGGAAGGGTGGCCTTGTTGTCCCCCTTTGGAAAGGGAAGGGTGATCACCAGGACTGCAACAACTACCGAGAGGTGACGCTTCTCTCGGTGCCGGCAAGGTCTTTGCTTTGATCATTCTTGAGAGGGTTCGTCACCATCTGCTCGAGCACCAGCGACCAGAGCAGTCGGGCTTCACACCAAAGAGGTCAACGATTGACCGTATCCTTGCGCTTTGGGTCCTCACCAAACGCAAGCGAGAGTTTCGTCAGGGGCTGCTTGCAGCCGATGTTGATCTCCGCAAAGCGTTAGATTCGGTGAACCAGGATGCCCTCTGGAGGATTTGTGGGGTGCCACTAACGCTGATCAATCTGATCTCTAACTATACTCTCGTACTGAGAGTGCTGTGAGGTGTGGTGGCTCCATCTGTGACTTATTTCCAGTTGTTACTGGAGTTCGGCAGGGGTGTGTACTGGCTCCCACACTCTTCAGCGCTTGTATGGACTGGATTCTGGGGAGGATGTCGGAGAGGTCAGGCTGTGGTGCATCGTTTAGGAGTATCAAGATCTCACCTCGATTTCGCAGATTATGCAGTCATCTTTGCGGAGACACTGGATATTCTTACGGGGGCCCTCCAGGCCCTGAATGAGGAGGCGGAGCCGCTGGGACTACGGATTTCCTGGGTCAAAACCAAGATCCAGGCTTTCAATGACATCTTGGATGCTGCTGTCTTGTATGTGCCTTTTTGTGGCGAAGATGTTGAGGTCACGAAGAGATTCACTTACCTTGGCAGTGTTATTCATGTCTCCGAATGTTGCGAGCCAGAGGTTGATAGACGTCTGGGTCGGGCCTGGGGAGTCATGGATGCACTGGATCATGGGGTGTGGTGCTGTCGGTATCTATGCAGGAGGACGCAAGTCAGTCTTTAAGTCCTTGGTGCTTAGTAGTGTAATAATGTTGCTTCTGGGACACCTCCGTTTAACATGGGAAATCCCTATCTAATGTCATTTACCCCCTTGTCTTTTTCAAAAATCATAAACACCTCTATTTCTCCCACCCTCATCTTTATGAACCTTTTGTCTGTAGTACCTATCCTTAATGTTGTTCATTAGACCACTCAAACACTACAAATATTTGTTTTCTCTTATAGACCTATCATCCTTCTTCTACATATCATCTGGCAGATTAATCTTTGACCCATTCACTTCCATATTAATTCTTTCCCTCCCTCATTGCCCCTAAACACCTATATTTCTCTCACCCTGTTCTTTACGAACCTTCTAACCTTTTGACATGTTATCCTTATTCATTAGACCACTTAAACACCTGTGATCCTTCTGACCTCATGGACCTTTTAACCTTTTACTCTTAATATCATCTGGTGAATATAACCCACTCAAACAACGACCCTACAAATATTTGTTTATGCGTGGGAAATAATTTAATTCTCCTACAACTCTCTTCACCATCTAATATATTAACAAAAAATATGTTTGAGTTTGGTTCTTTATTAAGATATTTTAACTGAGCTAAGATAAAATGGTAAACCTCCCTCAATGTTCTTGTTTGAGCACCTCCAGTGCCACATACCATTTTAAAATTAAAGTATATATTTTCCTGACAACCATCAAAGTTTTCCGTCCACTCAAAAATATTTCCATCTTTTTTACCCAATTCACCGGTATTTAAATTAATTCTCTTATTTGTTTTGTGAATTTTTTTACCAGTTGCCTTTTCAATTATACCTATTTGATATTTTTCACATTCATTATGTTTTCCATTTATATACCAAGGTTGATTACACCTCCACTCTTTAGTCTGGTTGATACTTGGTTCTATCATTTATATAATAGTAAAAAAGGCGGCGGTAGCCCGTTAAAATCCCCAACCCCCCCCCCCCCTTTTTTAACTTATCACTTATATATATCTTATCACTTATATATATCTTATCACTTATGTATATCTTATCACTTATATATATCTTATCACTTATATATATATCTTATCACTTATATACTTATATAACCATAAGGGAGACTATCAATTCCATTTTCTAAAATAAACCTCTTATCATCAAAAGCCCCCAATGCTTTCTTATTTATCTCTTCTGAATATAATTGATGTTTATAACTTTT
>NC_136270.1:111855881-111968381 GCF_964187855.1 Myxine glutinosa
ATTCACGGACAGTACTGTGTTAAACTTCTGTGCGTTTTCCAGAAGTATCTCTTTATTTTGCACATTAGCCAAACATTTTTTTTTACAAAAACAAAAGTTAAATTACGACTGGGATTACGGACAGTAAAATTACAGTTCAGTACTTCGTGTAACCCCCACGAGCATTCAGGAGAGCACGTACACGTTGAGGCATGCTGTTCACGAGATTTGCCAAGGTTTGGACAAGAATCGCTTGCCATGCAGTGACAATAGCCTGCTGCAATTCACGCACAAAGGCAGGCTGCTGGTCCAAGTTGTCGATTTGACGCGTTAATTCTGCTCACAAGTTCTCTATCGGATTCATATCCGGGGGCATGGCAGGCCACTCCATATGCTCTACACCACGGTCAGCAAGAATGTGTTGGATCATGCGAGCACGATGAGGCCGTGCATTGTCATCTTGGAAGACAAAGTTTCCTCGAAAGGCTGCATGAACAAATGGAAGCAATGTGTCTTCCAGAATGGCTCTGCTTGAACTGTTTCAGGTTTCCATTCAGAACAACCAGGTCAGTTTTTCCCCTTGCATGAAAAGCAGCCCAAACGGTCACCCCACCACCTCCAGCTTGGACTCTTGGCACTATACAATCTTCGCTGTAGGCTTCATGCACTTGTCTGCGCACTTGGACGCGGCCATATTGACGATACACCAGAAATCTAGACGTGTCCTGGCTGCCATTGACGGTGCTCTCTGGCCCACTGCAATCGGCGCTGGCGGTGTTGTCTGGTCAGACATGGCTTTCTCAGGGGACGCCTGGCACGAGAGCCTGCTTGAACCAGTCGTTGGTTGACTAGCCTTCTGGATAAAGGCACATTTGTCAGTTGCTGCTACTCAGCCCTAAGCCGATTAGCTGACTTGGTACGGCCATTGCGGACTAACCGGTGCAGCTGGCGATCATCCCTCCTTGTGGTTCTGCAGGGACGTCCTGACCTCGGTATTGGAGTAGGGACACCCCTCTGAGCATTTCGTTTCAGGATCTTTGACACCTGACCTTGAGTGATGCCATACTGCCGAGCAATAGCACGCTGTTTCATGCCGGAATTTCGTAAAGCCACCACTAAATGACAAACAGTATTGTCGAGTTGACGGACCATCTCCAGGGGAAGCGGCAATAACTTTTGTAGACGTGCAGCAGTTGTTTTCCACAAATACAGAATGCAACAACCCTTATATACCCGATTGTGAAGCCAATCGTCAAATGTACCTGTCCGTACATTTTGTCACGCCACCTGTGATATAATCCTGTTAATGACTTTTTGCTGCGACAGACAATCAGTGACATGGTTCTTTTAACAAAGAAATCACCGAAGCGTAAAAGAAACTCACCAGATTGATATACCGAGTTCAGAAAGTAAACCCAAGTCAAGAAAAAAAAAAAGATTCCATATTAAATGCCAAGTCTGTATATATATATATATATTGTTACGGTTTTTAGAACCTTCACATGTAAATTTAGTAGTAAATTCCCTTATAAATTACCCCCTGTGTATATGTCCCCTTAATTGGCTGTTAATTAAAGATTGCACCTTAGTTAGTCCATGTACAACACGTAGGACACTTTAGGACCTCTCTTTAGTGATGTCATTATTATGTGTTCCAGGTAAGACTGCGTTTCCAATAGTTGACTACGTTGCATCAATCAACTAAGATAGGTCCCCTTTCAATATCCCCAATCATCTCCTCAAAGTGCAAAGTGCCAGTAACAGTTGGGCTGTTTTTGTGGGCATCACGCCGCCTCTGCTTGCCCAGCAGCGTTCGCTGCCTGACGCCAAACTTCATTACGCACGAGGCCAAGATCGGAGAAGAAGGGGGGAGGAGCCACCAGACCACGGGCGTGGCACCACCTCGTCATCAAAGGTGGAGCCAGAGAGCCCTTAACAACCAACCAGGGCTCGGTGGGCATGGCTTCATAGGGCGTGGCAAGAAACGTCTGGAGAGTTCGAGAGGGTTCCAAGGGCGTGGTAATAAAACCCTTGGCGCGAGGCCCCCACCAGAGACGCGTGAGGAGGTTCAAGGGAGTCGGTGGGAAGCAGATGAGCGAGGAGCACTGAAAGACGCATGAGAAAGGAGCACTGGAGAGGGACGCGAAGAGAGACGCGCTGACGACAGGGTTTTTGCTGAACCAAGAGCGAGTGCGTGCACGAGGGGGCACCAATGGCGTGCTGCTATTCCTGAACCTCCCTGTCCACCAGTCCTGTGGACCGTCTGCCCTTCTCATCCTTCCCGCCATTCCTGCCTGAAAACCCCCATTAGTGTACGTGAGTTTGTTCTGTTTGTCTTGTCCCTGGGTATAAGTAAGTGTGTTTAAGGAATTGCCCTGTGTGTCTTCTTCTTCTTCTTCGCCCTGTACATTACTTCGTTCCCTTCTTCTTTGGTTTTGGTTTTTCTGTAAATAGTTAATAAATCCCTGTTCCTTCTAATTCTTTGGCTTCTTTCTCGTCCGATCGCTTTAGTGATTTTCCCCATTGAGTACATGTGGCGCGATTTCGGCCGAACCGTTTACAATCGGGTTTAGTCTTTTGTTAACGGCCCGCGTCGCAGCTCGCTTCGCTCGGCGCAATCCATCAATTGCGCTGCGGCCCGGGCGGGAGTATTTCCTTACGTACCGGAAGGCGCTCGTACTTAGGTCATCGGAAGAATCAGCCTACTACCCTATTCAGCGCTGACCGGGCGTGACGTCATACGCCCAGGACCGGTCGGACGGCCAGCTTAACAAGACAAGGGGATTAACCCCCCCCCCCCCCCTTGCTAATGGGAGTGCGTCCCCCGGATCCGCAACAATATATATATATATATATACAAGCAGAAGTACCCGGCATTGCCGGGCGGGGAGGGGAGGGGCACGGGGGGGAGGGAGAAGGGGGGGGGGGAGGGGAGGGGGAGAGGTGAAGAGGGGGAGGTGGTGGAGAAGAGGGGGAGGGGGTGGGTGAGAGGGGAGAAGAGGGGGGAGGGGGGCAGAGGAGGGGAGGGGAGGAGAGGGGAGGAAGGGAGAAGAGGGGGGGGGAAGTACCCGGCATTCTGTGTATAAACGTGAGGAGAAGAGGGGGAGGGGGAGGGGAGGAGAGGGGGGAGGGGGAGGAGAGGGGGGATGGGAGGAGAGGGGGGGAGAGGGGGGGAGGGGGGAGGGGAGGCGGGAGGGCGCGCAAATCGTTGAATCAGCGCGCTGCTCTGCCACCGATGCAGATTCCGTGTATATTCCTCGCTGAAAAAAAATATGGATCTAAAGATGAAAGAAAAAAAAAACCTATGTGGTGTGAATGGCAATGTTCCGAGCTGAAATGTGAAAAAACGCAATCGCGCGGCAAGAACATCACGTGATCACTCTGAGCGATCGATTGCAACTCTGTGTCGTGGGCGTGGCCAACGTGGCCTCATGCTCCCAGGTGATTGGCTAACTCGAGCTCGAGAGAGCCATAATGCGCGACATTATGGCAAAAAAATATGGATCTAAAGATGAAAGGGGAAAAAACCTATGTGGTGTGAATGGCAATATTTCTCGCTGAAATGTGAAAAAACGGAATCGCTTTTCGCTCTGAAATACGTGTGAATGCGTAACTGAGTTAATGGCGGCAAGGAACATCACGTGATCGCTCTGAGCGAATCAGCGCGCTGCTCTGCCATTCCGGTCATAATATGCCTCACGAAATGCGCTGAGGTAAAAATATGGTTTAAAAATATTATGAAATAAATTTTTAGGTCGACCATGTTCTTCCCAGGCTCAATGGCCATGTTTGTGCCAAATATCAAGTACGTGAGCCTCTCCGTTTAGGAGTCTACCGGTAAAATCACACACACACACACACACACACACACACACACACACACACACACACACACACACTGTGTTTTATAGATATATATATATATATATATATTGTTACGGACGCGGCTTAGATGTTATTTACCGAGCGGTTTGGTATGACCACGTCTGCACAGGTTACCCGATTATACCCGAATGTTGACTAATCGCGCTACGCTAGGTCAATGAAGGAAAAGACACACGGCTGGGATTAAAATGACACGACACCAGGGATACGGTTCTCAAGACCTCCGGAGGAGGTTATATTCGTTCGGAAGGTTAGATTACAACTACAAGAGGGACATCATAGAAAGACAGGCACTTAGACACACTTATATTAACCCCAACAGACGACAGATAAACGGGACAAGGCTGACTCACACGGGGATTGATGGCAAGGAAAGGCGGGTAGCGATGGCTCCAGGTGCACCTGGGCTCAGGGCAGAATCGACCCGGTCCGGTCCAGAGATGCGGGAGGTTTCACAGCGCTCGAGGTGGCGTCTTGTCGTCTCAAGCTGGGGGCGCATCTGACCTCACATCCGGTAAGTCGCTGCGTATATCCGGCGGGGAGTGACACGCCCTCGGCTCGTTAGCTCCGCCCCAGATGGAATCGGCTCGTTGCTTCTCATTGGGTGCATGCGGGGGGGTTACCGGCTCCGCCCTTGACGAGGGGCTGACAGGGAGCCCCTTCGTGGTAACCCCGTGGAGCGCATGGTCATGGCGGCTAACCGAGCTGGTGGGAGGACGCACACTCCCCCCGCGCGCCGTGGTTGTAGTTGTTGTTGTAGCTGTAGTTGTTGTTGTTGTTGTTGTTTGGGGAAGAAGATGGAAGGAGGTATGGGAAGGTCCTAAACTCACTACTGGTGCCATATAATCACATTCTGGTGCAACGAAGAGTCAGAATTAATGGAAAGGAGTCCTTAACTGACATAGACTAAGAATAACTAGCAAGATGTCCGAAAGTTGTCTACGTGAGATGCGGTGGACCTGGGCACGACATTTAATGGGGGAAAAAGGGGAAGGTCGGTTCTACAGAGTGTTGTTTACAGACAATGGGACTAGGGAATGGGGGATTGGGGATAGTTGGGGAGTATTGGGGAAATAGGGGAATATTTACAAGCGGATATGGAGGCCAAATTCCATATTCGCAACATTGCACCCTTCTCTACCCTCGGGGCGTCCCGACCCGATAAATTTTTACCTAGTTTAGTGTGGCACTCAGATGTAGTTCCCACTACTATTAACTCTACCCTGAGTGCGACAGTTTTACAGATATTCACAAATGAGTAAATATGTCCCCCTGCGACGTTGCACCCTTCTCCTCTCAGAAACACACCCACAGGATAACCGAATCCGGAAAGAATTCGCAAACTAAACATACAGCCGGTAGGGAGCATTATTTACAAGACTACGCTGATATTTACACTACGATCCAGGACCTGTTTTTGGAGGGACACATGCAGATGTTATGCATAGAGAGCGCACGCATGCCAGCATCGATACACCAACCCACGAGTGCTCTGTGGCCTACGGCCTTTAATAATGTGCAGAGCACCCCTTCCAAGCATCAAAAGCACCACCCCATCACACAGTGAGCACCATCCGGTGCACCAATAAAGTGTTTATAAATCACCGGTGGTGTCGCAGCCGGCCGATGTTCTGCCGCTGGTCTTGCCTTCGTGTGGTGCACTTGGCCTTCTTACTTCTTTCAAAAATAAAGAAAGGCGCCAACCGCGTCCATTTCTTTATTGTGGCCTTCAGGGGGCCAACTGTTAGTGGTTCACCTTGTATGGTATCGGTGCCACGTTGACCCATAGGTCCATCCACGGGTGGTGCTTGGCCGCAAAAGAACTGCGGTCCATTGTGGGTGGCCACAAACATTGCGGTCCATATGGTGTATCGATCCAGGCAGCAAGCAGCGAAAGTGCAGGCCCACAACTGCGTAGCCAGCACCTCTCTCTCCTCTCTCTCTACCCCAAAGCCAGATCCTCGGAGGTGGGAGACAAAAGAAGCAGACAAGTGAGTAAGGTGGTAAGGGCGCAAAAGTGCACGCAATACAAGGTGATGCACACTGGGGGCACATGGGAACCAGGTGAGACAGGTACGTTCCTACCGTACGCTCCCCCCCCCCACCAGGTAACCTACATGGCCCCTCCCTTACCCCTTACTGTATCCACAAAACACAACACTACCCATAAACATCTACTTTACAAATCAACAAACATCCCTACTGTCTTCCCCGTTCCTCCCATAAACCAAATTCGTCTTCTCTCCCTCCTAACCAATCAAATTTGCCATTTTCAACTCTCATCAAAATTTGCCATCTCCAACTCAACATCATAATTTGCTATCACCAATTCATCATCAGTCCCTCCTAGGGAGGGAGAGATGGAATCACCCCAATGTCTCATCCACGTCGTGATGCGTCTCACAAATCCACAGCAATCTCATTTCCTGCAACAAAACGAAGAAAACACAGGTGTGGAGTCATCATCATCACCACAGGTAAGTGGCTGCGTATGGTGCGACAGGTTCATCAATCCTAACTATTTCCTAAATGACTTTAACAACTTTACACTACCCGGGGTCTTTCTCCGGCCAAACCATTGGCCCTCTTACACTATGGGTTCTAAAAACCAATTCCCATTGGCCAAACTGTGGTGCTTTCCAATTTGGGGTCTCACTCCCCCGATTCATCTCCCGGTGCCCTCGCACAATTTCTGGGCTGTGGCGTGTACCTCTCCCAGCGGGTCTACCCACCTGCACACCTCCACCACTGCAGTTGCCTCCGAGCTTACCTGCTCCTCACCCTAACCTAACTACCTGGGGAAGGCCCTCTGGCGCTCTCCCCACTCGGTGCCCTCTCTGGCACTGGGCTACCCGGGTCCGTCCTCCGGATCCTCGGGCCCCACTGACACTAACGGCTCCCAGAGCCCACCTGCGGCCTCACCTGGCCGACATCCTCTCAGTGGTGGAGTGCCCAACCAACTACACACACTAACAGGCTACACGCCCAGCCATTTCCACAACACTAATGCACCCATCCACAATACCATTCTGCAACCGCACCACAAATGCCAATATCCAACCACAATTTACCTATACCCTCTACTTAACACTTACACTACCCGCCCCGGGTACTCGTGAAAGGGGTCCACTCTTCCCCCATCCACACCTTCGCACCATGCACACCACTCCGTACCACTTACTCCAACTCTCTCCACACACCTGTACCTGCACACCTGTGCTCTCACACCTGGTGCCACCTGCACCCTTCTCTCCCCAAGCGCATTCGCGCTGATCCACAACACTTACTACTCATACACTGCTCCACACACCTGTCCAGCTCTCACACACACGGCATCATCTCGGCTAACTACTCCCTTCTGAAACTTGCGCTTCCCAGTCGTCCCTTTAAACTATTGCGCTCCCTCGTCATTATCATCCATACTAAACTACCTGCGTCCCCACTACAGGTATCAGTCACTAACTAAACTTAACGTTACCTAATGTCAATCTCTTCTAGATCCCTACAATATAACCTAACCCACCCGGGCTAGTTTTCACTGGCATACACCCCATAATCTAGTGCTCCTTTGCCCCTACATATGGGAAGGGTGGCAGGGATGCCCCCCTTACCCACCGGGCCCATCGCTCACTACCAATTTTGCACATCAGATTTCCACAAATCAAAAATTTGCCAATCATCTGCCAATCACTGTACCATTACCAATCATCACTCTGCCAATCCTTTGCCAATCATCAAATTTTGTTTTTCTCTAATTTCGGGGCCAAAACACTATCCTCATCACCCGCCTACTCACTAATGCCTCTCGGTGCGCCAATTCCTGTCCAAAGCCCGGCTTCGTAAAGCCAAGCCATGAATGCGGGTTGTTCTGTGCCAGCAGCTGGATGCGTCCGGCACTCGGTGCAGGGACGGGGGCTTACCCGGGCCGAGATCCCACGCACCATCTCGGCGTGGAGCCATCCAATGTCCCGATCTCGACCTGCCGGACTGCCTCAACAAAAAGTGGTCGCCATGACGACCCTTTCTATCGGGCTGCCCGCTCCGCCTAGTGGAGCACGGACGCGGCCGTTCAAAGCGAGGCCCGGCACGCACCGAGGGCCCGCTTCGGCTAAAAGTCGACCTAACCTCTAACCTGGTTACCGTCGATGCTTCACCTGGATTCTTACACCCCGCAGCCCGTTCCTTGCTCACACACCCAGCCGTCTCCATGCTCCTCGTACCTTTCCTTACACACCTCGGTACACTCATTCCACTCACAGCCTTGGTCACACACCTGACCACCGAACACTTTGGCACACATTCGCCGCTCGCACACCTCACCAACACACCTCTTCGCGCCCCCTCCTCTGTCACCTCCTCTGTGACAATCACAGGTGTGCTCTCATTCGCACACCCAACCACGTGCCTCACCACCAACTCCAGCGTGCATTCCCACTCACGCTCTACCATTCCAGGTGTGCATCCTTCCATCCCAGGTGTACATCCTCGCTCACCTGTCACAACCAACTCACTCTCCTTGTCACTCTCACTACTCTCACCTCCATTCTCGACAGCGCACTCACCCTTACTCTTGACAGCGCACTCTTTCCTCATGCACCTGTCCGTCACACACCTTTCTCGCGCACACTCTCCCGTTACACCCTCTGTAACACTTACCACACCGCGCTTCCATGTGCCCCCTCGCACACGCGCTACGACCGACTCACTCTCGCCAGCACCCTCACTCCTTGGCACGCACTTTTTCCTCACACACCCCAGAGTCGGACTTTCTCGCACACCTCCTCTTTCGCACACCAGACCTGTCGCACACTTCACCAACGGCCTCTCACGAACACCCGGGTCTATCTCGACCCCCAAGCTTCTTAAATCCCCTGGCGCATCATACGCACGACCATATTGGTCACCACTTACACCGGGTCCTCTTCCTCTTCGCTTCTCCTCCATCACCTGCGAATCCCTCATCCGGTTAATGAGCACATCATCACGATCCAAACACAGACTTTGGACCAATTCTTTTATCTCCTCTTTTATCTCTTTCTTATCCCCTCTCCGTCGCTTCTTAATTTCGCTCATCCCTTCTTCCACTTCTTCTAATTTGTGCTTCACCTCTTTTATTCCCCGGTACGTCTCCTCAAGCTCATCCTCTAAGGCTACCTTGACCGTTTCCATGTGTGTCCTCACCTGCCGGTCCTTCGTCTCCATTACCTCTATCACCTCGTCCAACCTCGTTGTCAGTCCCTCACGTACCATCTGACATTCCCTCTTCGTCGCTACCAAGTCATTTTTTAGGTCATTTTGTGTCGCTTTTAACCCTCCTATTACCGCTGTGTTCTTCTTTACCTGGTCCGTTAGTTCTTTTTGTCCCTCCGTCAGCTGTTCCACCTCCTGCGTCAGCTCCTCTATTCCCCCTTGTAACTTTACAGTCCCCTTTCTCACCTCCTTCTCCATGTGCTCCTTACAGTGCCTCACCTCCTCGCGCACTCCTCCGACCTCCTCACTCACTCCTCTTCTGATCTCCTCTCCCATCACTTGCATCTCCTGCCCAGATGCCACCCTCATCTGCTCCATTTCCTCCCTGTGAGCATCCAGTTTAGTTTCTACCCCCATTCTGACCCCCTCTATCTGCTGCCCCATTTGGTTAACTTCCCTTTCCGCTTGGTCCCTCATGTCCCTCAATTTGCCTTCCATCCTGTTTTCTAACCCCTCTAACCCATTTTTCACTCCCTCTATCTGATTCTCCTGGGCAGCCATTCTATTTTCTACCCCCATTAACCCATTTTTCACCTCTTTTATCCCGTTGTCTAACCCCTCAAATTTGTCGTCTAACTTCCCAAATTTCTTGTCTACTCCCTTAAAATTATTGTCTAACCCCTCACCGGTACCCCTCGCTTCGTCCCTCATTACCCCCAATTGCTCACTCTGAGCCCTCGCTTCGTCCCTCATTGCCCCCATTATTCTGTTTTCCATTTCTTCATTATTCTTGTCCATAAGGGCCTTCATTTGCATAAAAAACAAGTTCAAATCCACCGGGGGCGCTGCCACGGTCGCGGGCGCGGTGACCAGCGAGGCGCCATTTTGCGCTCCCGCAATGTCGGGTACAACGACGCTATTTTGTGCGTCTGCTACCCTCGCTGCTTCGCTCTCCTCCTGTCCCTCAATTTGGTCCTGGACCGACCCTGCCTCACTCTCCCCTACCGGACCCAGCTGTCTTGATCCGCCATAGCGCGACTTTCAAAATTCGGGTTTTTATTTTCGTAAAACAAATTCAAATTTCGCCGTTATAATTTCGCGCGGGAAACGCGCTCCGAATCGAATTCTACCTCCCCAACACCAATTGTTACCCTAGTGGTACAATTGGTGTTCCAAAATTTGGGCCTAATAAATTTAGTCCCGGGTCCGAATTCCACTCCTCGACACCAATTGTTACCGACGCGGCTTAGATGTTATTTACCGAGCGGTTTGGTATGACCACGTCTGCACAGGTTACCCGATTATACCCGAACGTTGACTAATCGCGCTACGCTAGGTCAATGAAGGAAAAGACACACGGCTGGGATTAAAATGACACGACACCAGGGATACGGTTCTCAAGACCTCCGGAGGAGGTTATATTCGTTCGGAAGGTTAGATTACAACTACAAGAGGGACATCATAGAAAGACAGGCACTTAGACACACTTATATTAACCCCAACAGACGACAGATAAACGGGACAAGGCTGACTCACACGGGGATTGATGGCAAGGAAAGGCGGGTAGCGATGGCTCCAGGTGCACCTGGGCTCAGGGCAGAATCGACCCGGTCCGGTCCAGAGATGCGGGAGGTTTCACAGCGCTCGAGGTGGCGTCTTGTCGTCTCAAGCTGGGGGCGCATCTGACCTCACATCCGGTAAGTCGCTGCGTATATCCGGCGGGGAGTGACACGCCCTCGGCTCGTTAGCTCCGCCCCAGATGGAATCGGCTCATTGCTTCTCATTGGGTGCATGCGGGGGGGTTACCGGCTCCGCCCTTGACGAGGGGCTGACAGGGAGCCCCTTCGTGGTAACCCCGTGGAGCGCATGGTCATGGCGGCTAACCGAGCTGGTGGGAGGACGCACACTCCCCCCGCGCGCCGTGGTTGTAGTTGTTGTTGTAGCTGTAGTTGTTGTTGTTGTTGTTGTTTGGGGAAGAAGATGGAAGGAGGTATGGGAAGGTCCTAAACTCACTACTGGTGCCATATAATCACATTCTGGTGCAACGAAGAGTCAGAATTAATGGAAAGGAGTCCTTAACTGACATAGACTAAGAATAACTAGCAAGATGTCCGAAAGTTGTCTACGTGAGATGCGGTGGACCTGGGCACGACATTTAATGGGGGAAAAAGGGGAAGGTCGGTTCTACAGAGTGTTGTTTACAGACAATGGGACTAGGGAATGGGGGATTGGGGATAGTTGGGGAGTATTGGGGAAATAGGGGAATATTTACAAGCGGATATGGAGGCCAAATTCCATATTCGCAACAATATATATATATATATATATATATATATATATATATATATATATATATATATGTATATACAGACTTGGCATTTAATATGGAATTATTTTTTTTACTTGACTTGGGTTTACATTCTTCACTCAGTATATAAATCTGGTGAGTTTCTTTTACACTTTGGTGATTTATTTGTTAAAAGAACCATGTCACTGATTGTCTGTCGCAGCAAGAAGTCAATAACAGGATTATATCACAGGTGGCGTGGCAAAATGTACGGACAGGTGCATTTGATGATTGGCTTCACAGTCGGGTATACAAGGGTTGTTGTGTTCTGTATTAGTGGAAAACAACTGCTGCACGTCTCCAAAAGTTATTGCCGCTTCCTCTGGAGATGGTCCGTCAACTCGACAATGCTGTTTGTCATGGAGTGGTGGCTTTACAAAATTACGGCATGAAACAGCGTGCTATTGCTCGGCAGTATGGCATCACTCAAGGTCAGGTGTCAAAGATCCTGAAACGAAATGCTCAGAGGGGTGTCCCTACTCCAATACCGAGGCCAGGATGTCCCCGCAGAACCACAAGGAGGGATGATCGCCCAGCTGCACCGGTTAGTCCGCAATGGCCGTACCAAGTCAGCTAATCGGCTTAGGGCTGAGTGGCAGCAACTGACAAATGTGCCTGTATCCAGAAGGCTAGTCAACCAACGACTGGGTCAAGCAGGCTATCGTGCCAGGCATCCCCTGAGAAAGCCACGCCTGACCAGACAACACAGCCAGCGCCGATTGCAGTGGGCCAGAGAGCACCGTCAATGGCAGCCAGGACACTGGAATCACGTGATCTTCAGTGACGAGTCTAGGTTTCTGGTCTATCGTCAAGATGGCCGCGTCCGAGTGCGCAGACAAGTGCATGAAGCCTACAACAAAGATTGTATAGTGCCAAGAGTCCAAGCTGGAGGTGGTGGGGTGACCGTTTGGGCTGCTTTTCATGCAGGGGGCAAAACTGACCTGGTTGTCCTGAATCGAAACCTGAACCAGTTCAAGTACAGGGCCATTCTGGAAGAAACATTGCTTCCATTTGCTCGTGAAGCCTTTCGAGGAAACTTTGTCTTCCAAGATGACAATGCACGGCCTCATCGTGCTCGCATGATCCAACACTTTCTTGCTGACCGTGGTGTAGAGCATATGGAGTGGCCTGCCATGTCCCCGGATATGAATCCGATAGAGAACTTGTGGGCAGAATTAACGCGTCAAATCGACCACTTGGACCAGCAGCCGACCACTGTGCGTGAATTGCAGCAGGCTATTGTCACTGCATGGCAAGCGATTCCTGTCCAAACCTTGGGAGAAGGCTGCTTGGAAATCAGCCAACATCACCGCTTTGCACAAAAAAGGTGCAAAAACAGATCCTAGCAACTACAGACCAATCAGCCTTCTCCCAATTATCAGCAAAGTCATGGAATCCATCATTGCTTCGGATATGAAATCTTTCCTCTTCTCCAATGGCTTGATCTCTGATCATCAATTTGGTTTCAGACCAGGTCACTCTACTCTGGACATGCTGCTTCTGCTGTCTCAACAATGGATGGAGGTCCTCAATGCCAAACAGGAAATTAGAGCTGTCTCCCTCGACATATCACGTGCCTTCGACACGGTCTGGCACCCCGCTCTGCTCACCAAACTCTCCTCCTTTGGTATCCATGGAAATCTCCACGCATGGCTGGCGGACTTCCTCTCTAGTCGTCGTCAACGTGTGGCCCTGAATGGGTTTCTCTCATCTCCTCTTCCAGTTCAGGCTGGAGTTCCCCAAGGCAGTGTTCTGGGCCCCGTGCTTTTTCTGGTCTTCATCAATGATCTCTCTGACTCTCTCGAAAATCCTCTCTATCTCTTTGCTGATGACTCCACTCTCTGCCGCTCCATTCCTCTTCCCTCAGATCGGCAGTCTGCTGCCTCCTCACTCTCTGAAGACCTGGACAAAATCACAGACTGGTCAAACAAGTGGAACATGTCTTTCAATCCTGACAAATCTCACACTCTTACTATGTCTCTCCGAAAAGATCGACTGGACAACCCTCCCATCTACTTTCTCAACAATCCTCTCCAAGAAGTTCTGTCGCTCAAGATTTTGGGTCTCACTATCTGCCATGATCTTTCTTGGGAAAACCACATTTCCAAGCTGGCCTCCAAAGCCAGTCGTCGACTGGGCATCCTCCGTCGTGCGAAGTCCTTCCTCGGCACACCTGAGCTCCTCACCACATACAAGGCTTTCATCCGCAGCTCAATGGAATACTGTTCTCCCCTATGGGCCGGTGCTCCTGCCTCACACCTAGCTCGGCTTCACGCTGTTGAAACCAAAGCTTTCAGAATTATTGGAATCTCCCGCGATGAAGCTATCTCCGAGGGCCTTTCACTCACTCACCGCAGGCAGGTAGGTGGTCTTTCTGTCTTCTACCGACTCCTCTCCGGCCTTGCACCCCCAGCTCTCTCTGTGCTCTGTCCCCCAAATATTCCTACAGGTCGCACAAGATCTGCCAGCAACCCTCTGATGGTTAAACTGCCGAAATCTCGGCTCTCTGCTCACCTTCACTCTTTCATTCCTCTTTTCTCTCGCCTCTGGAACAAACTCCCTCACTCCCTTCAATCCCACTCCTCCCTCCAGGTCTTTAAAACAGCTGTTCACCACCATCTCTTATCTTCCCCCATCCAAAACCTTGATCTTTTCTACCCCCGCTAATTCACCCCAGATCCACCTTGTTTGAAATTCCAACTTCTTTCCTGGAAGTCCTGGCAGTGTCCATATGTTTTATACCTCTCCCACCGCCCCCTTCCCACGCCCCCCCCCCCCCCCAAGCCCTCGCCCTCTCTCAGATCTCTCGATGTCTCCATGTCTCTCGGTCACTGCTCTCAAATGTTGTGTTTGTGTCCTTCCCCCTCTCTCCCCATCTTGTCTACCGCTCCCTATGTTATATGTTTTATGTGTCGGTTCGTCTTTCTGTGTGATTAATGTTCGCTCTTTCACGAGCCTCGACCTTGTATACAAAAAAAAAAAAAAAAAAAAAAAAAAAAAAACCTTTGCAAATCTCGTGAACAGCATGCCTCAACGTGTACGTGCTCTCCTGAATGCTCGTGGGGGTTACACGAAGTACTGAACTGTAATTTTACTGTCTGTAATCCCAGTCGTCATTTAACTTTTGTTTTTGTTAAAAATAAATTTGGCTAATGTGCAAAATAAAGAGATACTTCTGGAAAACGTACAGAAGTTTAACACAGTACTGTCCATGAATTGAGTTCGATATCAGTTTGCATCACTTTTGCATCACTTTTGGGGGGGGGAGGGGGAGGGGGGGAGGGGGGTGGGAGGGGGAGGGGAGGGGGGGGAGGGGGGTGGGAGGGGGAGGGGAGAGGGAGAGGGGGGAGGGGAAGTGGAGGGGGAGGGGAAGGGGGGAACGGCTAGCTTGGCAAGCGATAGCAGGCTTTTTACTTTTATTTTTACCTCAATGAGGGCTATATACATGCTTGGAGCCTTCAAGTTCAACATAAAGTTTTTTTATGAAAAATAATGCAGATGTATAACAATCCACCAATGCAAGTTCAGAAATGAATGCAGATCCTTTACTTTGCGATACAAACGCAATTCCCGCCATTTCCACTCACGATCGAGGCCTCCACAGTGACCGCGCCTCTGCTTCTTCTTCCTACAACTTCGTCTCACTTCTTTCACTCAAAATGCACGAAATTCTGCCGCATGAAATTATGTAGAGGCCTCGTCGGGGGGGGGGGATATAAGGTAGATAAGGAAGGCGTTGTAACAGAAGAATCAAAATAAAAGTGGAAAAACATAAGGAAATGGGAGCTATTCCGGACCCACAGCCAAACCCGACAAACCATTGCAATACACCCAGGACGTCTAGCGCCGCCACAAACTACACCATGGAATTGCAGCTGGCGCGGTTTTTTTAAACCATTGATATTAAAATAAAACGTAGCCTAAAACCACCGGGATTTTATGCTGATTCCGAATCTGTCTAAAACTTTTCTCCGATGTGTCGTTCTTGAGTTATAAGCGGACATCCAGACACACACACACACACACACAGACACTCCTCCTTTATATATAGAGAGATATATATATATATATGTATGTATATATATGTATGTATGTATATATATATATATATATATATAAATATATATATATATATATACATCCAAATATATCCAGTTCTCCATCTTTCGATGAGTGCACGTAATGACGTCACTGCCATGGACATACGCTCTGCCTGTCGAGCTCTCAAGAGAACCCTCTGACAGAGCAGAATTTTGATCTTAGTTCAGATACTGTCATAAGTGTATGTAAAACTCAGTTACCGACCTGGTTTCGCCCTTTTGGGGCTCATCAGGGCAACGCAGTGAGTCCTGCATACACTTATGACTCTGAAAACCTTTCAGTTATATACCAGTTACTATGCGATTTCGTACCATCAGTGGTGAACCGCCATTAAGGTATCCCATCCAGCTATGCTGTACCTTAATGGGAGCAATAAGTACCATCTGCCACATGGCACATTATCTCTGGTATCCACTCATTATATGGAATCGCCTGGATGCAGCTAGTCCAGTAATAATGTGACTTGACCTCACACTAATTGCAACAGAAGCAAACTCAACTGATTTGTGTATCCTCAATATGTCCTGAATGAGGAAAAAAAAGTGTTAAGGAATTGCATGGGTGGAAAGTTTTGAAAAATGCATAAATATGATCCTACCCAAAAACCGATTTTTAGCCCTTTCTGCTAGATTTGACTATGCTGTATTTTTTTCCTTGAAGCAAAAAAAACACATACAGAGTATCAGTGATGAGAATTTATTGTGATCACATCATCACATAACTGATCAACTGTTGATCAAACGATTGAACCAATTAAATATGTGTACAGAATACATATAACATTACACAATGTCATCATCGTCGTCACAGGGCATCTGTATTGAGTTAGCGCAGCTGGATCCCCTGCAGTTTCCACATGCCGGAGTGCACTCGATATTGTTATTTTTGCATGTGCATCTCAGGGTGCTGCAGTCAGCCTGGCAGTTGCACTTGATGACCCGCAGAAGCTTTTCAGGAGCAGGGGGTAGGGTTGTCTGAACTGGCACAAACCCCTCGACACACTTCTGCCATCCCCACTCTGTAGGACGAGGTCCATCTGTAAGATAAGACAGGGAATTTGGTTTTGTCACAGCAGCAATGATACAGAAGGTAGTGAAAATAATACACAAGATACACAGAACATCACAGTAATTGAACTTAATATATTAACTGAAATTAATATACTAAAATACAAGAATAAACATAGCAGCAATCAGGGCACACAGTAAAATGTAAATGTACCAGATGTAGATCCCTTCCATTCTTGTACTTGCAAGTAGACACGCAGGCTGTGAAACTTTGCTGCTCCTGATGTTGGTGGTAAGACCTGTGGCTGAACGTAAGTAGAGCTAGATGCCACCTTCTCACAGAACCGATGATATCGGAGGGAGTCCAGGGTGTCAGTTGATGTTCCATTATAGAGAATCACCATCGCTTTCTCTCCTGCTTCTGCCACATCATCTGTAGAGGCTGAATGTGCATAGAACACCTCGGCTTGCTCTCGGAATATGTCGCTTTCTTTGAATTTCTTGAGGGAAGCTCCCTTCCCGATCCCGTGGAGGCGAGATGTAGTGTCACATCCAAGAACTGCATGTAAGAACAAGATGTGCTTACATATGTCTGGGCCAAGTAGTTGTTTTGTAGCCTTGATGTTCCAAATGCGAGGCTTCTTTGTTGTCTTCCTTGACTCGGAACAAAAGAACAGGTCATGGGAGTCCAGGCTTGCATGGTAGCAGAGAAGGACTAAGAGGTCTGTATCATCCCCCATTAGCACAGTATTGTTGGTGGTAGCACACTGCACAGCTTTCTGCACAATCAGCAGGTCAGCATCTCCTGAGGCATGGTATGTCTCACAGTTTGCCTTCTGCAGTTCTTCACTTAACATGGAAAGAAATTGCTGCTTGTTCTGCCTGTTGGCCAGGAACTGTTCCTTCTGCATTGTGACAATCATGTCGGCTGTAAATGTCACAGTGGCACCAATCTTCCCTTTTGACCGTCTGTGGTGTGTCATGTCCTTTGTGTTGTTACTTTCATACCCATCAAACACCAATACAGCCTTGCCATACTTCTTCGTTACATACTCCGTATACTGGTGGCATATGTCTTTATAAGTAGATCCATGGGACCATGGGATGCGTTGAAGAAGTGCTCCACCATCCAAGACATACTGGCAGCCATCAACTACATTATCTGCTGGAACATGAGGCCCGATAAGACCCCAGATGGCGTCGGCGAGGGCTGGCTTCTTTGCTTCTCGAAGCAGTAGAGAGGAATCAAATAGGGCTGGGGGATAGCTACATAGCTCATATTTGAGGGCTGACTCGAGTTCATCACTGTTCTGTGCCACTATGACCAGTCTCTGGAAGAGAAGCTGTGGATCAACTTGAATTTGATCTCCATCGATCCTTACAGAAGACTTCATGCCGAGAGTGACAGCTTGATCCTTCCTCTTGAAGGTGAACTCAGCAGGTGTTAGTCCATCCATGGACTTCAGTATCGCAGTGCCAACGGACTGTGCTGTATCAACGTTGACGGTGGAAAGGGCATTCTCCCCAGTGGCAATATTCCGGAAACTAGGGTCATTGCTGAATGGATTGTGCTCCTGTAGATAACTGAGAACTGTCAGTGTGTCCTTCCAGTCACGGGATTGCCTTGCTTTGGTCATGTCTTTGTTCTGCTCTCCAGTGTTGTAGTTGACCCCCGTGAGTCCCTCCATTGCCTGGTTTACTTCTGCACAGGCGGGCATCGATAGCAGCCACAACAGACGCTGTTGCTCTGTCATCCCTCGCCCTCGTGTGAGCCCACCACTGGTTTTTAAACTTCTCATCAGAACCTGCTCAATGACCAGGTCAGGTGAGAGACCTGCCCATTGGCGATCGCTTCGCCGAATCACGTGGAACCCTTCCTCGAAACGTTGTTGGACTTCTGGGTGTTCAGTCTTGAGGTTGTGCATCTGCTGAAGGTACACCCTGGCAGATTTGGTGTAAAGATTGTGTCCTGATGCTGCCAGATAGGGTAGCATGTCCTGGATAGCCTGCAGATGTAAGGCCCAGTTTCCAGTGCGTTCTGCACTGATGTATTTTCGTATGATGTCCAGCATGTCCATGTACTGAACCCAGAGAGCTGAAGTTCTAGAGGACTTCTTGGTGGACTCGATGTGCTTTTGAAGGCGGTCTTTGATTCTCACTAGAACTTCAGACTGACAAACTTCTTCAGCAGATATAGCCCCATTTATCAGCTTCTCATAGATTTTATAAGCTCCCTCCAGGTCCGCATCTCTGCTTCCATCTGTTATCTGATGATCCGGTGGCCTTGCAGCTGCAGCTGCTTCGGGTGACTCTGACTCTCCATCCTTACTGTTGTCTGGAGTTCCAGATTGCTGTGGTAGATGGAAATCGAACACGTTTGATAGCATCAGTGCATTGAGGGCTGCATCAACAATTGAGTGTGCACGAACTGCTCACGCAACAGCTTTGCCACACATCATGTGGATTACTGCATTTGGGGCATAGATCAACTCCAGCAGTTATTGTAGCCCAGATGAGGCCATCAAGTGTCCGATGCAACCGAGGAAGCTCATTTCTGCATGGAAGCCACCCAAACGCAAGACTATTCGTCTCAGATCACTTTCCATTGGCTCAGAGTTGATAATCATGAGAGCCTTCCACCAGAGTGGCTGATCAAACGTGATTATTGGGGTGACATTGTGGCATCGTGCATGCTCACTAACAAATGTCAGGGTCGAGAATATGCATGTGCTATCACTGGGATTCAGATCGATCATCGGCAGAAGCATAACAGTTGCTTTGCCAGGGTGGTCACCATAATGCACGAACTGCATCATTCCTGACCATGCAGGTCTGGGAGACCCAAAGAGGATGGATGCTTTCCACAGGACATCAAGATTTTCACAGCTGTTCTGGACCTGAAGGTTGACAAGCTTCTGGTAGGTCAGTGCCGTCAAATTGTGCCTTTCGTCTTTGTGGTACCGTACTTGTACCCTTCCAACCATTGCCACATCCAAGGAAGTAGCCTTGATCCTGGGGATTGGCTGCCTTGATCTAATTCCAGGAGTTATGGCTGGGGTAACTCTGTCGATAGGTCAGGAATGTTTGTTCCATGGAATTTGGCTGCATTTCGTTCAAACTGGTGCACCTCCTGGTATGCGCAACAAAACCCAAGGTGATGAAGAGTATCAATGAGGAACCGCGATGCAAAGTGGTGATATAGTTGCACGCCCACCCCAAACTGAAGTGGTGCTAACATGACTCTTGGTCTAGTTGCCTGCATCATTGCTTGTCCAATTGCTGCCACTTTGGCTTGAGTTTTGGTCCCGGCAAATAGTTCTTCCAGGAGCACGCGAAGAGTATCTGGAAGAAATCTGACGCCAGCCTCTTGCGATTCTATGTCATCAAGAGCTGGGTAAGACTCATAGGATAACCCGATGTCTTTGACATCTTGTTTGATGAGCTTTGCAGCTGCCTGCACAAGCTTGATCTTCTCTTGATCTTCTGTGTTTGTTTGTTTCTGCTGTGTCTCATAGTAGTCTTGCAGCACCACCCTGGCTGTTGTCCTGATGGTAACCACGTTTGGTTTCCCATTGATCTCGGTGTATATTATCTTCTCACCGAAGTGTTTTTGCAGACTCCTCTTCATATGGGTGTAACCGTATGGTTCATGTTCACTGTGTGCAAGCTTCTGCTGCATGAGGTCAATTAGATCATTTATGGTGATCTGCTCGTCATCATTTTCTTCTATATACTTCACAACCTCCAAGAATGCTGCTGTCCTCTCATCAACGACAGGCCGACCAGCCTTCCTCCTCTTGGAGTCTTCTGTGTTTGTCTGATACGCTACTGGTATCTGCTTGTATGTGCGAAAATTCACACTGCAAGTCTGGTGGTAGACTGCATCTGCTGCATGTAGGTCATGCACATGCAGAATCCGTGCCTTCACAGTCTCTGACCAGTCATCACCTCGTGCACGACATGTTGCCAAAAGCGTGTCCTTGAATTCAATTGTCCTGACTTGGAAAACACTGACTTCACTTGGCTTCTTTCTCTTTTTTCCAAACTGAGCTGGTGTGCCACAAAACAGGCAATCAGTACTGTAAGAGAACCTCCCTGTAGTCGATCTTAGTGTAGGACTCTCACTGCTTGTACTTGTTTCTGACTCTTGTTGCCTGGTGTCCTTGGCTATCTGTTGTGGATTAATGTATGTCCAGCGACAGTCTTTGTGTATCTTATCACCAGGTACAGCATGAATATTGTCTCCCCTTTTTTTACTGGCCTGGTTGATAGATGAACTTCCCTTCTCTCCAAGTGTTGATACTGACGACCCTCCTCCGTCCACAGACTGCTTGCAAATGACACACTGTTCATATGCCTCCATTTCCTGAAAGTGGGAAAAAAATATGCATGTTGAAAAATATGCACGCACGGTTGAAAACGTGCATGTTTGGAACTGGATCCTAGTCAGGGATGTGCAGAGGATGTTAGAGGGTTCATAACTCAGAAAAGAGCACTGTGGTTGTGGCGTGCGTGGCGTGTTTAAACTAGTTAGCAGAATATGTACAATGTAACATAATGTAATAAATAGCTAGCTAACTATTATAGCTGGAGGAAATTATGGAAAACCCACCTGATGAGGTTAGTATAGCGTACACCGCGATCGATGACACCGGCACAAATGCATGCTCAGGATTGTCCACTCAGTGGACGGCTTGCTGTCGCCTTCGAATGTCCAATCAGCGGACGGCTTGCTGTCGCCTTCGACTGTCCAATCAGCAGACGGCTTGCTGTCGCCTTCGACTGTCCAATCAGCGGACGCTATTATTATATAGATGTTTTTTTGCTTCAAGGAAAAAAATACAGCATAGTCAAATCTAGCAGAAAGGGCTAAAAATCGGTTTTTGGGTAGGATCATATTTATGCATTTTTCAAAACTTTCCACCCATGCAATTCCTTAACACTTTTTTTTCCTCATTCAGGACATATTGAGGATACACAAATCAGTTGAGTTTGCTTCTGTTGCAATTAGTGTGAGATTGACCCTTTTTTTGCGTAAAATGCCTGCACTAAGCCGGGAGCAAACCAATCCAAATATATCTTCAGTTCTCCAGCAGCATAGCTCCAGCAGCATATATATATATATATATATACTGTATATATATATATATATATATATATATATATATATATATATATATATATATATCTGTGCAGCGTCTGTCCTGTGTTGTGTTGTGTTGTCTTGTCACTGAACTACTTTCTCAAACTTTTGTGAAATCGTACCAAACTTCTGGTATGCACATATCTCTCCCGTCGGTATGTCCTAAGGGTAATATTTTTGAAAAATTGTCCAAATTTTTTTTTTTGGGGGAATTTTTTTTTTTTCCAACTTCAATTGTTTATAAAATGTGATATCACGTATACTACAAATACATTTGTGCAAAATAATTGTTTGAATTATGATTGGTTTAAACCATGACAACGGCAACTCGGGTACAGTCATTTATCTATATATATCTACACGTCTGGGCAGTGTCTGTGTTGTCACTTAACGACTCCCTCAAACTTTTGTTTCCGTGGTTGTGAAGTGTTTTTAATAACGTTGTGGTGGTTTTGAATCACGTGGTGGTGAGGTATTTTGAATTATGTGGTGGTGAGGTGTTTTTAAATCACATGGTGGTGAGGTGTTTTTAAATCACATGGTGGTGAGATGTAATTGTTCTGAAGTTCCTGATACATTATTGAGCAATCGTTATTTCCTCTTTCTTCTCAGATTTGTGCTCCTGACTGGGAGACATTTGCAGGTGGTATCTTTATGGAGCTCATCTTTTGTAGCAAAACTTATTTGCTGCTTCCAGTAGTAATGGAAAGCAGAATTCAAGAAGGGTGAGATTGAGCCTATGAATGTGAAGCAGGATATGGCAGAGCAAAGTGCAAAACCCGAAAGTGGTCAAGGTACTGTCACTGCGGAAGAAATTCCATGCAAAGTTGAAGAAGATGGGGAAGAAATGTTATTGCAATGTTCAAGTTCAAGTGTACAAAGTTCAAGTCTTCAATGTTCAAGTGTACAACAAAGTGGTGCAATGAGTTGTCCGAAAAGGTGTTCTGAAACTACAAGATCACATTTTGATGGGGCCCGTGAGTCGAGCACTCTGTGCTCCCTTGTTTGCAATGGCTGTGAATCGCTGCTCAACCTGCCCAATGAGATATTGATTATGGTACTTCACTATATACCAATTTGTGATCGTCTTCTTAACGTTGCCAGGACGTGCCGTCAGCTGCAGCAGCTTTGTCTTAACAGAAGTCTCACCACCCACTTGCACCTTGCTTCCTTCTACCAGGTATAATAATCGATAAATTTTCAGCAGTTACCCAACAGGTACTTGTGGAGCTTCACTCAACAATGGTTGGATTTGCATCTTGTGGCTTATATTTAATTGTTATCTCAAAGATGAACTTGGCACTCCTGTCCCCTTACCATTTTCTTCAGACTTTGTGCTACAAAGTGGGCATTCTAAAAGTGAAAACTTTTACATTGATAATAAAGTAAAAGGTTTGTGGTTTACCTCATGTGTTGGTTCTTAAAGTAGCTATTTATATTTTTGGAGAATTTACAAATAATGCTAAATCAAAAGAAAAAGAGAAATAAGTCTGGGCGTTTCGGGCAGCATGCTCCGCCCATCGACAGGAGGAATTAACTGGAACAAATGGGCTGCAGAGTTGATGATGTCCTGTTCCTAGGGATTAAAATCCTCCAGGGAAACGGATAGCCGAACGAGCTTAACACTCAGATGCGTTCAGTCAAAAATGATGGTGTTCTTTACACCCGAGGGAAAAAAGAATGATGAACTTAACTTCATGGGTCCCACCGGCCGTCTTCGAACCTGCGATGATTAATTCAACGGACACTGATTTAAAATGCACAAAAAAAATACCGGCTTTATTGAAGAAATGCCGGTGAACAAAATAACACATGGCAAAATAAGATTCCTAAATGGAGCTCTCTCACACAGACCCGTATACACACAAAGGGAAAAATAAAGGTGAAAATAAAGCGTGTAATTGTGACTTAGCTCTGTTCCCCTTGATCATCTGGAATCGTCACAGGCCCTCCGTCCTCGCGCGGCAGGTCACCTTTTTCGATCATCAATTGGTATACGCTCACAACCCGCGAACAGGAACCGGTCCTCCTTGCACAGTCTGCTCACTCCTGGCTCCGTGCTCGAAGCGAGCAGGCCACGCCCGCATGGTTGCTCCAGCCGCGCTCGTCCTCATGACCGTCGAGACCTTCAATGTCCCCGGTGCAAGAGCGCTATAAAATGTTCACGTGGTCATCAAGACGGCCCTCATGCGAGAGCACAACCGCGCCTGCACAGCACTAATGTTCCAACGCAAGCGATAGTAAACCTCGACCGTTCGCTATCAAAGTCCCAAAGGAGAGCGAGAAAATGTCGGCCCTCCAACTCCTTTGTACTTCATGCTCTGACGTCATCCGACACCACCCGTGCCTATCAGCCTATCCTATCAGCCAATCCCTCTCTTCGTTGCTCGACAAATCTCACCAATCACTGCTCTCCGTGGCGTGACCTCCCGGACCTGCCTGCTTGATGTTATCACATGTCGGTGGTATCATCATTGGTGCTCAAGGTCCTGTTTCCGGTTAGCTTTTATTTAGTGTCGTTTAATGCGCTATTGCTTGGCTTTGTGTGTGTGCTGCATTGTCATAAGGAACAAAGGAAAAATAACAGAGGCAGTTACATACAGGGGATTTATTACCCATAATCCCTAACTAATTAACATAACCCCACCCCTCTCATGGGGACACTTATACGCGTTTACACGACATCGGTCTAAAATAATCTACTTGTGATACATGGGGTTTTTTCTTCTTCATCATGATGTAAGGAGCATGGTATACTATACAATTCTACCTAGCTCTAAGATAATCATTGTCTACCCCCCACAAACATAACAATAATTACTCCACAGTCCACCCCTTTGTGTCACACATAGAGAAATGTACTGTAATGTATGTTGTGTGGTAAAAAGCCATTGTAATAGTGTTACCCTAGAAGTGAAATTAGATGTTATTCGTCGAATGGATGCTGATTAGCTTGCGGTTGATGTTGCCGGGTTATTAGGTTTTCCTCAAACTGGTGCGTACCAACTATAAAAAATATGATTGCCACTCTCTATCCGTCAATGCTTCCAGGGCACTCGCTGCCAACCATAGGAGCACCAACGTCCTGAACACAAGAGGGTCTTCTTCCAATGGGGGGACAAATCCATGTTCTCTATTATAAACACCACTGGGGGTGCAGTGAAGCAATTAGATTAATGAGCAGGATTAAATAATGAAATAGATTAAGAAGAGGTGTGAGCTCATTTGGCATGGTGGAGAGGTGTGAGTCGAGCATGGCTTTGGTGGTGTGTGTCGGCGGTTGTTATCTCCATTTGCGGATTTCACAAGGTGTAACGGAGTCCTGCTAGGACTCAAAGTATCCACTTCCACTTCGGTAAGGGATCACGGTTCATGGACCAAGCTGTTGTATTTTTGTTGTTCTCAGAGTTTTGTTCCGAGGGCTCTTTTCAGGATCATCACTGAACCCCGGACTGCCTCCAGTTGTAGTTGGTGGTAATATTATCAGGGATGGTTTTTAAATCTGAGTGAGGTTCTTTTTTTAAAATCATTTCTGTTGCTCAAATTATCACTGGTACAATTTCGATGCTCTTCAGCTTCCAAGATCTCTTGACCTCATTTTAGAGGTCCTGGTATTTGGTCATTTTCTTGATTTCTGTGTTGTTTAAGCCGCTCCCTCCGTCCCGTCTTGGGAGATACATTCTCGGGATGCACTGGGTTTTGTAAAACATTTTGTGGATGGTACGGAGTTTTCTTGTTTTGATGTCTAACTTGTTGATTTCTGATTGGGGCTAGTTTATTATTCCACGGCTGTATTGAAACTGGTACTGCGAGCTGGTTTATGGCTTTGATTTTGTTTCTTGGGGAGAGGTATGTTTTCAGGATCAGCTTCCTTCTACGTAGGTATTCTTTGGCGATTGTTTTGCGCATTTGTTGGTGACATATTTAGTGGCCCTCTTCTACTCCGAGGTATTTGTATGATGCTTCGTTTTCTAAATGCTGTATTGTTGTTTCAAGGTCAATTTTTATGTTGTCTGTTTTTGTTGGTTTACCTTGTACAAATGTGCATTTGGCGTACTTGTTTGGTCCAAATTCCATTTGAATGTTCTCGGAAAACCGTTATACTAGTTTTTTGGGGGTTTTTTTTTTTGTCATTTGGCAAGAAGAGCTTTAAATCATCCATGTATAGTAGATGTGTCACCTTTCCTATATCTTTGGATGGCCTTCTATTGGTTGTTAGGGTGTATCCGTGTCCTTGTTCATTGATGTTACTTTGTGGGTCCAGAGCCACACAAAACAAAAGGGGGGGGGGGGGGGGGGGGAGACTGTCTACCTGGAAGATTTCATGCCGTATCTTCACATCTGGTATTTTGATATTTCCTTCTGAGTGTTGTAATATCAGTGGTAATCCAGAGCACCATTGCTTTCTCAATCAATTTGATTATATGGGGATTGATTTTGTATATTTGCATTCATTTTATCATCCATGAATGTGGGACACTGTCAAAAGCTTTCTTATTGTCTTTCCAGGCGTTGGATAATTTAGTTCTTCGCATTTTGCAATATTCAAGTATGGTGTTGTTCAGTAGTCGGTGGTGTTACGGATTCATCACTTCCTTTGTTGTGGTTTTCATCCACTGTAAACATTTTTGATTCCATGTACTATTATTGTTGTCGTAAGGGAAATATAGATTACTATTTTCAAAAGGTAAAAAAGTTAATGTTTTAAATGAAACCGGAATCCGATGACGACGAAGAAGAAGAGGAGGAAGAGAAGGCGGAGCGAGTGAGTCGGACAAGAAGCCTAGCTGCTTCGAGGTCTGGAGCGAACGGTTGGCGAACGAGAGTCACGAGTGAACTTTGGGTTTCCCAGGAAAGGGATTCCTGCGGCAGAGTTGTTATCGCTGTGACAGATCAACCTGCGTGTCAGGTTTTGCGGTTGATTCCGAGGAGAATCATCGTAGTGCCGTTACGCCTCGAACGGGCCGTTGGCCATTTTGACTCGCGCGCTTTGCTCAAGGTTTTTCACTTCGCTTTATCCATTGTCACAGCATTCAGACGTGAATCTGGTGTGTGTGTGTAACGTGGCTTTTGAGTGGGAAATCTGCGGTTCGCCGGTTGGGAGCCGTGGAGCGTCCATACCCAAGGGTGTGATTTCCCAGTCGCCTTGAGGGCACCTTAGTAGGTGATAAATGTTGCTTCTGGGACACCTCCGTTTAACATGGGAAATCCCTATCTAATGTCATTTACCCCCTTGTCTTTTTCAAAAATCATAAACACCTCTATTTCTCCCTCTATGAACCTATAATCCTTCTCTCCTTATGAACCTATAATCCTTCTCGCCTTATGAACCTATAATCCTTCTCACCTTATGAACCTATAATCCTTCTCACCTTATGAACCTATGATTTTCTTCCTTTATGAATCTATAATCCTTCTAGCCTTATGAACCTATGATTCTTCTCACTTACATGTAATTTTTACCCTATTCCCCCCACTAGCCCCTTAATGTAGTTCCTTAGACCACTCTACTAATGAGCCTATAAATATATTATCTCTTTCTAACTTTTTAAAGAGTTCCATTCTCCTATAGAACTCATCCCCATCAAGTATATTTATAAAGTATACAGGTTCCTTAACCTTTTGTTGTGAAAGTATAAAGTGGTATGTTTCACGGAGGGTTCTTGTTTGACCTCCTCCTCTCCCACATACCATTTTAAAATTATAATATTTATTATCCGATTGATAACCATTAAAGTTCTCACTCCACTCTAATATATTTTTCTTCCCGCCCTCCATTACCCCACTTAACAAATGAATACGTTTATCCGTCTTGAGAACCTTCTGACCAGTGATTCTCTCAACCTCTTGAATCTGATATTTTTCACATTCGTTGTGTTTTCCATTTATATACCAAGGTTGATTACACCTCCACTCTTTAGTCTGGTTGATACTTGGTTCTATCATTTATATAATAGAAAAAAGGTGGCGGTAGCCCGTTAAAATCCCTAACCCCCCTTTTTAACTTATCACTTATATATCTTATCACTTATATATATCTTATCACTTATATATCTTATCACTTATATCTTATCACTTATATATCTTATCACTTATATATCTTATCACTTATATACTTATATAACCATAAGGGAGACTATCAATTCCATTTTCTAAAATAAACCTCTTATCATCAAAAGCCCCCAATGCTTTCTTATTCACCTCTTCTGAATATAATTAATTGATGTTTATAACTTCTTATTCCATTAATCTTTCTAAACTCTTCTTTCTTTGTTGTTAAACAGTTATAATAATCCTTAAAGTTTATTGTTTCTTTAATGACATTTTTCTTTACACCTTTTAACTTCTTATCAGTCTTTTCAACGTTATTCACAATGTATTTATAAGCATAAGCCTTCGACCTCAATCCCACAAATTCACTCATAACATTTCCTCCCAATTCATCCTTGAACTTTCCAATCACCTTTTTATTTTTAGAAGAGAACAACTCACTCTCTGGACTGTAATTACTTGTATCATAGATATTAATGTCCTTTTTCATGTCTGAATAAACATCATCAGTATTAATTTTCAAAATAAAACTATCAGTATCCACTATCCATATACAACAATGACACATTATCCTTATACTTTGATTTTAGATTAATATAAAAGTAATCATACATTAATGACTTTGACAAGTCAAGAATTGATGTTCCAATGTAAATAGGTTTGTCCATTTCAATACTCTCTTTAACCAAATGGATCGCACAAAAGTTCTCAGTAAAGACCTCAGCTCCAGTAAAACTCGGTCTAAATTTTGATGCTTGTTCCCAAGATGTTGCTAGTCTGATATTTTGTCTTTTCCTCACATTCTCCATGGTCTTACCAAAGACCGCATTATTCATCAATTTATAAAAGTCTTTCTCAAAATTTGTTTTTGACTCTGTTCTTCTTTGTGTATTAAAATCAATGTACCCCTTTAACCAATGTCTTTGATTGAACTTTAGAATCCTGTGGATCTTCTCTACTCTTAGACCTTTTGATAAATATTGTCGCAAATTTCTTTGGTGTAGTACATAATTTTTCTTGTTATATAATGTAGTAAGTAATTTTTCTGTTGATTCACCTATATCAAACGATCGTTGATAATCACTCAACCATTCTTTCTTTGGACTTTCTTTCTCACAAGCAAATGGAAGATCTTTATGTTTGATATGAAGTTCTTCAGGATATTTTAAATCGACCTCAAAATAATAACCAACCTTTGAATCATCCAATTCTTTTTGTGTAGAGATACATACATCTTGTAAAACCTTTGTGTAGTCTTTTTCCTTTACCCATCTTAGTTTCCCATAAGGAAGAGCTTGAGACATTGCCCCGCCATACAAGTTGTTTGCGTCATAGTGCATCAAGTAAGAACTCTCTTTCGTTGAATCATAATTTGGAAGATATTTGTTATTTGCTTTTGCGTATCTGCTCGAGCATACTTGTGAAATTCCACCTCTTTTTGCCTTTTCAATCATCAAAAGCATATCGACATCGGTTATCAAATCCAAATCTTGTTTTGTCATTTTCAACATCGCGCTCCAAGCCAATCCAGGTGCTGTGTAGTAGTGAGCAGGATCCAATCCATATCCAGTGCGACAAACAGATCTAAAGGCTTCAAATACATCGGCCAATAAAAGCACATCAGTTTTGAGATACAAATCGTGATACTCGCCAAGATTCTTGATGTTATATTTTTCCCAAACATTTTGTGCGTGTACATAATCTTTATCAGATATATGACTGTTGTTTAATTTGTTATCGAAATTTTCTTTTAAAGGAAGTTGTGTTTCATTGAATCTCTCAAATGAGTCCATATAGTCATAGGGGTAAATTCCCTTTTGTGTTAGAAAATCTTTATCTGAAAAATACTCTGAAAGACATGGAAACTCTTTTAGATTTTGAACCAAGTTAGCCAATGGACTTGCCATGAATTTAAATGTATCAAGAAATCTGATATGAGTAATAGGAGATGTGTGAATTGTTTTTGTGAATGAAATGTATTTCTGATCTGTGTTAGGAATTGCTGAAATGTGTCTAGATGTCTTTGAAAGTTCATTAATAAATAGATGCGTATCATAATGAGCATTGTTATGAAGAAAGACAGGAATGAAAGAGGGGAGTTGATAATTAATTAATATTACAACTTGCCATCCACCGTTTGCCCTTCACGTGACTCGTGGTGGTCCCTCTCGGCTCTCCCCCCGTTGGTATTTTTGTGCACATAAGATTGTTCACGGTTCTGTTTAAATATTATTTAAATATGTATAACCTTTCCCCTTCAGTGTTTTACTCAGTGGTATTTTACAACACGCTGTTTTTCTTCCTATTTAAAAGGCTTTTCTCAATTTCCTCTCCAACTCATTCCACCTCAAAAAAAAGAAATTCAATATCTTATACGTCTCTCTCACTACATGGTCTAAATTCACATTCATTCCATCCCTCCTCCATCATTCTGAACCGGATTGCTAACTTGAAAATCACAACAAACCCAATTTGTTTTCAATGTTCGTCTTTCATTAATCATCCACTTTCTAAACTCCCCTCTTGCCCCTCCCATCCAAATCCCTCCCCTTGCACCTACACTCCTAAACTCCCCCCTTGCCCCGCCACTCTTAAACTCCCCCCCTACCCCTCCACTCCTGAACTCCCCCCTTGCCCTTCCACTCCTGAACTCCCCCCCTACCCCTCCACTCCTGAACTCCCCCCTTGCCCTTCCACTCCTGAACTCCCCCCTTGCCCTTCCCCTCCTAAACTCCCCCGTCACTCCTCCCCTTCAAAACTCCCCCCCAACCCCTCCCATTCAAATCTCCCCCCATACCATTCCTCTCCAATTCTCCCTCCTCCCCCCTCCTCAAAGCTGCCTCCTCCCCACTTCGTCTCCCTTCTATCTCATACCTCCACCCCCCCCCCAACCTTCTTCTTTCCTCTGCCCCCCCTCAAACAACCCCTTTCTGTGCCTCATCCCTTCACCTTCAAACCTTTCATCCTCCTCATCCTTCCCTTTCTTGGAACTCTTCTGCAATCGCTGACACACTAACAACTGCTCTCCCTACCTCCCCCTCTCATCCTTCATCTTACCCTACTCCTCCCCTCCCCTGTCCTGTACCCGATGCTCCCCCTCTGTCTTCATTAACGGTATGGACCTCAAACATCCGGGGCCTTCGCTCAAACCTGACTGATCTCTCCATACAGGTTGCTTCTGACAATCCAGACTTGATCTGCTTAACAGAGACTTTCCTCCTTCAAGATGTCTCTGATTCCTTAATATCTCTTCCTGGTTACTCCCTCCTCCGGTATGATAGACCTGAGCCTCGGCCTGGTGGTGGGGTGGCTATCTTTATCAAAAACTCTCTTCCTCACTCTCCTTGCACTGCCCTCTCTCCTCCTCACCCCCAGGAGTACCTCTGGCTACGGCTTCCTCTCCGCTCCCACCTTTTGTTCATATGTGTTCTGTACCGTCCCCCAAACAGTGATGACTCCATCTACATTTCACTGTCTGACAACATGGACCAACTTCTATCCACTCATCCCAACTCTCTCTTCCTCATATGTGGTGACTTCAATTGTCATCATGCCACCTGGTTGGGTGTGGGTTCCTCTCTCACCAGTCATGGCACCTCAGCAAAGGACTTCTGTGACTCACTGGGATTGACACAATCTGTCAATTTCCCGACCCGGATCTCAGCCAATGGAGTATCTTCTCTTCTAGACTTGGTTATGACTAACTTCCCTGCTAATGTCTGCTGCTCTTCTTCTGCTCCAATCGGTTCTTCTGATCATGTGCTTGTCAAAGTGGACATCTCTCTGGCCATTCTCAGAGAGCCTCCTCAGCATCGACGAGTCTGGCATTTCACTCAGGCCGACTGGGACGGTCTTCAAGCAGCCATCAATCGTCTGGATTGGTCTCCCATCTCCACTGCCTCTGACATCAATTCTTCCTGGGAATTCTTCCAAAGCAAACTGATCTCTCTCATGCACAGATTTATCCCATCTCGCCTTCAGTTGTCTTACCCTTCCTCCCGTCCATGGTACACTGAATCTTGTGGTGAGGCAGTTGCCCTGAAACAACTTGCCTTTGCCTCTTGGAAGGCTAATCCAACTGAAGGAAATCTCAGTTCCTTCCACCAAGCTCGGAACAAGTGTGTGTCTACCCTCAGGAGTGCCAGGAAGCACTATCTCTCCTCACTCAAGAATGAACTCTCAAACCTGTCTCCTTCCTCCAAATCCTGGTGGTGTCTGGTCAAATCCGTTTCTGGTGTTTGTTCCCCCTCCATCCCCTCCCTTACCTCAAATGGCCACACAGTTGACATCGCACGTGACAAAGCCGAATGCCTCAACTCTGTGTTTGCCTCAAAATCCTTAGTCCCAAACCCATCTCTCTCTGTTCCCACCTTTCCCAGTCGAACCAAACTGCTCCTGGACTCTGTGACCTTCTCTCCTGACAAGGTGGAGGAGTTTTTGTCAAACCTCGACTCTGATTCTGCAACTGGACCAGATGGCATCAGCCCACGGGTCCTAAAATCCTGCTCTGCCGCTCTATCTCACCCTCTCTCTGTTCTTTTCACCCTATCTTTTGCTCAAGGTCATCTGCCAGCATCCTGGAAATCAGCAAACATTACCGCTTTACACAAAAAGGTGCAAAAACAGATCCTTGCAACTACAGACCAATCAGCCTGCTCCCAATTATCAGCAAAGTCATGGAATCCATCATTGCTTCGGATATGAAATCTTTCCGCTTCTCCAATGGCTTGATCTCTGATCATCAATTTGGTTTCAGACCAGGTCACTCTACTCTGGACATGCTGCTTCTGCTGTCTCAACAATGGATGGAGGTCCTCAATGCCAAACAGGAAATCAGAGCTGTCTCCCTTGACATATCACGTGCCTTCGATACGGTCTGGCACCCAGCTCTGCTCACCAAACTCTCCTCCTATGGTATCCATGGAAATCTCCATGCATGGCTTGCGGACTTCCTCTCTGGTCGTAGTCAACGTGTGGCCCTGAATGGATTTCTCTCATCTCCCCTTCCCGTTCATGCTGGAGTTCCCCAAGGCAGTGTGCTGGGCCCTGTGCTTTTTCTGGTCTTTATCAATGATCTCTCCGACTCTCTGGAAAATCCTCTGTATCTCTTTGCTGATGACTCCACTCTCTGCCGCTCCATTCCTCTTCCCTCAGATCGGCAGTCTGCAGCCTCCTCACTCTCTGAAGACCTGGACAAAATCACAGACTGGTCAAACATGTGGAACATGTCTTTCAATCCTGACAAATCTCACACTCTTACTATGTCTCTCCGAAAAGATCGACTGGACAACCCTCCCATCTACTTTCTCAACAATCCTCTCCAAGAAGTTCTGTCGCTCAAGCTTTTGGGTCTCACCATCTGCCATGATCTTTCTTGGGAAAACCACATTTCCAAGCTGGCCTCCAAAGCCAGTCGCCGACTGGGCATCCTCCGTCGTGCGAAGTCCTTCCTAGGCACACCTGAGCTCCTCACCACATACAAGGCTTTCATCCGCAGCTCAATGGAATACTGTTCTCCCCTATGGGCTGGTGCTCCTGCCTCACACCTGGCTCGGCTTCACGCTGTTGAATCCAAAGCTTTCAGAATCATTGGAATCTCCCGCGATGAAGCTATCTCTGAGGGCCTATCACTCACTCACCGCAGGCAGGTAGGTGGTCTTTCTGTCTTCTACCGACTCCTCTCCGGCCTTGCTCCCCCAGCTCTCTCTGTGCTCTGTCCCCCAAATATTCCTACAGGTCGCACAAGATCTGCCAGCCACCCTCTGATGGTTAAACTGCCGAAATCTCGGCTCTCTGCTCACCTTCACTCTTTCATTCCTCTTTTCTCCCGCCTCTGGAACAAACTCCCACACTCACTTCAATCACACTCCTCCCTCCAGGTCTTCAAAACAGCTGTTCACCACCATCTCTTATCTTCGCCCATCCAAAACCTTGATCTTTTCTACCCCCACTAATTCACCCCAGATCCACTTTGTTTGAAATTCCAACTTCTTTCCTGGAAGTCTTGGCAGTGTCCATATGTTTTATACCTCTCCCACCCCCCCCCCCCCCTTCCCATGCCTCCCCCCCAAAGCCCTCTCCCTCCCACAGTTCTCTCGATGTCTCCATGTCTCTCGGTCCCTGCTCTCAAATGTTGTGTTTGTGTCCTTCCCCCTCTCTCCCCATCTTGTCTACCGCTCCCGATGTTATTTGTTATGTGTGTCTGTTTGTCTTTCTGTGTGATTAATGTTCGCTGTTTCACGAGCCTCGATCTTGTATACAAAAAAAAAAAAAAAAAAAAAAAAAAAAAAAAACTTTGATGAGCTGGACCTCTATATTTACCAGTGAGATGACAATGATCTCTAACCTTTAGACCTTCACCAATTTTTTCCTCACAAATATGACAAACATTGTTTTTTCTAAATTCCCTTTTCTGTTCACTCGTCAAGGACATTGGTTTATTAGTTTCTCTCATTATCTTGGTTAATCGGACACAGTCTTTTTCTAGTCGTTTCACAAACTCCTCTGGGGTATTTGAGCCTCTATACTCCTCTAACTTGTTATATTTATCACCAACGGATGATTTGATATAATAACAAAAACCGCAAGGAGTATGTTTTTGATATTTATTTGTGTATGATTCTTTTGGATCTGGAGAAGCAGTATCTATTTTTTCTAGAATACTTTCAAAATCAGCATATATAACAAATGGATGTTTGATCTTTTTCTTTTCATCTTTGAATGTGATATTTGAGCCTTCTTTAGGCATATTGATTACCGTTGATTTATGTTCACCACAATAATTTGAATGTTTATCTAATCTTTCTTGTGTATGGAAGAAGTTAAGACAACACAAACAAATATATATTTTATTTGTTCTTTTACATACTTGTGGTTTTATTAATTTAGCAATATCTTTGATGTATGTATAATGTGAATTTTCCTCTGAATTAAAATATAGAAGATTAATATGAGTTTGTTTACAATTGTCAGAAAGCTTTAAAACCTGAATGCTGTTTGTTTCTGTTAGACCATAAACATTAACTGATAAATTATTTATCTTTTCAAATTTAGGAATATCATTTAAAGCCATCGGAAACTTTAGATCTTTCGTATTTAATGTATTCTCATATTTTTTATAATGAGATACTCTTTCATCATGAAAATGTGGAGGATGTAAGTGTGCTAGAATAGACCAGAGAAAACATTTATTGTCTTTATTTTTGATATTGATAACTGCTTTTCTATTTTTGATAACACTGGGTAAATCAATGTAGGAAGAAGCTTTTAGAGGATCTGATTTAAGAATATGAATGTCTATGTAAATAATTTTTCCTATATTGAAACCACTTCCTACGATTGAATTATCCACATCTTGCTCTTGTTTAATAAGTTCATCATAGACTCCTGATGTTTTAAAATCTTCATATGAAGATATAAAGTGTGGCTCAGTTCTCATGTATGGTGTATCTATAACTCCTTCGTCCTTTGTCATTTCTAATTTTACTCCCATATAAAATTTAAGTGGTTTCATTTCTTTTAGTGTTTTTTCAATCAACGTTTGAACAGCAGGTTTAACCATTTCTACAGCATCAACTATAGACTCTGGTTCTGGAGGTTTGAAGTTAAAGACTTTTATTTTAATATGTCCTTTGAATGCGCCATCAGAGTTTTTAGTTGTGATAAAATTTGATAAATGTAGAATTGTTTTAAGATGTATTTCGAAGCCTTTCTTGAGGATATTTTTATTGCATGCAGAACAGTGTTTTGTTTCCTTCTGAATAGGAGATAGTAGGTGAAGTAGATTAAATGTGTGTTTGTTAGTTTTAAGGTGTCTTTTGTATTGTTTATATTCTTGTTCACAAACGTCGCAATACGTTGCTTTGATCATATTTATTTATCTATCTATAATTCCACTAATCTGTGTGTGTGTGTGTGTGTGTGTGTGTGTGTGTGTGTGTGTGTGTGTGTGTGTGTGTGTGTGTGTGTGTGTGTGTGTGTGTGTGTGTGTGTGTGTGTGTGTGTGTGTGTGTTTGTCTGTGACCGCTGTTTCTCGACAACCACGGGTCCGATATACTTTAAACTTGCCAGGTATATTGCTGGGGACCCGAGGATGTGCCTTTTCAAGGTTTGAAATTAATCGCAGAAGTACTTACCGAGCTATGGCGATTTAGCCGTTCGCCGTTCGCTTTGGCATTGCGAATGGACCAAACCATTGCATGTAAATAGAGGGGGGGGGGGTTCTGTGGTCGTTGCGAATGGACCAAACCATTCATGTAAATAGAGGGGGGGGGGTTCTGTGGTCGTTACTGCCACGTGGTTTCAAAGTTTTTTTTTTGTTGTTGTTGTTTGCACGCATGTTTTTTTGCACCCACGTACGGGCACGCCCTAGGATGTTTACACACACACACCCCTACACAAATTTTTTTTTTTTTTTTTTTTTTGGCAAGGAACGGGCACCCACGTACGGGCACGTCCTAGCTTATATATAGTACGGGCATGCCCTAGTCTATCTATAATTCCAGTAATCTCTGTGTGAATGTCTGTGTGTCTGTGTGTTTGTTTGTCTGTGACCGCTGTTTCTCGACAACCACGGGTCCGATATACTTGAAACTTGCCAGGTATATTGCTGGGGACCTGAGGATGTGCCTTTTCAAGGTTTCATATTAATCGGAGAAGTAGTTACCGAGCTATGGCGATTTCTTTACCAAACTCCGCAAGCCGTTCGCTTTGGACCAAACCATTTCATGTAAATAGAGGGGGGGGATTGTCACCGTACTCGCAAGCCGTTCGCTTTGGCTTTGCGAATGGACCAAACCATTTCATGTAAATAGAGGGGGGGGATTGTCACCGTACTCGCAAGCTGTTCGCTTTGGCTTTGCGAATGGACCAAACCATTTCATGTAAATAGAGGGGGGGGATATAATTTTAGATATATATATAGTACGGGCATGCCCTAGTATAGTAAAATTATACTTAAAACAAAGTGCCTTTTTTAGAGGCTTTTTAAAAGATGAAACTGTGCTTAAAGTAAAACACCTTTGAGCTTTTCAACTCATTTTATGTATATAACTTTACTTAAAGTAAAACACCTTTGAGCTTTTCAACTCGTTTTATGTATATAACTTTACTTAAAGTAAAACACCTTTGAGCTTTTCAACTCGTTTTATGTATATAACTTTACTTAAAGTAAAGCGTCTATGTATTAGCCAGAAAGTTTAGATACTCTAGTTCATCAATTTCAATTTCACTATCTGAGTCATCAATAAAGCTACTCTCATAACTATCATTTGAACACAAACTATTAGTATCATAACTATCTTCAGATCCTAGACTCTCAGTATAATAACTCTCAGAGTATTGACTGTTAATATCACTCATTTACATACCATTAAACTTCCATCAATATCTATATATTTTCTTTCATTAGAACTAATAACCACAATATTTTTTACATTAAATGTTATTTTCAAATAATCTCTAATAATCAGAGTATGGAATGATAGTTCACCACTAATATTCATATTATTAATTTCACCCACATCTTTGGGTCTATTAAAGAATATACAAATGTTTCCTCTAGAATCGTTGATGGTCTTATCATTCATTTTCAAAGCTTCTTTATCAATGACCTTTTCAAGCTTTGAGTAAATTGTTAGTAGTAGTGGAGAAACTTTTGTCAAATTTACTTTAATAGAGTTATTAATTAACATAGCTTGTCCCGTAAATTTAATAAAAGGACACGTTATTCTCCATTATGGGTTTAATCCAAAAATTTCCATATTTATCTTTGTTCAATTTAACATCTTTGACATATTTTTCTATATCTTCCACCGAAGTAGAGATTGATTGAAATTTGTCTTTTGTGTTTTACTTTAAGCACAGTTTCATCTTTAAAAAAGCCTCTAAAAAAGGCACTTTGTTTTAAGTATAATTTTACTTTATAAATATGATAAATTCTGAAGGATATTTAGAATTTCCAGACTCTCCATATGATAAATTAGAAATCTGCCACCATTGTGGTAGAATAGGGCTTAATAATGAGGGTTCATATAAACAATGTATTTTCTGTGATTTAATTTTAATTAATGATAATAAAAAATATAGAAAAATATATAACTCTTTTAAATTAGAACCAAAAATGAATTACTTTACAAGATTAATAAGAGAGATGAATGTTAAGTATTATGGTGATAATACACCATTTCTTACAAAGGAAGAGACTTTGTATTGAGGAAATGTATAAGGGTTTAATGATATTTATTATTCAAAATAATTTTAATGGAAATGTTAATACAAGATACTATATAAACAAAATAATGGATTATTTTGAAATTAAACCTGAACTCAGGATAAAATATAGAGTTTCTCAAAAAACTCAAAAAAAGTTAGATGACTTGTTTTCCAAATATATAAATGAATGATTTTTTACCCGTTTGGGAAAATAAGATAAAATTTAATAACCATAAAAATCTTCCAAATTCATTGAGATGTCTAATAGTCGGTTCAAGCGGATGTGGAAAAACCTGTTTACTTTTAAAGATGCTCCTTAGTCCTAATTTTTTAGATTATGATAATTTAATAATTTTTACAAAGTCAAGTTTTCAACCCGAGTATCAACTACTCTCACAGGGTTTTAATGCGGGTCTTAAAAAGGAAGACATTATCGGTTTATTTAAACTTCAAAACAAACTAAATGATTATAATATTGATGATATTGTTGTGGATATGAGAATGTTTTTTTATTTTGTTGTTGTGGTAAAATGTTGTTGTAAAAGGTTGTTGTAAAATATCACCCCTCCTCCCTCCGTTTGTGGTTGTATAAAGGTCAAAGGGCGTTTCCGTAGTTAGTCCATAAAACATACATGCAGGACACGATATATCCTTTCTTTTGACAGTTATATCCTTATTATGTGTATTAGCGTAAGGCTGTGTCTTCCATTAATTGAAATACTCCATTGCACCAGTGAAAGAGAATAGATCCCCTTTCCTTCCCATCCCCAAAATCTCCATCCCATATTACATCCCCTCTCGTCACCGCTGAGCCCTCGATTGCCCATATTACCTCCGATCCAATTGCCGCCATTGACCACGAGGCAGGGTTGGGGGAAGGAAGGCGTTTCCCCACCTCGTCAGAGAGGGGAGGAGTGAACCAGCCCCGCTCGACCAACCATGAGCCAGGGGTTTGGCTACAGAGGGCGGAGGAAGAGCGGCCGGGGAGGTTCGCAAAGGTTGAGGGGCGGGGGCCTATATAACCCAAGGCAGGGGTGTGGCCAAGAGAGATGCGTTTTTACAGAGGAGAGCAGAAGACAGAAAGGCCTGGAGTTGGACTTTGAGTTGGTCTGAGTTGGTTGGGAGTCGGTCGTCAAGTGCAGAGTGGTGAAGAGTCAGTCAGTAGAGGTGGTGGTCAAGTGGTTGCGTTGGTTGCGGTGAGGAGTCGGTGGTAAAGAGTGAGGGACCAAGAAAGAAAGAGAAAGAGTCCTGAAGCACGAGAGGAAGTTGTTGGACTGGGTGGGACTAAGGAAGGAGAGAGAACCCGTCACACCAATCCCCCAAGCTCCGCGTTGGCTCCACCAAGCTCCGCGTTGGCTCCACCAAGCGTTCAGCTCCACCAAGCTCCGCGTTGGCTCCACCAAGCGTTCAGCTCCACCAAGCTCCGCGTTGGCTCCACCAAGCGTTCAGCTCCACCAAGCTCCGCGTTGGCTCCACCAAGCGTTCACCTCCAGCCATCCACCTCCTGCAATTCCCCGCGTGAGTCCGTCTTTTGTTTGTTCTGTCCTGGGTTAATTAAGTCTGTATAAGCTAGCATTTTCCCTGTGTCACCTGCGTCTTATGTGTTGTAAATAAACCTTGATTGCTTTCTTTTTGCTTGTGTGTAAATAGCCAATAAATTCAGTCGTATTTCCAAACCTTTCTTTGCCTTCTTTTTCCTCTTTGCATTCGTCGCCTTTGTCTTTTCCCCATTGGGCAGCTACGGTGCGATACGGCCAAAGTTCGGGTGGAATCGGGTGAGTTTTGTTAGGTCGCGGTCTTACACCACCGCTCGGTCTATAACATCTAACCGCGATCTATAACAATTGGTAGTCAGGAGATGGGATTCGAACCTGGGACTAAATTTATTTAGCCCAAATTTTGGACACCAATTGTGTTAGTACTATAACAATTGGTGTCGAGGAGTGAGATCGGACCCGGAGCGCGTTTACGCGCTCGAAATTATAAAGCCGAAATTTGTTAGTTGTATAAAAATCCGAATTTTGAAATCGCGCCATGGCTGTTCAAGGCGACGGGATGCCGGTGGGAGAGATAGACGGGGTAGAATCGACCCAGGACTTAGGAAAAAAAATGGTGGAGGAGAGTAAAGAAGGTGTGGTTGAGGGTGTATCAGGTGCACAAAATGGCGTCCTCACGCACGTGGGTGAAGCGGCACCAAATTTTGCCGCGCCCGTGACCGTACCACTACCAGCGGGCTTTGATGTGGGGGACTTCATGGCGCAATTCACCGAGATGCTGAGAATAGAGGGGGAGAAATTGAGTAATAGAATTGACGCGATATTAATGAACGGAATGAGGGCCAATAATGAGGGAATGGCGAGGGACAGAGCCGCATACGAGGAAAGGGAGCAGAGGGACAGAGACCGCAAGTTGGGCGAAAGGGTCCCAGGGGTGCACGAGGAAGTAACGCGGGCCGAAAAGCGCTGGTTGAGCGAAGCGGAGGAAAGCACGGGTACAATGACGGGGGTAGAAATCGCGACACGGGGTTTTGAAAAGCCGGCGACCGATGAGGTAGAGGGAATTTTATTAAAGCCAGCGGTCGTCGAGGTGAATAAAGAAAAAGCAGTAGCGGGAATTAAAATTGAAGAGATGACGGAGGTAACCCGGGAATTGCAGGGAGAAATGGACTATGTACAAAGTCCCTGCTCACATCACGATGCTGTGCTTAACCCGAATGGAAGTTTGCAGGTTCGCGTGGAGAAAAGGATCCCCCAGGTGAGTCGTGCTGTATATTGTGCGGGTAGATTTTGCAGGAGGATGTTTAGCGACAAAAGAATTTTCGCGCGCTTGGGATCGAGGAAGCACCCGGGCGTTGGTGAAGGGTCCCGTGTGAGTGGAAATGGCACGCGTGTGAGGAAAAAGTGTGCGTCGGCGAGTGGGTGTGTTATAAAGTGTGGGAGTGAAACCGAGTGCGAGCGAGAATGCACGTCGGTGTGTACGGGGTGTGACACAGGGAGTGAGAGCAATGCGGAGTGCACGCCCATGGTGAGTGTTACGGAGGACGTAACGGAGGAGAGGTGTGGACCGAAGTGTGCGCAAGAGGTGTGGTGTGTAACAGAGAGAGCGTTGGTGGAATGTACGGACGGCGTTGGAACGCCAGGTTTTGTGAGGGTGAAAGGGGTAGCGTATGCTTGTAAGCATGCAAGTGAAGCATCGATGGTAACCGGTTTAGTGGTTAGAGCGACGGATAGCCGATGCGAGCACTCGGTGCGAGGGGTGCTTGGTTGGGTGCGAGGCCCGGCGTCGATCGAAGCTGCGTCGTTTCTCTTCGAAGCGTCGTTGCCGATTCGGGCTTGGCCCCGCCCCACACGGTCGAGTCCGGGCTTTGTCGGGCGAGGCGACCGGTCCGGTTCGAGGGCGAGTGGGAGGAAGCGGAACGGTGCCCCCTCGTGGGGACGGGGTTCCGACCGGGGGAGATGGAGCCATCGGGCCCGGGACCGCAAGGTGCCGCGCCGAGATGGTGCGTGGAATCTCGGTCCAACCAAACCACCTCCCTTGAACCGAAAGCCGGACGGATTCAACCTGCAGGCAACCAAACCACCCGAATTCATTGCTCGGCTTTACGAAGCCGAGTTTAATGATGTCATGACGCACCGAGGCTAGGATATAGCGGACTGTGATGATGGTGATCGTGATAGTAATAGTGTTTTGGGCCCAAAATTAGAGAAAAACAAAATTTGATGATTGGCAAAGGATTGGCAGTAATGATTGGCAGATGATGAGTAGTGATTGGCAAATTTTTGATTGGTTGGAATTTAGGTGTACAAAATTGATAGTGAGAGACCCCCGATGTGGTGGGATGGCAAATCCACCATCCCTCACAGACGTGGGGCAAAGGAGCTATAGTTTATGGGGTGTATGGCAGTGAAAACTAGCCCGGGTGGGTTAGGTTATATTGTAGGGATCTAGAAGAGATTGACATTAGGTAACGTTAAGGTTAGTTAGTGACTGATACCTGTAGTGGGGACGCAGGTAGATTAGTGTGGATGATAATGACGTGGGAGCGCAATAGTTTAAAGGGACGACTGGGAAGCGCAAGTTTCAGAAGGGAGTAGTTAGCTGAGATGATGCCGTGTGTGTGAGGATTGAACAGGTGAGAATTGGACAGGTGTGATTGCACAGGTGTGCAACTGAACAGGTGTGTGGAGCAGTGTATGAGGGAGTAGTGGTGATTGTGTGTTGTGTTGACCAACTGGTCCAGGAAGAGGAGGAGGGTGCAGGTGGCACCAGGTAGGATTGCACAGGTGTGCAACAACAGGTGTATGTGGTTGTATGGAATAAATGGTATGGAGTAGTGGAATGGATGGTAGTGGAGTGAGAATGGTGGAAATTGTGGAGTGGAGTGGATGGTGCAAAGGTGTGAATGGGGGAAGAGTGGACCCCCATCACGGATACCCGGGGCGGGTAGTGTAAGTGTTAGGTAGAGGGTACAGGTAAATTGTAGTTGGATATTGGCATCTGTGGTGCGGGTGACAGAATGGTATGTGGATGGGTGCGTTGGTGTTGTGGAAATGGCTGGGCGTGTAGCCTGTTAGTGTGTGTAGTTGGTTGGGCGCTCCACCACTGTGAGGATGTCGGCCAGGTGAGGCCGCAGGTGGGCTCTGGGAGCCGGTAGTAGTTGTTGTGGATGGGGCCCGAGGATCCGGAGGACGGACCCGGGTAGCCCAGTGCCAGAGGGCACCGAGTGGGGTGACAGAGCCAGGAGGGGCCTGCCCCAGTTAGATAGGTTAGGGTGAGGAGCTAGGTAAGCTCGGGTGGCAACTGCAGTGGTGGAGGTGTGCAGGTGGGTAGACCCACTGGGAGAGGTACACGTCGCAGCCCAGAAATTGTGCTAGAGCACCGGGAGATGAATCGGGGGAGTGAGACCCCAAATTGAGAAGCACCACAGTTTGGCCAATGGGAATTGGTTTTTAGAACCCATAGTGTAAGAGGGCCAATGGTTTGGCCGGAGAAAGAACCCGGGTAGTGTAAAGTGTGTTAAAATCATTTAGAGGATAGTTAGGATGAAGGATCTCCTCGCACCATCTGCATCCACTCACCTGAGGTGACAGGTACTCCACACCATGCCATGTTTAATTATTTTTACTGTGCAAATGTTTGGAATGTGAGACGCATCATGACGTGGGTGTGACATTGTGCGTAATTCCATCTCTTCCTCCTTATGAGGATTGATGATGAATTGATGATGGCAAATTTTTGAAGTAGAGGGATTGTGGTGACGAATTTGGTATAGGGGAAATATGGGGAAGACGTGACAGTAGTGACGAATTGGTAATGTGTAGATTTTGTACATATGGCGTAAGGGCAAGGGTAGGCTAGGTGACAGGGGGGTGACGTACGGTAGGGACGAGCTTTCTCACTTCGCCCTCCGTACGCATTTTGCCTTGCATTGCCTTTTTGACGTGTACCCTTGAGACCTTACCCCTCGCTCATCTGTCTTGTCCCCCCTTTTTGTCTCCCACATGAGGACCTGAGCGCCGTTGGGCGCCGAGGGGAGCGTGCGTGGGTCGGCCATTGTGCGCCCGAAATTCCCAGAACCAGCTGTCTGCATCGATGCACCACGTTATGGACCACATGTCAGTGGCCGAGCACCACTTATGGACCCCATGGGTTGGGGCAAGGCCCCTCTGCTGGAACCGGCCATGAGGGCCCGAAATCTTGCTGGCGGACCTTGGCCACAGGGCACCGATGCCCCACAGGTGAACCACACTAGTCGGCCCTGTGGGCCATAAATAAAATCAAATAAAAAAAGGACACATTGGGCACACTTTATTGAAAATAGGCCGCCAGTAAGCAAAGCAAAAGAATGACAACATCTGGAAGAACAAATAATAACCAGCAGAGGGAGCCGAAGAGCAAGAGATCACCTGCAGGGTTTGGGTTTGTTGGATTTATTTTATTGATGAACAGTGGTGACTGCACTGATTGGTGCTTGAGGGTGTGTTGGTGCGTTATAGGTGCTTTCATGGTGCATTGATGCAGAGCAGACTGTCCTCCCCCCAGAAAGAACAATTACAGGTCCTGGGTTAGTTTTGTAAATAAAAATAGCGTCAATTGTAAATAATGCTTCCCACCGTCAGTGTGTAGTTTGAAGACCATTCCGCAATTCGGTTAACTGTGGGCGTAAGTCTGTTAGGCAGGGTGCAATGGAGCAGCGGGACACATTTATTTATGTTTTAAAACTGTCGCACTCAGGGTCAGGCTAAAAGTAGAGGGAACTACACCTACATGCCACACTAAGGTAAAAGTAATAGGCCCGGGACGTGCCTAAGGGGAGGAGGGTGCAGTGTTGTGGATATGAGAATGTTTTTTTATTTTGTTGTTGTGGTAAAATGTTGTTGTAAAAGGTTGTTGTAAAATATCACCCCTCCTCCCTCCGTTTGTGGTTGTATAAAGGTCAAAGGGCGTTTCCGTAGTTAGTCCATAAAACATACATGCAGGACACGATATATCCTTTCTTTTGACAGTTATATCCTTATTATGTGTATTAGCGTAAGGCTGTGTCTTCCATTAATTGAAATACTCCATTGCACCAGTGAAAGAGAATAGATCCCCTTTCCTTCCCATCCCCAAAATCTCCATCCCATATTACATCCCCTCTCGTCACCGCTGAGCCCTCGATTGCCCATATTACCTCCGATCCAATTGCCGCCATTGACCACGAGGCAGGGTTGGGGGAAGGAAGGCGTTTCCCCACCTCGTCAGAGAGGGGAGGAGTGAACCAGCCCCGCTCGACCAACCATGAGCCAGGGGTTTGGCTACAGAGGGCGGAGGAAGAGCGGCCGGGGAGGTTCGCAAAGGTTGAGGGGCGGGGGCCTATATAACCCAAGGCAGGGGTGTGGCCAAGAGAGATGCGTTTTTACAGAGGAGAGCAGAAGACAGAAAGGCCTGGAGTTGGACTTTGAGTTGGTCTGAGTTGGTTGGGAGTCGGTCGTCAAGTGCAGAGTGGTGAAGAGTCAGTCAGTAGAGGTGGTGGTCAAGTGGTTGCGTTGGTTGCGGTGAGGAGTCGGTGGTAAAGAGTGAGGGACCAAGAAAGAAAGAGAAAGAGTCCTGAAGCACGAGAGGAAGTTGTTGGACTGGGTGGGACTAAGGAAGGAGAGAGAACCCGTCACACCAATCCCCCAAGCTCCGCGTTGGCTCCACCAAGCTCCGCGTTGGCTCCACCAAGCGTTCAGCTCCACCAAGCTCCGCGTTGGCTCCACCAAGCGTTCAGCTCCACCAAGCTCCGCGTTGGCTCCACCAAGCGTTCAGCTCCACCAAGCTCCGCGTTGGCTCCACCAAGCGTTCACCTCCAGCCATCCACCTCCTGCAATTCCCCGCGTGAGTCCGTCTTTTGTTTGTTCTGTCCTGGGTTAATTAAGTCTGTATAAGCTAGCATTTTCCCTGTGTCACCTGCGTCTTATGTGTTGTAAATAAACCTTGATTGCTTTCTTTTTGCTTGTGTGTAAATAGCCAATAAATTCAGTCGTATTTCCAAACCTTTCTTTGCCTTCTTTTTCCTCTTTGCATTCGTCGCCTTTGTCTTTTCCCCATTGGGCAGCTACGGTGCGATACGGCCAAAGTTCGGGTGGAATCGGGTGAGTTTTGTTAGGTCGCGGTCTTACACCACCGCTCGGTCTATAACATCTAACCGCGATCTATAACAATATAATACAATTATTTTGTGATACACAGAAATCAAAATCAAAACCAAAACCCATAACTTGTATTCTCAGTGATAATACGGATGATATACCTTCACCTCAAGATTTAGATTAATCAAAAAAGAACCTCGTTATCTTTGATGATTGTGTTAATGAGAGAAACCAAACAGTAATGGATAGCTACTATACAAGAGGGAGACATTCTTCTTGTAATTGTATTTATCTTAGTCAGTCATATTTTCAACTCCCTCGGCGCTCAATAAGAAACAATGCTAATACTTTTATTTTATTTAAGTTAAATTCAATAGATACAAATAATTTTTGGAGAGATAATTGTTCTACATTATGTAGTAAGAAGGAATTTGAAAATAATATGAAACACACGATTGGAAAATATAAATATATTGTTGTGAAACAAGATGAGATACTAAATGATATTTTTCAATAAATAAATACAGAAAATGAATACCGAAGAAAGAGTAAGAAAGTTTAAAGAACATCAAGAGTTGGTTTCAAAAGTTGTAAAGCAACAGGAAGACATAAAGAAGAAAAGGAGACAGAAACTAACTGGTGAAGAAGCCTTTGAAAGAAAACAAGAGAAATTTTTAAAACCACTTTTAAAAACTCAACAAACGATTTCACCTACAGTTCCCACGGTAGAATTTACTCCGAAAAAATTTCAAATGCTCAAAGATTTTAGTCAAATGACAGAGCAAGAACTTGGAGAATTAGAATATGATGATGAAGGATTATTTCGGCATCTTGAGAAGGTAAATAAACTTTCCAATTATATTGTAGAAGCTCTTCAAAACAATGAATATTTGAAGGGTTCAAAAACCAGAGCAGGTCTCATTCCAACAGAAGAACCAGCACAGTTCCATCTTGTGAAAGAAAAGTTATTGATATTTAATGATAAATTGGTGTTCTTAAGTTCTGACCAACCAAATGTTGAATTAACCCCAAGATTAATGTTTCTTCTAACAAAAGATGGACATGCTAATTCACCTTATTTTGATGAACCGCTTGATATGGAAAGAGAGGAAGATAGAGAGTATATTGAGTTGCTAAACGCACTTGATTATGGAGTTTCTGTTGCTGGTAAAAGTAAGAAGAATGAGAAGGAGAAACATATTATTGATGCTTTAAGTAAGCTTGGTTCGGTTGTTAGTTTTCTTCCAAATGACCCATCACAATTAGTTAATAGGTTATTATTGTTGTTAGGTAGTAAGAAGGCTGGAAACAACAATTGTTTTAATGAAGCATCCGCCATTTTAGATCAGTTGATGAATATGAAAATAATTAATAAATGTCAATACAAAGATATTTTATTAGATATTAAATAAGATGAGAAGCACAATTCTTAGTTTTAATTTCACAACGAGCGATTACACAGCTTCATTCCCTTACCCACTACAACTTGACCCCACAAAAGAATATGAGGCTTCTTTGTTGTCAATGGAAACTTACAATACCCTTTTTAATATCACAAAGAAAAACAACAAGTTTAGTTATAATCCAGGAAGTGGATATAAAACTATAACCGTTTCACCCGGAGCTTACGAGATTTCTCAAATATCTTCAGAAGTCTCTCGCCTTATGAAAGAAAAAGGTGATGAACCAAAAAATATGGTAATAGATATTCAAAAACACACTTCAAAATCAACGATTAAGCTTAAAAATAATTATAAAGTTGATTTCACGATTGAAAATTCGTTCAGAGAGATATTGGGTTTCTCTTCAAAAAAGATTGAAACTAACGGGACGTTTTACAGTGATAATGTTATCCAAATATCCTCCGGTATAAATTCAGTATTAATTCATTGTGATTTGATTGATGGTGCTTATAACGATGGAATAAGAACAAATACAATATTTTCATTCAGTGCATACTCAACCCCGATTGGTTATAAATTTAATATGGAACCAAAAAATCTTGTCTATTTACCTGTGTCAGGAAAAACCATATACAGAGTAAATTTTAGGATAACCGACCAAGATAATCGTATGATATCCTTTAATGATGAAATTATATCCATCAGAATTCACCTACGTGAAGTTTTTCAATAAATAAATAATGGTTATTGTGAGAAAACACGAGTTGTGAAAATATAAAATAATTACAGGGGAGGGCATGTACCTTTCACCATACTATAAGGGTGAAGGTATGTTTCTTGGGAGAGGATACTATAAACCTAAGAGACAACGAGGTGTAGGTCATCAATTTCGAAATAAAGGAGATGGGATAATTGATACTCTAAAGGGTATTAGTTCAACCATCCTTAAACATAAAGACCTAATTGGTTCAACTGCTTCTGCCGTGGGTTCAGTTGCGGGTGCTATAAAGAGTATAAAAGATGCTCAAAAGGAGTCTCATAAATTACAAGCAATCAAAGAAATAAAAAAAGGTAAAACTCAACTATCTTCACAAGAACGACAAAAAATCATTAAAATACTTGGGTCAGGGTTTCAACAATTTTAATGCTATATAAATACAAGTATGGAAGCGATTGATAGTATCTATGATTTGGATGATACGATTATCATTTCAAACTCCACTAAAAAGGAAGACTATTTTAAGGTAAATGCTATAACAGGAACAGACTGGAATTCAAACGGAACAAAAAGTTTTGAAATAAATAATCAACAAACTTACTTGAATATAGCTGATAGTTTCTTGCTGTGTAAATTTAAATTCACTAAGGCTGCGAATAATACTAATGCTACACTCGTAAATGATTTCTTCTGGAAAATGTTTGACAGTGTCCGCCTGTATATTGGAACACAAGAGGTTGAAGCGGTTGATTATGTCTCTGCTACATCTGAAATGATGAAATTTACACTATATTCGTTTAGTGATAGAATGGGTAAGGGAGCTGTTGAAGGTTTTATTCCTGATATGTCAACGGGAACAAATGCTGACCCCGGTTATAGTCAAAGGAAGTCAATGTATAATGATGAAACAAAAGCAGAGAATAGTTTTACCGTAGCAGTACCTCTTAAAGGTATATTTGGATTTTGTGATTATGATAAAGTTTTGTATGGGCTTAAAATAAGATTTCAACTACAAAGGAATGATAATGTAAATAGATTGCTTTTTGGGGCTCAAAATGCTTTTGGTGATAATAATAAATTTGTTATTAATGATTTGTGTTGGTATATTAGTGAATATACTCCTAATCTTAAAACGGAAGAGATGTTAAATAGAAGACTTAACTCAAAGAAACCACTAAATGTATCATACCTTAAAAGAAGATGTCAACACGTTAAACTGGAACACACTACCTACACTTGGAATTTAGGTGTTCTTCAAGGAAAGCCACGATACCTATGGCTCATTTTTAAGAAACCAGATGGAGATGAAGGCACTGATAAGAATAATGCGCTGAGTGATAATGCTAAGGTGAAACAACTTCGGGTTTCTCTTGATGGCACATTTTATCCGCGAGATAGATTGGAAATTGATTGGGAAAAAAATGATTATGCGGAAGCTAACAAGTCCTACCAAAAGGTGTGTGAAAGTAATGGTAATAATGATCCTATTTTGGATATGGTTGCGTTTCAAAAACTTTATACAATCTACGCAATTGACCTGAGTTCTCAAAAGGAAACTATAAAGTCTAATCGAGTGGATACTTCTCTATACATTGAAAGAGGGGAGAGTGAAGAGGTTAATGCATATTGTTTGCTTTTGGAGGAAACAGAATTACAGATTAATACAGATAATGGTGTTATGATTAATATCATATAGGTTTTTTCTCATAAATAAATGGTTGGGGTATATGTTAATCAAATCAATCTTAATAAATTAACATCTTGTATTCAAAATCAAAAGCCTTGTATTATTAATGTTAATACAATTCAAAGAAAAGGAGCTGTAAGAATTGATGTTTTACTCACACACACACACAAGTAAAAACACTAAATGATGTTGGATCACTTAAAATTAAAATGACGAAACCTATGTTAAAGAAATATTCAATAGACGAGTCAAGAGGAGGATTTCTCCCGTTTCTAATTCCTTTATTTGCTGGTTTAAGTGCGGCGGGAGCATTGACTGGTGGTATTTCAGCAGCGGTAAAAACTGCTAACGAAAGGAAGGCACAACTAAAAGCTCAAAAAGAATTGGAAAGACATAACAAGGAGTTGGAGAAACAAATTAGTGGAAGTGGTGTAATTGTAGATTTTGCTCAAAAACTTGAAAGTCTACCTGATAAAGCTAGATTGTTAGTTGGAGATATGCTTTCCTCTATCGCTCAAGCGGGTGTTAAACTAACTAAAAGGGGTAATGGGTTATATCTTTCTCATAAATAAATGGATAAATGGTTTAAACAATTTGGAAAGAATACAACGTCAAATATAGAACTTACTAACTATTGTAAAAAACTAAAAATTGATAATGTGGTTATTTGTATGAGAGATGAATTTAAAAAGTTGTCCAAGAATACAATGAATATTATTATGAATTTAGACACACAGAATGGTTCTCATTGGGTTTGTATTCATAATAGTCAGGATAAATATTATTTTGATAGTTATGGTATGCCACCGCCTGTTGAAGTAATACAATTCTTACAGAATGGTGTTTATCAAACATTTCAAGTTCAAGAAATTAATTCTAAATGTTGTGGTCAATTATGTTTATATGTATTATTTCAACTCAACAATAATGAAAATTTTTATGATATCATTTTTAATCTAATATAAATGACTTATGTTGGAAAAGATGGTTCTATCTTTGGAAAATCCTCTCAGGATATTGATTTATCAAATTATTATACAAAGGCACAGGCTGAACGACAAAAATATAGTATAAGTAAAAATATTAATATGAAGAATACTTATAAATTAATCAATTATCCAAACCCGACAGATGCGAATGACTTAATTAGATTTAGTGATTTATCACAATATATATTTTTAAAGAAAACAGCACGTTTTGTTAAACAAGTAAAATTTACAACCGCAACACCCGGTTATACTGACCATACACCTTTCCTCATTCAATTTAACTATCTGCTTACAATTGAATTTTATAAAGAAGGACATATAGTTAATATGCGAATCAATAAATGGGGGTATGATATGCCTGATTTAGGGTATAATTGGTATTTTTCAATAAACTTAGAAGACCTACATGATTTGAATCAGTCTCATAAAGAAGAATATTATCCGCTTGGTGAGGATAAGGATTTATGTGGAAGTACAATTAGTAAACAACAAATACATGGTTTTAAGAAAAGAAAAATATATGATAGTATAGCGATGGTTAACATGACAAAGAAGGAAGGTAATGAGATAAGGATAGAAAGCCGAGGAATACAAACCGATTTGGTAGTGGGAAGATGGGGTGGTATTACCTGTTATAATATTAATCTCACATATATTTCTGATACATAAATGGCAGGAAAAAGACTACAAGAGAATTATAATTTTTGTATTCAGGGATACCTACAAGAAAAGGGTGCTCGGTATTACATACCTTATGATTTGGAGCATATACATGGAAATTTTGTCATTAAAAAGTGGCCTTATACTGATATTGCTAAACCCACAAATAGAGACTTGTTTAAAATATTAAATAAAAATGAACTTCTCAAAGTTATGAAATATAAAACTCTTTTAGAAATCGTCATCAAATCTTATTGGTATCCTATTATGAGAAAAATAATTATAGATACAAGAATATCTCAAAATCCAGATGAGTATATGTATAATATTCTTTGGGGCTCAAGCTCAAGGGTAGCAAGGGATGAGGAAGGAGTTGAAGAAGAGAAGGAGGAAGGAGTTGAAGAAGAGAAGGAGGAAAGAGAAGGAGGAGAAGGAGGAAAGGGAGAAGGAGGAGAGGGAGAAAAAGGAGAAGGAGGAGAAGGATGAAAGGGAGAAAAAGGAGAAGGAGGAGAGGGAGGAAAGGGAGAAAAAGGAGGAGGAGGAGAGGGAGGAAAGAGAGAGGGGGGAAAAATATAAAAATATGACCATTCCTGAGATTAATGAAAGATTGAAGTTATTATGACAAATAAATCAATCAACGCACCGAAGAGGAAAATAAAGAACTAATGACTCTTATGAAGATATTGGTTTTTAAATTTGCTATAATAAATTCAGAGAGCAGATATACAACATATAGTTGATGATGTTGGTGTTATTGACTTTCGTTAGTTTTATTTGTAAATAAATGGAGGAGAGAGTGAAGGCATTCCTAAGGATTCTTTATGTTTTAAAAATCAAGATAGAAATGTATATGTTGAAAACCCAAAAGGCTTTGGCACTATGTAGGACTTTTTCTCATAAATAAATATGAGTTATTGTCTCAAATGTAAAAAGAAAACTAAATCTAAAAATATCTCCTTTGTTAAAGCTAAAAATAATAGAGTTTATCAAAAAGGAATATGTCAAGTGTGTGGCTCTAAAAAGTGCCAATTCATCTCTCCTAAAAGTGGAGGAGACATACAAAAGTTTTCGTCAGGAAGTAAATTTACAACAACTGGAATTCCAGGGGAACTACATCTACCTGGATATTCTTTCTGTGGTCCTGGAACAAACCTGGATAAAAGATTAGATGAGGCTGACAATCCTAAACCTTGGTCTAAACCTACAAATAGGGTTGACGAAGTGTGTATGAAGCATGATATTGCTTATGGGAAAACCACTACGTTGACTGAAAAACATAAAGCCGACAGAGAAATGTTGTATAATTTGTCTTTGATACAAAATCCAACGTTGAGAGAGAAGGTTGATAGGTTTATTGTGAGAAATTTGATAAATGCTAAATTGAAACTTGGCCTTGGTTATTCACCCTCAAAAAACTATTAGGCTCTAATGATGTCATCAAGACTGAGGAGCTTTTGGCTGATGAATTACATAAACCTATAATCACAAAGTTTAAAAGAAGGAAAGTTTATTCTAAATACACCGACCACATATGGTCCGCTGATTTAATCGAACTAAAAAATGATAAGGGATACAAGTATGCTTTAACCGTTATTGATTTGAGGAGTAGATTTGCTTGGGTTGTTCCTTTGAAAAACAAGAGAGGTTATACTCTGATGTTAGCCTTCCAACAGATATTTAATAAAAGTAAAAGAAAACCAAAGAAACTGTGGACCGATGAGGGAACAGAGTTCTATAACAAAATATTTATGAAATTTCTTAAGGGGGAGGGTATTAAATTATACAGCACCTTTAATGAAGGAAAAGCAGTTGTTATTGAGCGTTTTAATCGTACTTTAAAAGAGAAATTATATAAAAAATTCACACAACTCGGTTCCCAAAAATGGGTGTATTTTATTCAGGATATTGTAGATAATTACAATAATACAGTTCATTCATCAACAAAATCAAAACCATCAGAAACATTTACAAAATTAGAATATGAAAAGGAGATTAATTTGAGAAAGCCCAAGTTCAAAGTTGGTGATATTGTAAGAATATACAGATGGAAAAGTCATTTTGAGAAAGGTTATACAAAGAGATGGACTAATGAATTATTCAAAATCGTTGATGAATGGATACTATGCCTTGGACTTACAAATTATATGATATGAATTGGGAAGAAATCTTGGGTTCATTTTACTCACAAGAATTACAAAAAACAAAACTGATAATTCATTAAACAACAACCATCCATACTTTCATCCACCCAGATTAGCTAATTTAATTAGTAGTAATAAAAAAAAAAACAAAAAAAAAAACATAAGCCACACCCACACAGACCCCACCCACAAACCCCACCCACAAACCCCGCCCACACAGACCCCGCCCACAAACCCCGCCCACACAGACCCCGCCCACACAGACCACACCCACACAGACCCCGCCCACACAGACCACACCCACACTATATTCAGAAGAGGTGAATAAGAAAGCATTGGGGGCTTTTGATGATAAGAGGTTTATTTTAGAAAATGGGATTGATAGTCTCCCTTATGGTTATATAAGTATATAAGTGATAAGATATATAAGTGATAAGATATATAAGTGATAAGATATATAAGTGATAAGATATAAGTGATAAGATATATAAGTGATAAGATATATATAAGTGATAAGATATATATATAAGTGATAAGTTAAAAAGGGGGGTTAGGGATTTTAACGGGCTACCGCCACCTTTTTTCTATTATATAAATGATAGAACCAAGTATCAACCAGACTAAAGAGTGGAGGTGTAATCAACCTTGGTATATAAATGGAAAACACAACGAATGTGAAAAATATCAGATTCAAGAGGTTGAGAGAATCACTGGTCAGAAGGTTCTCAAGACGGATAAACGTATTCATTTGTTAAGTGGGGTAATGGAGGGCGGGAAGAAAAATATATTAGAGTGGAGTGAGAACTTTAATGGTTATCAATCGGATAATAAATATTATAATTTTAAAATGGTATGTGGGAGAGGAGGAGGTCAAACAAGAACCCTCCGTGAAACATACCACTTTATACTTTCACAACAAAAGGTTAAGGAACCTGTATACTTTATAAATATACTTGATGGGGATGAGTTCTATAGGAGAATGGAACTCTTTAAAAAGTTAGAAAGAGATAATATATTTATAGGCTCATTAGTAGAGTGGTCTAAGGAACTACATTAAGGGGCTAGTGGGGGGAATAGGGTAAAAATTACATGTAAGTGAGAAGGATCATAGGTTCATAAGGCTAGAAGGATTATAGGTTCATAAAGGAAGAAAATCATAGGTTCATAAGGTGAGAAGGATTATAGGTTCATAAGGTGAGAAGGATTATAGGTTCATAAGGCGAGAAGGATTATAGGTTCATAAGGTGAGAAGGATTATAGGTTCATAGAGGGAGAAATAGAGGTGTTTATGATTTTTGAAAAAGATAAGGGGGTAAATGACATTAGATAGGGATTTCCCATGTTAAACGGAGGTGTCCCAGAAGCAACATTTATCACCTACTCACCTTTGCACAGCTTTGGCAGCGGGACTGTGACTGTCACTCAACCCAACGGGATTCTGGTCTCGATTGGACATCGTTCTGACGATCACTGGAGCGGATCGACTTTGGCTTGATGCCAGAATAGAGACATTGGGGAATGTTCTTCTTTTTGCTCACTTTGAGCACAGTGAGTTATATTGTACGAACCTGATGGTACCATCATAGGAAATATATATTGGTTGTACAATTGATTACTATTGTTGTTGTACTGTTATTCTTGTGTGATCTTAATACAATACTTGTTTGTTGGTAACAATTGGTGTGGTTTCACCATTGATCTTTGACATACAGAATAACACATCTTTCTGCCGTGACTCCTCTCGGGGCTCGGAGGTACACCGTGACCGGGGTCTGGGGAGGAGCACGTAACAGTGGTCAATTGTTCCATAACAACCTCTCTTACATCCGTTTTGTTTTGCCTCTAAATAGCCAAATGCAGTTTCACCCTCTTCTGGTGAAACTGCCAAAATCGAGACTCGCTGCTCACCTTCACTCTTTTATTTCTCTTTTTCCCTGCCTCTGGAACAAACTCCTTCACTCTCTTCAATCCCACTCCTCCCTCCAGGTCTTCAAAACAGCTGTTCACCACCATCTCTTATCCAAAACCATGATCTTTTCTACCCCTGTTAATACACCCCAAATCCACGTATTTCAATCTCTGACTTCGTTCCTGAAATGCCTGGTAGTGTCAATTTGTTTTATACCATGTATGCCCCTCACCCCCCCCCCCCCCCCCCCACATCCCCCCACCCCAGCCCTCTCCCTTCCACAGATCTCCCGCTGTCCCTGTTCTCTACTGTTGTACTTGTGTGCTTCCCTCTCTCTCCCCATCTTGTCTCCCACTCCCTTTATTGTATGTTTTATGTGTCAGTTTATGTTTTTTTGTGTTTAATGTGCTAGCTCCTACACGAGCCTCGATCTTGTATACAAAAAAAAAGAAAAGAAAAAAAGAGCAGATCACTCCAAATAAGACTCTCCCTCCACCCCCTCCCCCCATGCATCTTTGAGACTTTGTTATATACGATGCTACATCAGATTGTTTCGGTTACAGCTTGTGCTTTGAATATTAGAAATAAATTCAGGTTTTGGGGTCACTCACCTGCATGTTTGGACATGGACTGAGTGAAGAACCTTAGTTTTTGTGCCAATCGGTAATATTAATTTAATCGTATCAAAACGTTAAAACGAGTATTGGAAAGATGTTTTCAGTGCTTTTATTCATTACCTGAATAATAATTTTTAAAAATGTTCTTGGTGTGTTCGGTGATGGTACATCATCATGGGTGTGTGTTTGTTTTTGTGTGTGTATGCATGATGATCATTTGTTGGTACATTTATTTCATAATTTTACAATATGCTTGCAGTCTGAGAAAGTAATTGCGCTGAACCAACCGCAATTGGTGATTAACTGTTCTTTTCTCCTTGACTGTTGTCCTCAGATGACTGAACATGATTTGAAGGACATTATCAAAAAATGTCACACTTGTGTGAAATCTCTGAGCCTGGCAAACTGCTACTGGATCCATTGCGGAACCTTTGCGTATGTTTCCAAGTGTCATTCTCTTCGACGTCTCGACCTCTCGGGCTGTGCCTTAACAACACTGTGCCTTTCGAAGATTTTGGCAAAAACTAAGTGTTTAAACTCACTTGGTTTGGATATAAGAAAGGGATTCCAGGCATCACAGCTGAAAGACGATGCCATTAATACATTGCTGCAAATCACAGAGTTAAAGCAAACCATGGTGATCACATCTTATGGACTTCTTTTTCACTGCCCCAACATCAAAAAGCTGCTGCTTTACATAACTGTCAGGTCTGATGTGATGGGTGTTGCGGCAAAGGATATTGGCACACATGCAATTGGAACTTGCTACAAAAACTTGACATGCTTTGTACTCATGGTTTCCCCTTTTTCCTTGAGCACCGAATGGTTCCTTTGGAGTTTTTTCCACTTCCACATGATGGAGGCCAAGCTGGAGGTATGTTAGTTTTCTATCATATTTATTGTTTTCACAGGCTTTTCCTTCAAAATCTTGTAGCAATTATGTATGTCATAACTAAGTGTACATGTGTGTCTGCTGCTGACACCTTCCTGTGCCAATGCAGACAGCCACTACTGCTTGCGGTGCAGGTGGACACAAGTGTTCAATCATTATTGCACAGTATGTTATAAGAAGGCCTTTACAAATAAATTTGAGTCGCCATTCGACTGCCATTCGGAGCTGATCACTGTAAGCTAGAATATTGTTTGAGTGGCATGGCTGGGACTTCATCCTCAGGTAACTTGACTCGATTATTGTTTACTAGCAGAAGTACCCGGCATTGCCGGGCGGGGGAGGGGAGGGGGAAGGGAAGGGAAGGGGAACGGGGGGGGGGGGGGGGAGGAGAGGGGGAGGGGGAGGGATAGGGGGGAGGGGGAAGGCAAAGGGGGGGAGGGGGGAAGGGGAGGGGGAAGGGAGGGGGAGGAGAGGAGGGAAGGGGAGGGGGGAAGGGGATGGGGAGGGGGAAAGGTAGGGGGAGGGGGGGATGGGGGGGGGGAAGGGGAGGGCCAGTCAACAATGACGTTGCAGTTCTCATGGTGGGAGAGCAGCACAACAATCGTGACATCGTCCTCCATCTTCGCAACAACAGCACGAAGCGGATTTTGGAGACTCACCGATCCTATGACGCCCTCCAGTACTGGCGTTGCCGGGCGGGGGAAGGGAGACCCGTACATTCCCAACCCGTACATTCGCCCTCTCAACTCAAGCTCACTCGGACAAAAGCCTCGCACAAATTACACCGTGAAGGCCCAATGGCCATGTCTATGCCACAAATCAAGTACGTGAGCGAGTCGGGCGCACTGAATTGAAAATATATAGAACGCTCATACTCAGTGAAAAGTGAAGCCGCCGTGTCGCCATCTTGGTTAGCACGACTCGACCAACACGCTTCGCGGATCTCGTTTGTTTTGAACGTGTCCCAGATTTTAAAAGCCAGACAACTGTTAAAATGCCATTTTGTGCGGCAATAAACTGCTCCAATCGGTTACGGAAGGGTTGTGGAAAGACGTTTCACAGCTGTTTCAAAGACGTTTAATTCATATCGCACAAAATCGACACAAAACATGATCGTACAAAAGATGAAAAAACGCAATCGCTTTTCACTCTGAATTACGTGCAAACGCGTGACGGAAATCACCATCGCCCAGCATCGAGTGCCAACCAAGATGGCGCCCGGTAGCTGCATCTCCACCTATGTGGTGTGAATGGCAATGTAGTAGGGTCAATATACGAAAAAAACTCACCTAACCCCCAAAAAATTGATACAAAAGGTTTTTCAATGGATTCTGGTACCATTGGGCATGCTAAATAACATACTAAAAATCTAGTAACATCTGACTTCCGGAAAGGGGTCATTTTCAAGATGGCGTCCAAGATGGCTGCCGGGAGCTTCAAATGGCCATATCTCAATTATCATTCAACCTAGAAAGGTGGTTTTGGTGTCTAACCCTAGGTTTTAGGGCCCAAGGAATCCAATTGAATCAATAAAATTACCATCAGTTAATTATTTATTGACAAGTCCAAGATGGCATCCCAAGGTGACATCCTGATCCACTAAAATGGCTCTGTCGAATAGTAGTCAACCTAGAGAGATTTTTTTCAGTGTGTATACCTAGGTTTAAGGCACCCAGGAAATCATCAAAATTACTTAAATAAGCACAAAGTAATCAGGTAATCCATTAAGCCAGGTTTACCAGCCCATTAGGCATTTGTTGTCTTATACAACAACAACAACAACTACAACATGCATTTTAAGGCCATGTTCCCTGCTAGAGCGGGGGTTAGCCTTGCGGTCCCCATGACAATCTTCTCCATTTTGCCCTATTTTCTGCATCTCTCCTTGTTAACCCCCTTGCCCGCATTTCTTCTTCCACCATCTTTAGCCAAGTCTTTCTCGGTCTTCCCCGTCCTCTACTTCCTTCTACATTAACTTCCATCACTCTTCTCAACCAGTCACTTTCATCCTTCCTCAATACATGACCAAACCATCTCAACCTGTTCCTCTTCACAGCATCAATCACAGGCAATATTCCCATCATCTTTCGCAATTCATCATTTGTCTTCCTCTCTCTCAACGATACTCCTCACATCCATCGAACCATTCGCATTTCCACCCTTTCCAGCCTTCGTTGCTGCTCTACGTTCATTACCCATGTCTCGCTCCCATAAATCATAACACTTCTCACACATGCAGCATACACCTTTCCCTTCAGCTTCAGCGACACTCTCCTCCTCATCAGCACGCCACTCAGTTCCCGAAACTTCTTCCATGCACATCTCACTCGAGCAACCGTTGCCGAGTCTGATCCACCTTCTCCATTCAGCATGTCTCCGAGGTAGCAAAATGTTTTCACACCTTCCAGCTTCACGCCGTCTCCAAGATCCAACTCAACATTTCCTCCATCTGCAGCTGCCTCTGTGCACACCTTACATTTGAATGTAGCTGCCACACTGGTTAATGACCCTCTCAGACCACTACATTTTTGATGAACCCACTCAGCACACATTGTACATTGAATGGAGTTCACTCCGACACCCTTCCTGCACACAGCACACGGCCACTTCCCAGTTCTTTCCACCTCACCACATGTTTTACCATTTGCCATCACCTTTGTCTTTCCGATATTCACCTTCAGACCTTTTGTCTCCATACATTCCTTCCACTTGTTCATCTTTTCCTTCAGTCCATCCATACTTTCCGCAATCAACACCAGATCATCTGCATACAACAACTCCCACGGTAAACCCTCCTTTACGGTCTGAGCCAGCACCTCCATCACAGCTACAAATAGTAGTGGACTTAGTACCGACCCCTGATGCACTCCCACCTTCACCTCAAACTCACCACTGTTCCCGTCCTTCGTCCTTACAGCTGTGCGTGCTCTTTTGTACATTGCCATCACGACTCTGATCAACCATTCCTCCACTCCTAACTTCCTCAATGCCCATGTCAATACTTTGCGTGGAACCCTATCGAATGCTTTCTCCAGATCAACAAACCCAAAAAACAACTTCTTCCTCTTATCCATGTACTTCTCCTGCAACTGCCTCACAATGAAAAGCGCATCTGTCGTTCCTCTTCCTGGCATAAATCCAAACTGCATTTCGTCGATCTTCACTTTCTTCCTTATCCTCCTCTCCAACACCCTTTCCAATACCTTCATTCCATGCTCCAATAACTTTATCGCTCGGTACGAGCCACACTCCAGAGGGTCACCTTTCCCCTTGTATAGAGGGACGAGGGTACTCAGTTCCCAAGCCACTGGAATGCGGCCTTCTTTCACCACCAGATTACAGATCTCTGTCATTCTCTTCACACCCCAACTTCCTGCTGCCTTCAACATATCTCCCACAACTCCCGTCGGCCCTCCCGCTTTTCCACTCTTCATTGCTTTTATCGCTTCCTCAACTTCCTTCTCAGTTATCTTCTCTGCCGGTCCTAAAACTGGGTTACTCTCTATGTTGCCATCCCATTCATTCTCTGTATTCAACAGCATTTCCATATATCTTTTCCATCTTCCTTTAATTCCATCTGGGTCGACAACGATTTGTCCCACTTCATCCTTCAAGCAAGTCACCCCCATCACATCACACCTCTCTTTCGCTATCTGCTTTGCAATCCTGAATACTGCTTTCTGACCCTCTTCCGAATCCAAGCGTTCTCCGAACATTTTCCTACATGCCTCCTGCGCCTTTGCTACCTCTTTCTTTGCAGCCTTCCTGGCTGCCTTATAACTTTCATGCTCTGCTGTTTCTGCTCCCGTACCCTTCGCCTTCTGCCACTCTTTGAACTTCTTCCTCTTCTCGTCAATCCTCTTTCCAACATCAACATCCCACCACCATGTTTCCGAGTGCCTCGGTGGTCCTTTTGTCCATCCACATACCTCACCAACGGCTCCCAACAGACTAGCTTTCATTGACATCCAACCACTTTCAAGCTCAACCACATCATCCTCTACCCTACTCAGCCTCTCTTTTAATGCCTCCCTTACTGTCACCTCTTTCAACCTCCACACCTTCATTCTCGGTTGGTACTTCACCCGCCGAGCTCTCCTCGCACCTTTCACCCTTATGTCGCAGACAACCAAGTGGTGCTGTGAAACAGCCTCCTCCCCCGGGATCACCTTTGTGTCCCGGAGGTGCCCCCTATCTCGCCGACGCACCATCAGGTAGTCAACGGTTGTCGTCGACCCACCTGACGTGTATGTAACAAGCTTATTGTCCTCTTTCTGGAACTGAGTATTACAAATCAACAAATCAGCTATATCAGCAAACTCCAAAATCCTTTCACCTTCTCCATTTCTCACACCATATCCGTAACCCCCATGAACTCCCTCAAAACCATCCATACTCCTTCCCACATGTCCATTCAGGTCTCCTCCCACCACAACAACTTCCTCATCTTTCACGTTTTCCATCAGCTTCTCTATCGCACACCAGAACTTGTCCTTCTCTTCATCGCTTCGACCAACCTGCGGAGCATATCCCGAGATGACGTTCACCAAGAGCTTTCCAATCATCATTTTCACCATCATCAACCTATCACTCACTCTAGTCACACTCACCACACTGTCTACAAACTCCTCAGAAAACAGGACACCAACACCATTCACGCCCTCCGGGCACCCTTGCCACACAAACTTGTATTTCTGTCCCTGCCTACCCTTCACCATTCTCACACCACTTCCCTTCCATCTCGTCTCTTGCACACAACATATGTCCACTCTTCTTCTGACAAATACTTCCACCACTTCTCCTGATCTCCCTGTCATTGTCCCTACATTCCATGTCCCAAACCTCAGAAACCGATCTCCACTTCGGGCTGTACCCTGCCCATATGTAGTTGTAATTGTCATGGTTCTCTTTTTGAGGCAATATTTTTATGGCCGGATGCCCTTCCTGACGCCAACCCTCTTAGTCGTCTCTTACGACACGCAGGGATACGGTGTACCTATTCTGACCAGGGTACACGGGGAAACGTTTAAAACATGTAAATTCTGGGGGGGGGGGGGGGGGGGGGCGGCGTCAGCATCACGGCTGCGGTTTAAACATATTCCAACAATATCCAAACAGAACGATGAAAAAACAATCCGGGAAAAGTCTCCAAGCGAGAACGTGGATTTGAGAAAGAAGGAGCAGAGGCGGAAGAAAACGAGATACAGGGGGCGGGGCAAAAGCCGAGACGAGGAGGAGAGCGAACAAGCACGTGTCCGGGAGGAGAGAAAGAATCAATATATAATTATTTGTCTAGGGAGGTGAGGTGAGGGGGAGAAAACAAAATAAAAGAAACAAGCAATACAGCGAAGGAAATAACCCAAACTGACAAAACACCGACGGGGGGAGGGAAGCCCCAAGTCACCAGGCCGCCCACGAGGTACGACTCAGAAAACGATTAACTACACACAAGTTTGCACGAACCACAAACCAACACCAACTAGAAACACACAATAACACGTACACAGCAAAATAACCAGTGGAAATTTGACAAAGACAAGAATGGGAAAACACTCAAACTTCGATGCCGTGGAGAGCTCGAAGCACGCCTCACTCGCCCGAGGAACCAGAAGTCTGTTGTTTTATACAGTTAGTCGCTATTCATCGTCATCCTCCGACTCCTCTGGAAGAAAGATTTATTGTGTTCAGGGTAGTAGAAACAGTCCTACTACCCTGAACACATAGAGTGCCCTCCCTCCCCCCGCCCCCCCCCCCCCCCCCCCCAGGCTATAGCTGGGAAAAGTTGTGTACATTTCTTTTGGAAATGTCTAAAAAAATATGGATTTTGTTTATGCATACATGTACCAAATGATATACTTATTCCTTTTGAGATGAAAATAAATTGTTTGTCAGATTTTTCAGTCCCCCCTCCCCAATATAAAATAGTCTATCCCTTGCCATAACCTCTCAAGCTTTGTACAAACCTTTGTCTGTAATGATCACTGAATACTGTGGACTGGAGTCACAGGTGGCAGTCGTGTAGACACATTACACTCTTATCTCCAATCTGAAACACACACTTGGTTCATTAGCTAGTGAGTCGGAGGATGACGATGAATAGCGACTAACTGTACAAGACAACAAATGCCTAATGGGCTGGTAAACCTGGCTTACTGGATTACCTGATTACTTTGTGCTTATTTAAGTAATTTTGATGATTTCCTGGGTGCCTTAAACCTAGGTATACACACTGAAAATATCTCTCGAGGTTGACTACTATTCGACAGAGTGGATCAGGATGTCACCTTGGGATGCCATCTTGGACCTGTCAATAAATAATTAACTGATGGTAATTTTATTGATTCAATTGGATTCCTTTGGCCCTACTCGGGTTAGACACCAAAACCACCTTTCTAGGTTGAATAATAATTGAGATATGGCCATTTTAAGCTCCCGGCGGCCATCTTGGACGCCATCTTGAAAATGACCCCTTTCCGGAAGTCAGATGTTACTAGATTTTTAGTATGTTATTTAGCATGCCCATTGGTACCAGAATCCATTGAAAAACCTTTTGTATCAATTTTTTGGGGGTTCAACCATATATTGACCCCTCTAATGGTCATTCTATATATGTTCAGTTCAATGGTCTGGCGGCGGGGATGGAACATCACGTGATCGCTCTGAGCGAATCAGCGAGCTGCTCTGCCACCGGCTCAGATTCCGTGTATAATATTCCTCGCTGAAATGCGCTGAGGTAAATATGAATAAAAAATATGGATCTCATGCGAACTCGTGTGAATCGTGATCTCGTGTGATCTCGTGTGAATTACGTGCGAACGCGTAACTGTGAGTTTATGGGGCAAGGATGGAACATCACGTGATCGCTCTGAGCGAATCAGCGCGCTGCTCTGCCACCAGCTCAGATTCCGTGTATAATATTCCTCGCTGAAATGCGCTGAGGTAAATATGAATAAAAAATATGGATCTCGTCAAATATTTTTTCGGTAGGCCATGTTCTTCCCAGGCTCAATGGCCATGTCTATGCCAAATATCAAGCACGTGAGCCTCTCCGTTTAGGAGTCTATCGGTAACATTACACACACACAAACTGTGTTCTATATATATATAGATTTAACATGGCCACAGCAGGATTAATTGTACGTGTTAGTTACACGTATGCATCCCATTAGTTATTATTATTGAGGCAGAATTCCGCTCGTGGTATTATGAACCATTTTTAACTCAACTGGACTATGTCCAGCTGAGTGTCTGTCTGTCTGTCTGTCTGTCGTCTGTAAACAATTCGACGTCTACGCTCTAAAAGTCACAAATATTGATTATATTTGATGAAACTTGTTATGCAGCATCTTTAAGACATAAACTAGTTTAGGATTGCATTTGGGCATTGCACGCCCAAAAATGGGCGCGGCAGGGCGGCCATATTGAAAATCAATTTTTGTCATATCTTTTTAGCACATATAAACTATATAGTTTGTGGTTCTATTATGCATATTCTAACCATATTGATATAGACCAGTTGAGTTCAGGTTCCCTGGAACCTCTAGTTTGGTAGATGGCTCCGCATTGATGAGCATTCCGCCATTCTCGACACCGAGGATTTTCTTTTTCATTTAAAATGGTTTCTCCCTGTGGGGGATGTATGAAAGTACCGTTGTGCCAAATTTAGTCCATCAAGTCAAATACAGCACGATGTGCGATTTTTTTTTTCACCTTAATCTGAAAGTGTGTGTTTGGGGGTGTGGGTGTATTGGTTGAAAATGGTTTTGATGTATTTCACCAAAGGTATATCCATGCGAATGTTGAGTAGAATATTGGCTCAGTAAGGAAGGAATGGTGTATGATTGTGGTTCATTGAGAGGTAGATAAGTGTCGGAAAAACTACATATTTTCTCTCGATAGGATCATAGCTTTTTGTTCTCTTCTTTTGTGACCCAAAATGAAAATTGCAACCATTGTCTTCCTTTTTCCTTGGAATAAATGTGAAGTACGCTCCTCTAAAATTTTAGTGGAATAAAGGTCAAAGTGCACTGGGTTACTATATTTTAGTAACTGTAATGTACATGCATTTATCATATGGTTTGTAGGTAAAGGCACAAATTCTAAATATAGTGGCCACCACGTAATCGGGAATGGGAACATCGCTTAGACGAGACACGTGTCTTGGAAACTGTCCTTCCACAGGCTATTTCACCTTTTAAATGGGAAGCAACCTTGGTTAAGAATCTTCTTTTTTTTTTTTTTTTTGGCTGTGAGAAGTCAGTTTTGTCACGTCATACGTCGTTATCTCACAATTCCACGCCACGTGAGCGAGGGCCTTCATACGGACATTACGTCATGGGATGACTCATCACAGGGCGCATTAATTGTTTTAGCAAAAATCATATTGCAGCATGGCATCATAAAAGAAACAGGTAGACGTAAGTTTGTCACAGAAAGTTGAACTTCTTTGGAACCTTGAGTTACTGAATACTGGGGGTGACTGAGACATCTGCTGCTAAGAAGTTTGGAGTCTCTACGTCTTAATGTTCCAGACATGTGCAGGCCAAGGCCTGGAGCTCTGCTCGATTCAACAGCGGAAACAAACGCTGAAAGTGCAAACAAGAAGGGAATGAGGATGATATGGGGAAAGCACTGTACAGGTGGTGCACTGTACATATGGTTCCAGCAGAAGCTTTCCCAAGGAGTCGAGGGGCATGGCTCTCGGGTGAGGTTATCTTTACTATAATGGCGCTTTTCCACCGCGGTACCGTACCGTACTGTAACCAAAATCCCTTTTTTCGTTTTTCCATTGCCAAGCGAACCGTACCGTACCTAAGTGCCCATGCTAAATTTGGTTCCTGCTATGATAGGTACCAAGCGAGCCGAACCCGGGCCTATGGGTGGAGCTAGCAATACTGCAGACCGTTAATTGGTCAATCGCAATAATCACAGAACCGTCACGCTATGTTCAGACCCAACCGCCATTTTATAATACCACAATTCCGGAGAGAAGATAGCTAAAGCATTAGTGATAATCAGAAAAAAATACATGGAAAACCTGGAGAGTTCAGTTTACTCACTTCAGATAACTCCGCCTATTTTCACTGTTCTGTTGTGTGATGGAAAACGACACAGGGATTACCGTACTGTACAGTGCCGTACCGTACCGTTCTGTGCAATGGAAAAGCGCCATAAGAGAGCCGTTTTTCTGTCTGTGTCGCCATTTTTCTGTGTGTCGCCATTTTTCTGTCTGTGTTGCCATTTTTCTCAGTGATGACTGTACGGATGTTCATCAAACTTTCAGAGGTTCATCAGTGAGTACCAGTGAGTGTTTAGGCAAAAAAAAAACTGAGGAAGAAAAGTTCGTATTTTATGCATTAAAAAAAAAATCGCTTTATGGTGCCTGAGCCTTTGTAGCTAAATGAAAGGTAACATTAAATTACCGCTGGTTTGTGTGTGTGTGTATTGGGGGGGGGGGGGGGGGGGGTTAGGGGAGTGTAATATCATATTGGTTCATGAGTTATCAAGTGACCGCTATATTCGTCAAGTTTGTGCGTCTGTCTGTGTGTGTGTCTGTCTGTACGCAGCATAACTACCCGATGATATCATCCGATCTTGATGAAACTTGGGTGGAAGGTCGATATCATGATCTAGTTGTGTCCTGCCTAGAGTGGGCGTATTGCGCCCATTGTGGGCGGAGCCACGCCCGAAAAAGTTGTCTTTTTAGGGGGTAATCGAGTTCAGGCTACATCTTCTCCGAGGGGTTTGGTGGAAGCTGACAGGGGTTTCGATATTTCGTTAGGCCAATGTCATGTGTCTAGCCCCACGGAGCTCGATTTTTCATTTTCGCCCCAAGGTCAAGGTCACAAGGTCATGAAATTTAGAAAAGTCGATTTTTGATGGTTTTATTACATTGTTCGCTTCCTGATAGGGTGAAATGTCGTACATGTTTTTATATTATCACATACATCATGAAATACAAGTTTTCCAACAAATTTCAGAATCTTCGACCTTTGACCTTTGAAGGTCACAAAGGTCAAATTATCAAAGTCGGAATCGAACCGAATTTTCGGTATTGTGTATTTAACTAACCTCATAACTGATTATACGTTATTTTCTATCTCATTTCAAGGTCAGTAACCTTCGTTTTGACATTTCAAGGTCACAAAGGTCAAATTTCCAAAGTTGTCGGAATCGAACCAAATTTTCGGTATTGTGTAGCTAACTAGTCTCATAACAGATAATACATTCCTATTTATATATTTTCAATGTCGGTTTTGACCTTTGTCATTGAATACCCCTCCCTCGTGAACCATCGTCATCTTCTGACTTATAAAAATAAAAATAACCACCTTTAGAGGCCATTTTTCCCCGCAAAGCGGGGGTTGGCCTTTTTCGGGGACCGTGGTTGTTGTTGTTTTTTGGTCCCCTTTTTCGGACATTCCTGACTTGTTAAATATAAATTTTCCTTTTTGGGTGTAGGTAGGGGAATAGATTTTTTTTTTCTTCAAAATGTCAACAGGATGAGAACATCACCGGGCAACACCGGGTACTCCTCCTCAGGGTCTGATTTTATCCCCTCAGTCCGGCACATCATTTTCAAAAAAAGATAAAGGCGAAAAACAGCATGCTGATTTTCCTGCAGCACATGATTGGAAGAAAGATGTTCTCCCTAAAATTCCTCAAGAATATGCGGCAGAAGACATTTTATACTCGTACGGTCTGAGAACATGATGCAGGAGGAATTTGAGTGATTCATAAACGTGGATGAAGATACAGACATTGTTGGTGAGATGTCTGATTGAGAGATGTTGCAGGTAGCAAAGGAAAGCGAGTCTAAGCAGATGAAAGGTTGTGAGTCTGATCATCACTCCGATTCTGAATCGGAAGATGTGTGACCCGAGCTTACAAGCAAACAAAAATCCAAATGGTAGAACACATTTGCCAAATTGCGTAAGAGAATGGCATGAGCAAAATGAATTTGATCTGTTCACAAGTATCAAATGGCTAAAAACAATGTGTGCTGGAATTGTTTTTGCGTTTTTTTCAAAAGTGAGTAAACTCTCGAGGATCAATCGACTGAGATCTGCCTTTTTATCTCCGCCGCCGAAGGTAGACGAAGGTTATGTTTTCACCCCTGTCTGTTTGTCTATCTCTCTGTGAGCAGGATAACTCAAAAGATTGAGAACTGATCCAGCCAATACTTGGTGGACAGGTTGGGTGTGTGACAAATACAAATTGAGTCGATTTTGGTGAATATTTGGATCTGTATTTGGATACTAGAATTGTTAAAAGTGATTCGTCACCATTGAGTGATCGGGTTCAAAACGATATATAGATGGATATTTCAAAAAGTTGTTGACAAAAGTTGTGTATTATGACAAAACTTGGTGGATACAACATGCATTTTAAGGCCATTGGGTGTATGAGTGGATGAGTTGGGTAAAACACAAGAACTAGGCGATTTGATTTTGGTTCAGTTCCGGATTCAGATCCAGCCTGTCAATGGGATCCAAAACGTAAACTGTAAACAATGGGATCCAAAATGTCAGGTTGACATGGACAACCTGGAGGAGGTATGGGCTCTACCGATTTCCGTTCTAGCTCCCTTGTGTGTGGCATGTGTATGAGTTAGAATGTCAGTTTGTTTGCCACATCGGTTGGTTTGAGGAGAACTGCTTAATTGGGACATTTAATCCACTCCAGAGGCTTTACCAATTAAGCGGTGGTTACTGTATCTGATAAAAACAGGTTTATTTAACAGAACTTTAAAGCTGCGAACTTTGAGTCCAAAATAAATCACAACTTCAAAAAAAAGAAAGTTGTGAACGTGCTGGCCTCTAATGTCTGTGTAATATAACCTTTGGTTTTTGTAAGCGTGCTGTGCCTTTGGTTTTGTTACCTCCACCACCTAAGGTAGATGAAGGTTATGTTTTCACCCCTGTCTGTTTGTTTATCTGTCTGTCTGTGAACAAAATATCTCAAAAGGTTATGGATGGATCCGGCCGAAATTTGGTGGAGAGGTTGGGCATGTGACACAGACAAAATAGATTTTGATGAGGATCCGGATCTGGATCTGGGAATTTTTAAGTGATTCTTCACCATTGAGATAGGCCAAAAAACGAAATATAGCATGATATCTCAAAAAGTTGTTGACGGACAAGGATTCAGACTCGGATTCAGACTCAGATTCAGATTCAAAAAGGATTCGGACACCACTTTCTGGACAGGTTGACATGGACAAATCGATTGGATTTTGGTGAAGATCCCAATGTGGATCCGGATATGATAATTATTTAATTTTAAGTGATTATTCACCATTAAGTGATGTGTATAGCACTATATTTCGAAAAGTTATGGCGTACTCTTCTGCAGGCAACTGCAGAACCAGGAACAGAACCTTTTAGGCAGAAATAACCATCGGAAAAAACACTAACCCCTCATCCGGCAGTTAGCTAGCTCCAAGAGCGTGCCACGGGACCGATGTTTTGCTGAAACCAAACTAAGGGACAGGTGGTAGTGTGTCCATGGATAAGTGTAAGCAGCCTGCCCCCTTAAATGTTTTGTGCAGCAATGATTGTTTCCTTCACTTTGCTCTTGTAGGAGTTGTCTGGTAGTTGAGCGATCAGTAGTTTGTGGATGGGGAAAGGATGGCAGCAGGTGTGGTGAAGGGAGTTGTGAACGTGTACAGCCACTACCACCACCAACAGGGCGAGTGCTGAATCTGTCATAGCACAGGGAGGGAGATTAATGGCCTCCAGGGAATGAGATTAATGAGTCAAGGACATCCTGTGTGAGAGCGATTTCTACTGCATGGAAAGTTGGGGGATGCAGAGATGACCGGGATGACTCGGACCTACATGTGTATTTATTGTTTTTTTATATAACTATTCGTGGATATAAAACTCTGTAATGATCTGCTTCTAAAACCTCTTACAACAGACAATGAAATGGTAAATGATCGTTTTGTGTACAAAGTCGAGACCCAGGGAAGAGTGAGAGGCTCCTTTCCTCAACGACCTTTTTCTTTCTTTTTTCTTTCTTTTGTGTGCATGGATCCATGTTTCCCCCTGGACTGGAGGACCAGAAAACAACAAACACCTGTAGCTGGTTAGCGATTTTCCGTAAGTTTGTGCACTTCCCCATGTCCGACGCATGGCATCAGTCGGTTCGGTGCTGGTATCTCCCTCAAGGATCGGTGCTTGCCCCAAAGCTGTTCAACATATACACACACAAGTGACTTACCTGTAACTTCCTCATGGATGTTCGCCTATGCTGACGACCTTACCCTTACCAACCAATCGTGTACTCTTGACGAATGCAGAGTTTTCACCAACGACGACAAGGTTTTGGAGGGGTACGAATCTGAATGGAGACTCCATCCTGACCCATCAAAAACCACAGTAACTTATCAGAGCAATCATCTGACCTCGAAATCCAAAATAACGGAATCATTCCAAGAGCAGCAAAGCATTATTCCAGCATGGCTATCTGCAGCGATACATTTATTACTATCGCATGAAAAACAAAATTGACATGCTTTTTCCGCTAGTTGAGAGTTGAAAGTTGCGAATGAAGAAAACTAAAAAGCGAGCACGCTCCGGTAATTTGCCTGCTGTCTCGAGTTCTAGAACTGGTGATGCACGGTCATGCCAGTGGGAGAAACATGCACAATTGTTCCGCAAAATTGCTCTATTCTGCAGGAGCTCATGGAGCAACTTGTGAATTCGTGCAAATAACAAGCTTTGGTAAATGTTATGTAAATTGCAAAACTATCTTGCATCTGGACATTAATCACCGTTTTTCATTTGATCGAGTTGAGTCGCAATTTTCACCATGTCCCTCCAGAAGGATTGTCTTGCGAAGCAACTCGTCTACTTCCTTGATCAATGGATTTTTCTCAATTTGAAGCCGATAAAGGTATGTTGACTGCCATGGGAAGCAAGGTGCGGCTGACCTTTCAAGCGTGAGCCCTTCGGCCTTTTGCTCTGATGCTGGATTGTGTCCAGTTGTTTCCCCCACCTCAGTATAGGAGGGACTGGCGGGATGGCCTAGAGGTACCCACACTTACCTCTAAGCTGTCTAGCCTGGGTTTGAATCCTGACCAAGCTATAAACTGTCGTCCTGATGTTTCACAGGCAGAGTGATTCATCAATGTGTGTCTCATCCCTTGGATGGATGTTATACTGGGCGTTCAGTCTTCTGGCAATCGTTGGTGGATGTTAAAAAACCCATGGTGCCCTTTGCTAACCTTACCCTAACGCTACCCTAACCCTACCTCTAACCCAACCCTAACCCTAAGAGTTGGCTAACTATCACTGGCATAATTGGCCAAATTTCAAAATCCTGCCCAAACCAGCAGAGAGGGCATTGCATCTGCGACCCAGCCGTGTCCTCAGCCAATGATGCTACCCCACAGCCTTGTGCTGTATACGAATGAAGAAAAATTGTCAGTATGTTACCAATCTTACCCCTTACTTCCCTACCCTCGCCATTCACCTTGCCCTTCCATGATTCCATATTCTTTATCCAGGAGAAACATTGGAGTTTTCAAGGCATCCAAGTTTTGCCCTGATTGGAGTGACTGTGACTTGTCACGTTGGAATGATGTTCGCACTCTTCTGGAATTGGAGGTGTAGCCAATTTTTAACCAGAAATATCGAGAAGTTGATATACTCGTATATTTTTTTCATTTTTGTTTATGTTTTACTTGGGTGGAGATGTTGGATGAGAGGGCTTTGGAAAGACAATGGGAGCAGGTTGCTTTTGCTGTAACAGCGGAATTGGAGGTACTAGTTGTTTGTTTTAGCACTTGCTGAAAACCGAGTTGGGCAGGACTATCCCCAGGCCTTAACCTGGCAAATAATTTGTCATTTCCCTCCTGAGAATCGCATTGTTCAATTAACTTCGGCATTTTGGAAGATTTTTGCGTTTCAGTACTTTTCAAAATTGTTATGAAGATTCCAACATTTGAATTTTAGTTGATGCATGTTGGAGAATGACCTTGCAGGGGTGCAAACAAGCAACGAAGGACGCAACGTACTCATAATGGAGCCCACAGGTGGATGCTTTATGCATCGGTAAGGAGGAGGGCAAACTCAGTAACCGGCTCGTAAGAGTGATATCTTAGGTGGAATTGTTTTGGGTATAAAAGTTGGTAAGTTGGTGGAGTGGGTGGAGGAGTTTTTCACAGCTTAAACACTAGAATGAGCTTAACCGGTGATAGCCAATATAAGGTCACAGTAAGCTGAAGGTGTGGCAACATTTTCTTTATTATTTTATTTATACATAGTTGAGGCTCGTGGAAGAACTCTTACACTGAAACGATCAGGACGTAACATACAAAAACAGAATGCAAAACAATCATGCATGGGGTGCACAAGATGGACACAGTATGTATGGGATGGACACAGGAAGCATGGGGTGGACAACATGGACACAGAATGCATGGGGTGGATAAGATGGATACAGGAGCCATGGGATGGACACAGGAAGCATGGGGTGGACAACATGGACACAGAATGCATTGGGTGGACAAGATGGACACAGAATGCATGGGGTGCACAAGATGGACACAGTATGCATGGGATGGACACAGTAAGCATGGGGTGGACAACATGGACACAGAATGCATGGGGTGCACAAGATGGATGGATACAGGATGCATGGGATGGACACAGGATGCATGGGGTGGACAAGATGGACACAGAATGCATCGTGTGGACAAGATGGATACAGGATGCATGCGGTGCACAAGATGGATACAGGATGCATGGGATGGACAAGATGGACCACAGGATGCATGCGGTGTGTGGACAAGATTGATACAGAAGGAAATCCCAAGGAGGGAAAATTTGAAGTAGGAGGGATTTGAATGGGGTTAAACAAGGGTATAAAAGATCATGGTTTTGGATTGGGGACCATCTCAGATGGTGGTGAACAGATGTCTTTAAGACCTAGAGGGAAGAGTGAGATTGAAGAGGATGTGGAAGTTGTTTCCACAGTTGGGAAAAAGAGGAACAAATGAGTGGAGGTGAGCAGTGATCCTGGATATAGGTAGTTTCCCCAGAATGAGATTGATGGCAGACCATGTGAGCCTTGCAGAAGCCTGGAGAGTGGGGCAGCGGGGATCACAATTTCCCAAGACTCTATTTTTTACTTTACAATGCTTCTGAAAATATGAATATAAAGTAAAAAAGCAATAATAAACAGACATGGAAATTTTCTGAGATTTGAAAATTTCATCAAGATGTTTTGCCTCAATTCCACATTCTGTCATTTGATTTATTTACTTTATTATTATTTTTGCTTATGTTCTTTATAATTGTAGTTTAAGTACAGTGATGCCCCCTGATGTCTTTGTCCAGCATGTGATTTATGTACAAGCTTTTCCTTGACCCTTGGACGCTGCAGGGCAAAATAGTTTGATGAAATATTTAAAAGAAGATTCTATGGTCAATTTCAGGAAGCATTAAAATGGTCATTTTGGGCATTTCAAGTCACAAATTATAAATTCGCCAAAGCTCACCGCTCGGTTAACCTATCGGTTTTGTGCTGTGGAAAAAAAAGCATATTTTCTGAATATATAACCGTTCTTAGGTTTTGATTTTCAAATTTCATTCGGGAATCTGTAGAATGCAAGCTAAAATTGAAGTTACATTTGGAGAAAAAGGAAGTAATGTTGAGGGAATTTGTATATGGATGAGGTTTGGGGGCGGGAGGTGCGTAAGGACTCGTGCACTAGATGGGGGGAGGAGGGGAGTGTGTTGTTGGGACTCTCACACCGGGGGTATAATTAGGGGGGGGGGGGTTGTACTAAGGTCACGTGCATTGCGTGGGGGGGTAAGGACTCATGTACCAGAGTAGAATGGTAGAAATAGGAACTCGTGCACAGTGTAGTTTAGGATAAGGGCTCATGCTCTGGGGATGGGGTCATGGGGGTCGTTATAACTTTCGCATCCAGCTTGGTGAGGGAGGGGTTGAGGTGTGCATTAGTGGTGGGGAGCATGTGGTGGTGAGCACCCATGCACTGTGGGTGTGTTGGGGGGACGGGAATGGGTGGAAGATGGTAAGCTCTAATAACTGTGGACATTGAGGATTAAGCCATCAAATTACTTGCTCAATGTGGAGATATTTTGTCCCATTGTTGTAATTTACTGCATTGGCGATAATTTTATCTTCAGCTTTTGAAGTGGCTTTTGATATCGCTGATAACTGCAGTCACTTAGCAGTTTGCAGTCACTTAAGAGCTTGAGTCAAATTGATAAACAAGCTTTGCTGTGGTGTCATAGTATTGCTCTGTCAACTAGAACGGTACTCAGTAAAGCTTACATTGATCTTCTAGGCTGAACAGTTTATGGTTTCTATCCCACTGATAGGCCAGATCTGGATTCTGACCTGAACCAAAATCTAATCAACTTGTTCTTGTCACCTAACCAACTCATCCACCAAGTTTAATCATAACTCGTCCATAACGTTTTCAAATATCATGTTTTATATCACTTTTTGCCCGATCTCTCAATTGTGAAGAATCACCTAAGATTAAATAATTCTCGTATCCGAATCCATATTCAGATCTTCACCAAAATCGAATAGATTCTTCCTTGTCACACACCCAACCTGTCCACCAAGTTTCATCCAAATCCGTCCATAACTTTTTGAGACATCCTGCTACTCATATGTCGGTTTTGGCCCAATCACTCAATGGTGAAGAATCACTTTAAAAATTATTATAGCCGAATCCAGATCTTCACCAAAATCGAATCATTTCGTCCTTGTCACATACGCTACATCTCTGCCAAATTTAGTCCGAATCCGTCCACAACTTTTTGAGATATCTTGTTCACAGACAGACAGGGGTGAAAACTTAACCTCCATTCACCTTAGTATGATGTATGCAGTAATTATTCATTGTGGATTGTATATGCCATATCGTTGAGTGCCACGTTCGTATAATCTCACAGTTACCAGCAGCACATGTGCTAAGTGGCTGTGACACAGTGGCACGCCTGTTTGGCATTGGGAAAGGCACTATTGTAAAGACGATCAAAGCTGGTTATCAACTTCAAAAACTTGGCACTGTCGATGCAAATTTAGACGAAATGTTGACCAGATATTTGGTCCAGTAGGATGGCTAATGTGAAGGTTACCACTGCTCCGAACGTTAAAGTACTGCCACCTACCACTGAAGCCTTTCGAGAAAACGTTTTGTGTGCTCACATGCAGATAGCAATATGGAAAGCGGGATCAAAATCAGAATCCAAATTTGGATCCAACAACGAATGATTGGTGTCGTGATGAAGCATCAAAGGCTTCAGTACCAGGGGGCTGAGGGGGGGGGGGGGGGGTTACGTTGCCCTCAAAGTTGGCCATGGCACCAGCTGAAGTGTTGGAGTTGATTCGATTCGGATGTGCCTCAGACGACCCATGTTCTACCGCACAATGCGGTTGCCCTGCTCAGTGGTTTGTGGCTGTCGTGGAGAGAGTTATGCAAAAATGGCAACCTCAAATGAGAATTTACTGATATTGAGAATTTTACTGCAGAGTGAATTTGTCAAATATCGGTAATATCCATACATGTACAGATGTATTTCTATCTGAATGTATACCTGGCATCAGAGAAATTGTCGACTTGAAGCGCCGTTTGCATAACTGTTCAGTAAAGTTCATTTTTTATCAATGTCGTAGATTATTTGCATAACAGTATGTAATTAGTAAATATATATATATATATTGTCACGGTTTTTAGAACCTTCACTAGTAAATTTTAGTAAATGTTTCCCTTATGTGTTCCCCTGTAAATATTCCCATCAATTGGCTTGCTAAAGATCGCACCCTAGTTAGACCATGAACAACACGTAGCAAACCATAGGACCTCTCCGTAGTTATCTCATTATTATGTGTTTCAGTTAAGGACCTGTTCCCAATAGTTGAATCTGCATTGCATTAATCAAATAAGATAGGTCCCTTTCAATTTCCCCAAATCGCCTCACCCACGCTTCAAAGTGACAGTCGGGCAGCGTTCGCTGCCCCTTGGTTTGGCTCGTTTGATTGCCCCACCAGCTGCCATTATCCATGCGGTCAAGCCGAGAAAGAAGGGGGAGGAGTCACCAGAACAAGGTGTGGCAAGTCGGCTCGTCATCGGAGGTGGAGTCACCAAGCCCTTACCGGCCAACCAGCACCGCGGTGAGCCAACCTGTAGGTGGGTTATCAGAGCCGGCGGCTTGATTTCCAACACAGCAATAAAAGCGGCTGCAAGGGACTGCTTGGCCAGTTGAGTGAGAGGGTTCTGAAGAAGGAGAGAGGAGAAGGTACGAGTTGGGTGAGAAGGTGCAACCTGAATAAGAGAGTCGGTGAGAAGGCACGAGAGAGACGAAGCTGCGCGGAGCTGCTTCGGAAAGCCCTACCGTGTGAAACCGAATATGTGGAGCGGCCGTTGGCTGTTCGCTTCCAGCCCGGAGCGTGGACCTGGAGTGGACCTCCTTGCTGTGCCTTCCCCCTGAACCTTCCAGCCCTGCTGTCGCACACGGACCCTTCTCATTCTTCCAGTGATTCCTGCCTGCAATTCCCTTGTCGTGTAAGTCTGTTGTCTGTCCTGTTTGTTGTCTGGGGTATAATATAAGACTGTTTTAAGTAGAGTCCCTGTATATAGAGAGTTGTGTCAACTCAAATTTGGACGCCATTTTGTGTCTAAGTGTGTCGGATTAGATATACATGTACATTCGCGATATGGGGTGATATATTCTAAACCTGCTAAAAAAAATTTTTACTGCACATATTTAGTCTTATTATTATATACAGGTGATATTTGTTTTGTCAAAAACTCAGCTATTGCCGTGAAAAAGAGCTGTGTGGTGATATTAAAAGTGGTATGGCAATGCATATTACAAGCCAACACTGCATATAAGAGCTAACATTATAAGTAAGACAAACCAATACTGTCGTTCTCTGAATTTTAATAACTTTTAGAAAGGAGTGTGGGCATATCCAATATTTTTTAAAGGGTGCCGAGAGCAATTTCGGTGTAGGACTTCCAGCCGACATATAGTCTAACACACTTAAAACAAATTCTGTACGTGGTATTGCCATATTTCTATAGTGTACAACTTTAGTTTTATCGACATTTATATTCAATTTCCATTGTAATGATTTAACAAGCTGCAAGTCAGCTTCTGTCTCTGACATAAGGAAAACGTCATCGGCATCTAGTAAGATTGAAACGTTCATTTATTACTACACCCTTGCCCAGAACTCTGATGGATATTGCCTGATCGATTAATATGTTTCATAGCTGGCGACTTAATTAACACTTAATTTTCGACTGCGCCAAGCCGTAATTAAACAGAGAAAAAACTTTAAAAAATACCTGCAGTGTGCACGGTTCGTCTAGTCGAACAGATATGGAAAAGCACAGATAAGACGTCGTATTCACCATAACTTGTTTAATTTCACCAGGAACACGATGAGGCCAACACAGTAAACATTCAGTACAAAACTTGGTTCATACATTCAGTACAGAACATGATTCATACATTCAGACCGTAAGAAAACTCTGCCCGTAATACAACACTCTGACCAGACCAACACTTCATCCCACTACGTTCACTCCTCACAAGTGAAACTCATCACTACTCTGTTCACTCCTCACAAGTGAGACACCATCACTACTCCGTTCACTCCTCACAAGTGAGACTCATCACTACTCTGTTCACTCCTCACAAGTGAGACACCATCACTACTCCGTTCACTCCTCACAAGTGACTTGTATTTGATGTATCCTTGATGTATTTATTTATTGAAATTTTTATTCTAACACAACACAGTTTAATTTTAATGAGCTGTCATGTACTAGTACTTCCACAACAGCAAATCACATGGACAATCTTCCGGAAGATGGCCAGACAAATCGCTAGCTCTATCGACCACATGTATATTGATATCAAACAGGGATAACAGCTTTTGAAAGTTGAGCCAGTTTTAAATGTGGGTACACAAATACACCTGTTTTACTGCATTAATCACCTAGAAATATTGTATGTTTTGGGAACGATAGCTGTCACCAGGTTAAATATATAGGGATTGTCCAATGTGCAAAATCTTCCATCACTACAATTTGGCCATAAATCCCAGGGTGGGAAATATTTGAACAAATATGCCACAAGACGCATGAGCACTGTACAAAGCAAACAATAACTCGTCAAATTTTGGACGTATGGATGGCTGCACAACCCGCAAAAAAATTGAGCAGGTCCCCCCCTAAAATTGCTTTTATGATTGCCGATTAGGCTAAAGATTTTAAACCAAAAAAATAACTTGCCTCGGAATAAGTTTTGAATGGACGGACAGACAACTGAAAACAAAACGGACCATGGGTTTCCCACCCCCTATAAAATCTAAATTAATTCCCTCTGAAAAAGTACAGTGACATTGCCCGCAGACTACCCAACCGCAGACCAGGCAATGTCACTGTACCGGGACATTTCATCAATCAATGACAATATGCGGTCCGCTAGGACTACCCGAAAAAAATTGAGCAGGGTTCTTCCCACGGAAATGCATTTTTGGTCAGCTCCTTGAAGATTATAAACAAACACAAATCACTTCCCTTTAAAAGGGTTTTCAACGGACAGACAACCAAAAAAAAACCGAGCAGATAGAATTGCTTTTGAACATCGATCATCAAGCGGCGTGGGCCTACCTGGCAGAGTCTCGAGGAGTCGATCGCTTTCCAGCTCTTTCGTCTGACTTTCGCTTCCCAAATTTGTCTTCTGACTTTATCACTTGGAAATCTATACATCTTATATTTCCCAGATTGGTTTGAACAACCAAAAGCAGAACAACCAGTCATTTTGTTTGGCAATAAACAACATTCCCGTACCAAGCTGACGTTCACGCACGGTGAAGTTAGACACAAAATGGCACCACGAAATCACGTGACCAGAAATCTCGGGTCAGCGCATGGCGCAACTCTCTTTATACAGGGACTCTAGTTTTAAGGCTTGCCCTGTGTCTTCTTCTTCTTCACTGTATATTACTTTCGCCTCCTCTTCTTTGGTTTTGTAAATAATTAATAAATGTCTATTATTTCTTACCCTTTTGGTTTCATTCTTCCCCGATCGCTTTAGTCTTTTCCCTGATTGAATACCTGTGGCACGATTTGGCCAACGCTCGGAATCGGGTTTCGTCAATTGATAACGGCTCGAACCGCGGATTGCTAAACCGCTCAGCAAATACCATCTTGTCCGTGGTTTGAGCGGTACTTGTCTCCCTGTTTTGCGGAGGGATTGGTAAAGGTATTCGGGAGAACACCTTGACCAATAACCCTGATCAATTCCACCCCGCAAAAGAGCGTTACAAGTACCAGGACCAGAGACGGCCAGCTTAACAGGCCAAGGGGATTAACCCCCCCTTGCTAAGGGGAGTGCCGTCTCTGAGATCCGTAACAATATATATATATATATATATATATATATATATATTGTTACGGTACGCGGTTAAGGATGGTATGTTTGCCGAGCGGAGGCTCCGCGACCGAACAGTTGTTCCCCGACTAAACCCGATTCACCCAAACGTTGGCCGTATCGCGCCACAGCTACTCAATATGGAAAAGACTAAGACGACGAATGCAAAGAGGACGAAGAAGACGTACAGAAGAGTAACGGGGTTTATTATTTACACACACATAAGCAAAAAGAGCAGTCACGATTATCTACAGGGGACATGAGACGCAGGTGACACAGTGAAAATTACTAGCTTATACAGACTTAGTTACTACCCAGGACAGCACGAACAAAACAAACTTACGTAGGCAAAATGGGGAACTTGCAGGCAGGAATGGCTGGAAAGGATGAGCAGGTGGGATCACAGGGCACAGCAAGCAGGTCCACTCCGGGCGGGAAGCGGGGAGCCGGCAGCTCCTTGTATTCCGCTTTACAGCGCACACCATCAGGGCTTCACGCGGCTGGTTGAAACGGGGCTGCACTCCTCTGCTGTATCTCTCGTGTAGCTTGTTTCGTAAAAGCTCCTTGGCTTTCTCTTGGACCCTTTCTTTTGTCGTGTCCCTCTCCACGCAGCTCAGCTCGTATTTTTCTTCCTCTCACTTCCCTTCCAGCGCGGGTCTGTCCACGCAGCTCAGCTCAGCCTTTCTGCAACCCACTTCGTATTCCCTTTCTCTCACTTCTCTCCAGCTCATCTGCGATCTTCGCACCCTTCTCGTATACCGTTAGCGCGGGTCTGACACGCCCTTTCTTTCACTTCTCCTTTTAGCACGGGACTGACACGCCCTCCACGGTTTCGGTACCGCCCTCTCCCCCGTGCTCTGTTTCGTGACCTTGTATGGTAATCCCACGGGCTTGTCTCCTTATTTGGGCATCGCGCCGACGGCACGCCCCTCGTGGCGAGCCACGGCTTGTTTCCTTATTTGGGCATGGGGCTGCACAGCCCCGCCCTTCTTGGCACGCCCTGGGCTTGCCTCTCCCTGGCGACCCCGCCCCTCCTGTTCAAACAGAGCACGGAGCACATATTCACTATAGCAGCGAATTGAGAGGGCGTGCACCCCACGCTTGTGAACTGCTTTACCCACAGATGGAGAGTTTGGCTGGGAAATGGAATTATTGAAGGGGAGCTATTCTCTATTGATTCGGTGCAATGGAGTGTCATTCTAATGGAAGACAAGGCCTTACTCTAAAACACATAATAAGATATAAGCTATCGAACAGGGGTATTCTATGATTGGCTGACGTGTATGCTTTATGGACTAATTATGGGACGCCCTTTTGACCTTTACACACTGGAGCAAGGAGGCTCAGAATAAAGCAATAATAATAATACACACAATAAAAAAAAACACAATCCTCATATCCGCAACACTGCACCCTCCTCCTCTCAGGCACGGCCCGGGCCTACAACTTTTATTTAGTGTGACACGTAGGTGTAGTTCCCTCTACTTTTAACCTGACCCTGAGTGCGACAGTTTTAAAACATAAATAAATGTGTCCCGCTGCTCCATTGCACCCTGCCTAACAGACTCACGCCCACAGTTAACCGAATTGCGGAATGGTCTTCAAACTATACACTGATGGTGGGGAGCATTATTTACAGTGACACTACTTTTATTTACAAGACTAACCCAGGACCTGTAATTGTTCTTTCTGGGGGGGAGACAGTCTGCTCTGCATCAATGCACCATGAAAGCACCCAAAACGCACCAAAACACCCTCAAGCACCCATCGGTGCAGTCACCATAGTTCATCAATAAAAATAAATCAACAACCCCTAACCCTGCAGGTGATCTCTTGCTCTTCGGCTCCCTCTGCTGGCTATTATTATTTCTTCCAGTTGTTGTCTTTTCCTTCATTTTCTTACTGGCGGCCTATTTGAGCATAAAATGAAATGCACCCAACGTGTCCATTGTTATTTATTTATGGCCCACAGGGGCCGACTAGTGTGGTTCACCTGTGGGGCATCGGTGCCCTGTGGCCAAGGTCCGCCAGCAAGATTTCGGGCCCTCATGGCCGGTTCCAGCAGAGGGGCCATGCCCCAACCCATGGGGTCCATCAGTGGTGCTCGGCCACAGACATGTGGTCCATAATGTGGTGCATCGATGCAGACAGCTGGTTCTGGGAATTCCGGGCGCACAATGGCCGACTCACGCACGCTCCCCTCGGCGCCCAATGGCGCACAGGTCATGTGGGAGACAAAAGGGGGAAGACAAATGAGCGAGGGGTAAGGTCACAAGGGTACACATCAAACAAGGCAATGCAGGGCGAAATGCGTACGGAGAGCGAAGTGAGAAAGCTCGTCCCTACCGTACGTCACCCCCCCTGTCACCTACACTACCCTTGCCCTTACCCCATATTTACAAAATCTACACATTTACAAATTCGTCACTACTGTCACGTCTTCCCCATATTTCTCCTATACCAAATTCGTCACCACAATCCCTCTACTTCAAAATTTGCCATCACCCAATTCATCATCAATCCTCATAAGGAGGCAGAGATGGAACACAAAGCACAATGTCACACCCACGTCATGATGCGTCTCACATTCCAAAACATTTGCACATAAAAAATAATCAAAACAACCTGGCATGGTGTGGAGGTACCTGTCACCTCAGGTGAGTGGATGCAGATGGTGCGAGGAGACTTCCTAATCCTAACTATCCTCTAAATGACTTTAACACACTTTACACTACCCGGGGTCTTTCCCTGCCAATCCATTGGCCAACTTACACTATGGGTTCTAAAAACCAATTCCCATTGACCAAACTGTGGTGCTTCTCAATTTGGGGTCTCACTCCCCCGATTCATCTCCCGGTGCCCTGGCACAATTTCCGGGCTGGGTCGTGTAGCTCTCCCAGCAGGTCTACCCACCTGCACACCTCCACCACTGTAGTTGCCACCCGAGCTTACCTAGCTCCTTAACCTAACCTATCTACTGGGGAAGGCCCCTCCTGGCTCTGTCACCCCTCGGTGCCCTCTGGCACTGGGCTACCCGGGTCCGTCCTCCGGATCCTCGGGCCCCATCCACAACTACCGGCTCCCAGAGCCCACCAGCGGCCTCACCTGGCCGACATCCTCACAGTGGTGGAGTGCCCAAACCAACTACACACACTAACAGGCTACACGTCCAGCCATTTCCACAACACTAATGCACCCATCCAAATACCATTCTCTCACCCGCACCACAGATGCCAATATCCAACCACAATTTACCTATACCCTCTACCTAACACTTACACTACCCGCCCCGGGTATTCGTGATGGGGGTCCACTCTTCCCCCATTCACACCTTCGCACCATCCACTCCACTCCATAGTTTCCACCATACTCACTCCACGACCATCCATTCCAATACTCCATTTATTCCACACTCCATGTATTCCATACACCTGTTGGTGCACACCTGTGCACTCACACCTGGTGCCATCTGCACCCTCCTTCCTTCCTGGACCATTCGGTCCATACAACACTCATCACTATCACTATCACTCAAACACTGCTCCACACACCTGTCCAGTTGCACACCTGTGCAATCACACCTGTTCAATCACACCTATTCACCATACACTTCCAATCCGCAAACACACGGCATCATCTCATCTAACTACTCCCCTTGAAAACTTGCGCTTCCCAGTCGTCCCTTTAAACTATTGCGCTCCCACGTCGTTATCATCCACACTAATCTAACTGCGTCCCCACTACAGGTATCAGTCACTAACTAACCTTAACGTTACCTAATGTCAATCTCTAGGGCCCTACACGATATATCCTAACCCACCCGGGCTAGTTTTCACTGCCATCAACCCCATAAAACTAGTGCTCCTTTGCCCCCCACTGTGAGGGATGACAGAGTTGCCATCCCACCACATCGGGGACGTTCCACTACAAATTTTGCTCACCAAATTTCAACAAATCAAAAATTTGCCAATCATCTGCCAATCACTGTACCATTACCAATCATCACTCTGCCAATCCTTTGCCAATCAGCAATTTTTTTTGCCTTTTTCTAATTTTGGGTCCAGACCACTATCCTCATCACCCGTCTACTTACTAGATCCTCTCGGTGCGCCAATTCACTTCTAAAGCTCGGCTTCGTACAGCCGAGCAATGAATGCGGGTTGTTTTGTGCCAGTGGCTGGATACGTCCCGCATTCGGTGCAGGGACGGGGGCTTACACGGGCCGAGATCCCACGCACCACCTCGGCACGGAGCCATCCAATGTCCCGATCTCGACCTGCCGGAACGCCTCAACAAAAAGGGGTCGCCATGACGACCCTTCCTATCGGGCTGCCCGTTCCGCCTAGCGGAGCACCGACGCGGCCGTTCCAAGCGCGGCCCAGCGTGGATCACGTACGGCGGTCCTTTCGGACCCGCCGTGGTTCGGATCCCCGCTGGTCCTCGCGGCACGCGAAGCTGCCCGACGCGCACCGAGGGCCCGACTCGGCTAAATGTCGTTCTAACCGCTAACCCGGTTACCGTCGATGCCACACCTGCATGCTTACACGCATACGCTACCCCTTCCTTGCTCATACACCCAGCTGTTCCCATGCTCCTCGTCATTGCACCTTCTCTTACACACCCAGGTACACTCATTCCGCTCACAGACTTGGTCACACACCTGACCACTGAACACCTTGGCACACATTCGTCGTTCGCACACCTCACCAACACACCTCTTCGCGCCCCCTCCTTGGTCACCTCCTCCGTGACAATCACAGGTGTGCTCACTCGCACACCCAACCACGTGCCTCACTACTAATTCCAGCGTGCATTCCCACACACGCTCTACCATTCCAGGTGTGCATCCTTCCATTCCAGGTGTACATCCTCTCTCTCACCTGTCACAACCAACTCACGCTCCGTGTCACTCTCACTACTTTCACCACTACTCTTGCCAGCGCACTCACCCTTACTCTCGCCAGCGCACTCTTTCCTCATGCCCCTGTCCGTTACACACCTTTCTCGCGCACACTCTCCCGTTACACCCTCTGTAACACTCACCACAGGTGTGCATTCTTCCTTACTTTTGACAGCGCACTCTTTCCCCATGCACCCGTCCGTTACACACCTTTCTCACGCACACTCTCCCGTTACATCCTCTGTAACACTCACCACAGGCGTGCATGCTTCCGTTACATCCTCTGTAACACTCCTCACTACGCGCTTCCATGTGCTCCCTTGCACACGCGCTACGACCGACTCACTCTCGACAGCACCCTCACTCCTCGGCGCGCACTTTTTCCTCACACACCCCATGGTCGGACATTCTCGCACACCTCTTTTTTCGCACACCAGACCTGTCGCACACTTCACCAACGGCCTCTCACGAACACCTGGGTCCAAAGCAACCCCCAAGCCGACTGAAGCTCCCCTCACATCATATGCATTTCCACGTATATCGCCACTCACCTTGGCACCTCGTCTCCGCACCTCCTTCGCCACCTGCAAACTCTTTATTTGGTTAGTGAGCACACCATTATGAGTTGAGCACCGACCTTGTACATATTCCATCACCTCCTCCTGTATTTCTCTCTTAGTTTCTGTCCGTCTCTTCTTAATTTCACTCACCTCTTCTTCCACTTCCTCTAATTTTTGCTTCACCTCTTTTATTTCCCGGTGCGTCTCCTCAAGTTCGTCCTCGAAGGCTATCTTGACCGTCTCTATGTGCGTTCTCACCTCTCGGTCCTTCGTCCCCATTACTTCTGTCACCTCGTCCAACGTCGTTGTCAGTCCCTCACGAACCATCTGACATTGCCTCTGTGTCGCTATTAAGTCGTCCTTGATGTCTCTTTGTGTCGCTTTTAACCCTCCTAGTACCGCAGTGTTCTTTTGTACCTGCTCCGTTAGTTCTTTTTGTCCCTCCGTCACTTCCCATGGCCAGCTGTACGTGGGCTGCTCGAGGGTTGGAAAACCAAGCAATCTTTATGTCTTGGCACCAAGTAAGAAAACCAGAAATGTTGTATACCAAGAGGTTTTGAGAAATTGAAAATTGACAAAACGTCATGTAGGAAATGTACTGTGATATTGCTCTAAAATATACATGTTCTTTTCATCATATATTTGTATTATTCTTATTCAACCCGGGCGAAGCCGGGTACCTCAGCTAGTGTATATATATATATATATATATATATATATATATATATATATATATATATATATATATATATATATATATATATATATATATATGTGAAGAAGCAGCTCTTCGTTTGGAAAAGAAGTCCACAAATAGCCTGAAATGACGCAGCAACTTTATTAAAACCAACTTATACAGATCCGGAGGAGACAAGACATCTACAGCAAGAACCAGCTTCATGCCAAGTCAAGCCTTCCTGGAAACGCATTGATTCTCATTCACTTATATATGAATACGATTATCAGAAAATCTCCGAGAGAACAAAGCGACTGGCGAGAGTCCCTCCCACCATTATCCGCTGTCATTCGGGGGAGTCAGCCCTTCCTTATCATTCGGACCAGATGTTTCTCTGGGCTCCGCGAAAACAGAAATGTAACTCACAGAGAGAAGAGTGCATGCTTGGCCAGATAAGCCCAGAGCAAATATATGGGTTCACATGAGTAATTCAAAGCATGTTTATACAGAGTCATGCGTCGCTGTGATTAATACAAAATATATATGGTTAACGATAGGTTTATGTCTGCAATCTAAACATTCTACTAGCGTTACGCAAAATCACGCGCATGTGGGCGTGGTTTTACGACCGGCCTTATCTAGCCTCAAGGAAAAGCACACGTATACAATTTGTCCAGCACGACCGAAGCGAGCCTTTCCTCATCCAAAACTAAAACGAAGCAAAAACCCTTTATTAACTTTATGAAAATAGCATTTTTAAACAACATTTAAATCATAACACATTAGCAACCAACGTCTATAACTGAACTTTAGGCAATAACAAATCTACAACTTGACATTCCTTCCTCTTGTCTCGTCGAGACAAAGTATTGTTGCGAATATGGAATTTGACCTCCATATCCGCTTGTAAATATTCCCCTATCTTCTCCGATACTCCCCAACTCTCCCCTTACCCCATTCCCTAGTCCCATTGTCTGTAAACAACACCCATTAGAGCCGATCTTCCCCTTCATTCCCCCATTAAATGTCGTGCCCAGGTCCCCCGCACCACACGTAGACAATTATAGGACATCTTGCTAGTTATTCTTAATCTATGTCAGTTAAGGACTTGTTTCCATTAATTATGACTCTTCGTTGCACCAGAATGTGATGATATGGCACCAGTAGGAGTTTAGGACCTTCCCATACCTCCCCGCATCTCTTCCCATCATCTCAAGCTCCAACAACAACCACAACAACAGCGGCTTTGCGTCCTCACTCCGGCTCGGTTGGCCGCCATTGAACATGTGCTCGACGGGGTTACCCAGAAGGGGGCTCCCTGTCGGCCCCTCGTCAAGGGCGGAGCCGGTAACCCCCGCACCCAATGAGAAGCCATGGGCCGATGCCATATGGGGCGGAGCTAACGAGCGAGGGCGTGACTCCCCGCCGGATATACGCGGCCCCGCGCCGGATGTGACGTCAGATGCGCCCCGAACCTTGGAAGGAAAAGACGCCACCCTCCCGAGCGCTGAGCGACCTCCCCAGCTTGAGACCAAAGTCGCGACCCACAAGCGCTGTGATACCTTCACGCATCTCTGGACACCACCGTACGTGATCCTGCCCTGAGCACAGGTGCACCTGGAGCGATCGCTACCCGCTTTCCTGGCCATCAAACCCCGTGTGAGTGAGCCTTGTCCCGCGTTTACCTGTCGTCTGTCCGGGGATAATATAAGTGTGTTTAAGTGCCCACCTTCCTATGTTTCCCTCTTGTCCCTGTAATCTAAACCTTCCGCAATTGTAATAACAACCTTTGAGAACCGTATCCCTGGTGTCGTATTGTGTGATTGTAATCCAGCCGGGTGTCTTCTTTTTCTTATTGAGCCAGCATAGCGCGATTAGTCAACCCCGGGTGCAATCGGGGTAACTTGTACGGATACGGCGGCCATCCCGCTCGGCCCACCATACCATCAAAGTCGTATCTGTAACAATTGGTGTCAGGAGTGGGATTCGAGGCCCGACCAAATTTTGAAGGAAAAAAAAAAAACGAATAGAGGAAAAAAAAAAAATTTGGTCAAAATTTGGAGCGGCCGAAATTTGTTTTGTTTTACGAAACTCGAATTTTGCAAGTCGCGCTATGGCGGATCAAGACGGCTGGGGTCCGGTAAAGGAGAGTGAGGTAGGGTCGATCCAGGACCAAAATGAGGGACAGGAGGAGAGCGAAGCAGTGAGGGCGGCAGGTTCGCAAAATAGCGCCGTCACGCACGAAGAAGCGGGCGCGCAAAATGGCGCCTCGCTGATCACCGCGCCAGCGACCGTGGCAGCGCCCCCGATGGATTGGGGCCTTTTTTTTATACAAATGAAGGCCCTTATGGCCCAGAATAGTGAGCGATTGGAGGGCCGGATGGATGCTCAGGGTGAGCGATTGGAGGGCCAAATGGGGGTAATGAGGGACGAAGCGAGGGGTACCGGTGAGAAGTTAGACAATAATTTTGAGGAGTTAGACAAGAAAATTGGGAAGTTAGACAAAAATTTTGAGGGGTTAGACAATGGGATAAAAGAGGTGAGAAATGGGTTAGAGGGGGTAGAAAATAGAATGGCTGCCCAGGAGAATCAGATAGAGGGAGTGAAAACTGGGTTAACGGGGGTAGAAAACAGAATGGCCGCTCAAGAGAATCAAATGGAAGGGATGCAAAAAGGGTTAGAGGGGTTAGAAAATACCATGGAAGGCAAATTGAGGGACATGAGGGACCAAGCGGAAAGGGAAGTTAACCAAATGGGGCAGCAGATAGAGGGGGTCAGAATGGGGGTAGAAACCAAACTGGATGCTCACAGGGAGGAAATGGAGCAGATGAGGGTGGCATCTGGGCAGGAGATGCAAGAGATGGGAGAGGAGATCAGAAGAGGAGTGAGTGAGGAGGTCGGAGGAGTGCGCGAGGAGGTGAGGCACTGTAAGGAGCGCATGGAGAAAGAGGTGAGAAAGGGGACTGTAAAATTGCAAGGTGGTATAGAGGAGTTGACGCTGGGAGTAGAACAACTGACAGTGGGACAAAAGGAGTTGGGGGACCAGGTAAAGAAGAACACAGCGGTAATAGAGGGTTTAAAATCGACACAGAAAGAGATGAAAAAGGACGTAGGGGTAATTAAAAAAGAGTGCCAGACGGTACATGAGGACCTGACGAGGAAAATGGACAAGGTGGTAGAGGTAATGGAGGTTAAAGAGCGGGAGGTGCGGGAGCACATAGAAAAAAATAAAGTGGAGTTAGAGGAAGAACTTAAAGGGGCGCACGAAGAGATGAAGGAGATGAAGCAAAAATTAGAAGAAGTGGAAGAAGGGGTGAGCGAAATTAAGAAGCGACGGAGAGAGGATAAGAAAGAGATAAAGGAGGAAGTAAAAGAATTGGTCCAAAGTCTGTGTTCGGATCGTGATGATGTGCTCATTAACCGGATGAGGGATTCGCAGGTGATGGAGGAGAAGCGAAGAGAAAGAGGACCCGGTGTAAGTGGTGACCAATATGGTCGTGCGTATGATGCGCCAGGTGATTTAATAAGCTTGGGGGTCGAGATAGACCCGGATGTTCGTGAGAGGCCAAGAGTGAGGTGTATGGCTGGTCCGGAGGGTATGGAACGAGAGGTGCGAGGTGTGGGTGAGCAAGGTTGTGGTGGTATGGAATGGGTAGCGGGTTGCGGAGGTGTGACCCATGCATCGACACCAACAGGGGTAGTTGTTGGAGGGACCGGGGAGGCACGAGAGCCCCTTGGGGGTAGTGTACTGTGGGGGCCCGGCCGGTTCGGCCCCGCGCTGACCCCGCAAGGGGCGACGCACGGGGTCCGGCCGGCGGGCAACGACTCGCATACGAGGTGGTCCCACAAGGTCCCACTCGCGCCGTATGACGGCAAGAGTGATCTACGCGCGTACCTGGCGCAGTTCGACTGTGTGTGTAAGGGTAACGGTTGGGGTGAGGACGAAGGTGGAGTACACCTGGTGGCCGCATTGCGCGGCGCGGCGGCGGAGGTGCTGACGGCATTACCAGCGGGTGCTCTCACCCTGCCAGCCCTCCGCGACGCCCTAATTAATCGATTTGGAATAGAACAGCAGAGCGAGCTTGTTAAAGCTCAGCTCGCGCTGCGAAAGCGCAAGCCCCAGGAAGCCATCGGGGAACTTGCCCACGACATTCGCCGCGCAGTGGGGATCGCACATGCTAGCATGGCAGCGGATTCCCGGGAAAGCCTGGCGCTGGACCATTTTATCCAGGCCCTCCCGGATATTGAGCTCCGGCAACAGCTCGCCATGTGGCGCCCGCAGACTCTGAGCCAGGCGGCTGACGCTGCGGCCCGTTGGGAAGCAGCGAGGCCCCTGGCCCGGGGGGGCGAGCGTCTCGCAATGGCGGTCCGCCAGATGGGACCCCCGATGGAGGGCGGACCCCTTAGGGGGCCCGCCCCCGACGTGGGTCCTGACCTGGCGGGCATGGTCCGGAGGCTGGTGGACCAGCGCCTGGCAGGACCTGGACCATGGCAGGCGGCCCCGGAGGTGGCCCGCGGTGGACCACGAGCGGGTAATCCAATTCGGACCTACAGGGGGGGGAATTTGGAATTCCGGAGGCAAGCACCTTATCAGGTGAGGTGCTATACCTGCAACCGCCTGGGTCACCTGGCGCGGCACTGTCGAAACGCGCGCCGGGATGATCCCCGGCAGTTGAGGTCCTCAACTCCGCCCAGGGGGGAGCGGGTTAGCCGACCCCAGACACCCCCCCGCCAGACCCCGGGAAACTAGAAGGTGTCGGGCACGTAGGGCGGTGTTCGGCAGCAGAGGATGGAGGAGAGCCCTCATTGACGCGACAGGTCATTTATTGTGGCCAAATTGGAACCGGTAGCCTGACAATTAGATGCAAAATTGCCGGCGTGGGGGTAGACGCCGTCGTGGACACAGGAGCTAGCGCCACGATCATCAGCCCTGTGGTCCTTGATTCGAGCGCAGGTGGCTGGGATAAGATCCAGCGCCTGCAAAATTATAGTTTGCAGCTTGCTACCGGGGTAACGGCCCCGATCATAGGGCGTGGTTCTGTGACCCTCAAGTTAGGGTCGGTAAGGAGGGAGATAGATGTTTGGGTGGCGGAGGTGTGCGACCCATGTTTAATAGGGTTGGACCTGTTGACTGCCAGCGGTTGTAAAATCGACTTGTGCCGGGGGATCCTGCAGGTGGGAGTAGAAGAGCTGCCGTTAGGGGGAGTGAGCACGGCCGAGAGAGCGGAGCTGGAGGCTTCCGAGGCCGTGACCATCCCCCCCAGGGCCGAGGCGATAGTGCCGGCCCGGTGGGCAGCTCGCCCAACATGGCAGGAGTCCTGCGGCCTGGTCGAACCGGTGGCAGCGCAGTCCATACCGGGTTTAATCGTGGGCCGCACCCTTGTAAAAACGGACGGACCGGTAGTGGCCGTCCGAGTAGTAAATGTGAGTACAGAACCACGCACTATAGTAAGGGGCACGAGGGTAGCTGGCTGCACCCCAGTGGAGGAAGTCGCGACAGTGAGGGGCGAGAACGTCCAGCCGAGCCGACCCCGGGGGGAGCCTTCAATAACAAGTAGGAATTGGCCCGATCCCATTTGCGAGATGGTAAATCGTAGTAGCGTAGAGTTGGGAGGTACCCAGAGGGAGGCCTTACACAAACTGGTTGGGTCCCATTTGGACCTCTTCTCCCTGTCCACCGAGGATATTGGACGTACGGGCCTGGTGAAACATCAGATCCACACCGGTGAGGCCCGGCCTATTCGTCAGGCCGCCCGACGGCTCCCTTGGAGCAAGAGGGCGGAAGCTGACGAGCAGGTTGCAAAAATGCTCGACGCAGGTGTGATCGAGCCCTCGGGAAGTCCTTGGATGTCACCTGTTGTGCTGGTCAAAAAGAAGGATGGGACCACGCGGTTCTGCGTGGACTATCGCCAGCTAAACAACGTGACACTCAAGGACTCATATCCCCTGCCAAGGATTGATGACACCCTCGATGCCGTTGCGGGCTCCAATTGGTTCACAACTTTGGACCTCAAGAGTGGGTATTGGCAGGTGGAGATGGATAGGGCAGGGAAGGAGAAAACGGCATTTTCCACAGGTAAGGGACTGTATCAGTTTACTGTGATGCCGTTTGGTTTGTGTAACGCCCCCGCCACCTTTGAGAGATTGATGGAGCATGTACTAGGCGGCATGCCATGGCAGTCATGCCTGGTGTACCTGGATGACGTCCTGGTACATGCCCAAACGTTCCCCCAGGCACTAGCTAATTTGGACCAGGTGTTCGGGTGCCTCAGACAGGCAGGGTTGAAGCTGAACCCGAGTAAGTGCACTTTGTTTGCAAGAGAGGTGGCCTATCTAGGTCACGTGATTGGCCGCGAGGGGGTAAAAACAGACCCAGACAAAATTAAAGCGGTAGAGGAGTGGCCCGCACCACGTACCATCAAAGAGGTGCGGGGATTTTTGGGACTCTGCTCCTACTACCGGCGCTTTGTGGCGAAATTTGCGGAGTTGGCCCGTCCCCTCCACCGGCTTACGGAGAAGGGGACGCGATTTAATTGGACACGGGAGTGCCACGAGGCCTTCCAAAAATTGAAGGGGTGTCTAACATCCGCACCCCTTCTAGCTTACCCCACTAGTGACGGGACATTTACCCTGGACACGGATGCGAGCCAGGAAGGATTGGGCGCAGTTTTGTCTCAGACACAGGAGGGCGTGGAGAGAGTGATTGGTTATTATAGTCGGGCCTTAAGTAGGCCCGAGAGAAATTATTGCGTCACTCGCAAAGAGTTATTGGCTATGCTGGCTGCCATGAACCATTTCCACCCGTACTTGTACGGGCGGAAATTTTTGGTTAGAACTGACCATTCCTCCTTGCAATGGCTCCTTCGGTTCAAGGAACCGGAGGGCCAAATTGCAAGGTGGTTGGAAAAGTTGCAGCAGTACGATTTTGATGTGGCCCATAGGGCCGGGAAGGCCCATGGTAATGCGGACGCACTCTCTCGGCGTCCTTGTCTGGGGGAAAACTGTAAATTTTGTGCGAGACACGAGGAGAGGGAGCAATTGGGCGATTCCGCCCCGATTCTCGTCGTCCGGGCAACCCGGGTGAGAGGGCCAATTTTGCCACTAACCGCGGACGAGGAATTTGGAGAGTTGGCTTGGAGCACGGCCCAGCAGGAGGATCCTGTTCTGGGGCCGGTGTTCCAATGGGTCAAATTGGGGCAAAGACCAAAGGGGGAAGAGGTCACCCCCCTCGGGGCGCAGACAAAGGCATATTGGGCTCAGTGGCAGACCCTGGAATTGAAAGGCAACATCTTGTATCGCAAGTGGGTGGAGGTTCCCTCTGATCGAACTTCCTGGCTGGTGATAGTCCCTGACAAATTCAAGAACGTCATATTGCAACAGGTGCATGGTACCCGCTCCGGCGGCCATTTGGGCAGGACAAAGACAATATCTCGGGTCCGCCGGAGGTTCTATTGGGTGAATATGGGGCGCGACATACAGGACTGGTGTCGGAGATGCGACGCCTGTTCTGCCAAAAAGGGACCAGCACGGAGGATGAGGGCCCCCCTTCAATTACATCAGGTGGGGGCCCCCCTTGAGCGGGTGGCTATGGATATTCTAGGACCGCTGCCCCGCACCCGCCAAGGTAATAAGTATATCCTCGTTGTGATGGACTACTTCACCAAGTGGCCGGAGGCCTACGCCCTCCCCAACCAAGAAGCAGGGGTGGTAGCGCAGGCCTTCGTGGAAGGATTTGTGTGCCGGCATGGGATTCCACAGGAGTTGCACACCGACCAGGGACGAAATTTTGAGAGCAAATTACTAAAAGATGTGTGCAGTCTCCTGTCAATTCGAAAAACCAGGACAACGCCTTTAAGACCTCAATCTGACGGGATGGTGGAAAGATTCAACCGAACTTTAATCCAACAACTGGCACTGTTCACCACCACCCGTCAGGATGACTGGGACGAACATCTCCCTTACTTGCTCATGGCCTACCGAACCAGCCAGCACGGGGCCACCGCATGCAGTCCAGCGTTGCTTATGTATGGGCGGGAGTTACGGGCTCCCGCCGACTTGCTATGCGGTCCCGTGCCAGACACAGTGGTTAACCCGCCGAGGGAGGGGTACGCACGTCACCTAGAGGAAGGCATGGAGCTAGTCCATGCCTTCGCCCGCCGCCAACTCCATCTGGCGGGGGAAAAGATGAAGCGCAGGTACGACGACCGGAGCCAGGGGAGTCAATACGCTCCGGGGATGAAGATTTGGTTCTTTAATCCCCGGAGGCGGAAGGGAAGGTGCCCAAAACTCACCTCCCCCTGGCAAGGCCCAGGAGTCGTCCTGTCGCAAATCTGTGACGTGGTCTTTAAGATCAAAATGGGGCCACGAGCCCTCCCTCGGATCGTCCACGCCGACCGGATAAGACCTTACACCGGCGAGCAGGCGCCCCCGTGGATCGCCTCGGCTTTAGATGCCGAGGCGGGACCCAGTACCTCTGAATAAGGGGGGCTTATTAGTGCCAGAGGACTGGGGGATTGAGGAGCGATAGGCCCGGTGGGAGAGGGTGGCATCCCTGCCACCTTTCCCATGTGAGGGGGGCAAAGGAGCAATAGCTTGTGGGGTGTATGGCAGTGAAAACTAGCCCGGGTGGGTTAGGATATGGTGTGTAGGGATCTAGCGAAGATGACCTTAGGTAACGTTAAGGTTAGTTAGTGACTGATACCTGTAGTGGGGACGCAGGCAGATTAGTGTGGATTATAATGACGAGGGAGCGCAATAGTTTAAAGGGACGACTGGGAAGCGCAAGTTTCAGAAGGGAGTAGTTAGCTGAGATGATGCCGTGTTTGTGAGAATTGAACAGGTGTGATTGCACAGGGGTGCAACTGGACAGGTGTGTGGAGCAGTGTATGAGTAGTGAGTGTGTGGATCAGCGCGAATGCGCTTGGGGAGAGAAGGGTGCAGGTGGCACCAGGTGTGAGAGCACAGGTGTGCAGGTACAGGTGTGTGGAGAGAGTTGGAGTGAGTGGTACGGAGTGGTGTGCATGGTGCGAAGGTGTGGATGGGGGAAGAGTGGACCCCTTTCACGAGTACCCGGGGCGGGTAGTGTAAGTGTTAGGTAGAGGGTGCAGGTAAATTGTGGTTGGATATTGGCATTTGTGGTGCGGTTGCAGAATGGTGTTGTGAATGGGTGCATTAGTGTTGCGGAAATGGCTGGGCGTGTAGCCTGTTAGTGTGTGTAGTTGGTTGGGCACTCCACCACTGTGAGGATGTCGGCCAGGTGAGGCCGCAGGTGGGCTCTGGGAGCCGGTAGTTGTGAGTGGGTGCCTGAGGATCCCGGGTGTGGATCGGGCAGCCCAGTGCCAGAGAGGGCACGGAGTGGGGAGAGAGCCAGAGGGCCTTCCCCTGGTAGTTAGGTTAGGGTAAGGAGCAGGTAAGCTCGGAGGCAACTGCAGTGGTGGAGGTGTGCAGGTGGGTAGACCCACTGGGAGAGGTACACGTCGCAGCCCAGAAATTGTACGAGGGCACCGGGAGATGAATCGGGGGAGTGAGACCCCAAATTGAAGAGCACCACAGTTTGGCCAATGGGAATTGGTTTTTAGAACCCATAGTGTAAGAGGGCCAATGGTTTGGCCGGAGAAAGCCCCCGGGTAGTGTAAAGTTGTTAAAGTCATTTAGGAGATAGTTAGGATTGATGAACCTGTCGCACCATACGCAGCCACTTGCCTGTGGTGATGATGATGACTCCACACCTGTGTTTTCTTTGTTTGTTGCAGGAAATGAGATTGCTGTGAGGATTTGTGAGACGCATCACGACGTGGATGAGACATTGGGGTGATTCCATCTCTCCCTCCCTAGGAGGGACTGATGATGAATTGGTAATGGCAAATTTTGATGTTGAGTTGAAAATGGCAAATTTTGATGAGAGTTGAAAATGGCAAATTTGATTGGTTAGGAGGGAGAGAAGACAAATTTGGTTTATGGGAGGAACGGGGAAGACAGTAGGGATGTTTGTTGATTTGTAAAATAGATGTTTATGGGTAGTGTTGAGTTTTGTGGATACAGTAAGGGGTAAGGGAGGGGCCATGTAGGTTACCTGGTGGGGGGGGCGTACGATAGGAACGTACCTGTCTCACCTGGTTCCCATGTGCCCCCAGTGTGCATCACCTTACATTGCGTGCACTTTTGCGCCCTTACCACCTTACTCACTTGTTTCTTCTGTTGTCTCCCACCTCCGAGGATCTGGCTTTGGGGTAGAGAGAGAGGAGAGAGAGGTGCTGGCGACGCAGTTGTGGGCCTGCACTTTCGCTGTTCGCTGCCTGGATCGGTACACCATATGGACCGCAATGTTTGTGGCCACCCACAATGGACCGCAGTTCGTTTGCGGCCAAGCACCACCCGGGGATGGACCTATGGATCAACGTGGCACCTATGCCATACAGGTGAACCACTAATAGTTAATACCACCAAGTGCACCACAAGAAGAGCAAGAGACACCTGCAGGGTTAGGGGTTGTTGAAGTTATTTTTATTCCAATGAACAATGGTGACTGCACCGATTGGTGGTGGGGTGGTGCTTTTGATGCTGGGAAAGGGTGCTCTGCACGTTATTAAAGGCCGTCGGCCACAGAGCACTCGTGGGTTGGTGTATCGATGTTGGCAAGCGCGCTCTCTCTATGCATAACATCTGCATGTGTTCCTCCAAAGACAGGTCCTGGATCGTAGTGTAAATATCAGCGTAGTCTTGTAAATAATGCTCCCTACCGGCTGTATGTTTAGTTTGAGGATTCTTTCCGGATTCGGTTATCCTGTGGGTGTGTTTCTGAGAGGAGAAGGGTGCAACGTCGCAGGGGGACATATTTACTCATTTGTGAATATCTATAAAACTGTCGCACTCAGGGTAGAGTTAATAGTAGAGGGAACTACATTGCGTGCCACACTAAAGTAGGTAAAAATTTATCGGGTCGGGACGCCCCGAGGGTAGAGAAGGGTGCAATGTTGCGAATATGGAATTTGACCTCCATATCCGCTTGTAAATATTCCCCTATCTTCTCCGATACTCCCCAACTCTCCCCTTACCCCATTCCCTAGTCCCATTGTCTGTAAACAACACCCATTAGAGCCGATCTTCCCCTTCATTCCCCCATTAAATGTCGTGCCCAGGTCCCCCGCACCACACGTAGACAATTATAGGACATCTTGCTAGTTATTCTTAATCTATGTCAGTTAAGGACTTGTTTCCATTAATTATGACTCTTCGTTGCACCAGAATGTGATGATATGGCACCAGTAGGAGTTTAGGACCTTCCCATACCTCCCCGCATCTCTTCCCATCATCTCAAGCTCCAACAACAACCACAACAACAGCGGCTTTGCGTCCTCACTCCGGCTCGGTTGGCCGCCATTGAACATGTGCTCGACGGGGTTACCCAGAAGGGGGCTCCCTGTCGGCCCCTCGTCAAGGGCGGAGCCGGTAACCCCCGCACCCAATGAGAAGCCATGGGCCGATGCCATATGGGGCGGAGCTAACGAGCGAGGGCGTGACTCCCCGCCGGATATACGCGGCCCCGCGCCGGATGTGACGTCAGATGCGCCCCGAACCTTGGAAGGAAAAGACGCCACCCTCCCGAGCGCTGAGCGACCTCCCCAGCTTGAGACCAAAGTCGCGACCCACAAGCGCTGTGATACCTTCACGCATCTCTGGACACCACCGTACGTGATCCTGCCCTGAGCACAGGTGCACCTGGAGCGATCGCTACCCGCTTTCCTGGCCATCAAACCCCGTGTGAGTGAGCCTTGTCCCGCGTTTACCTGTCGTCTGTCCGGGGATAATATAAGTGTGTTTAAGTGCCCACCTTCCTATGTTTCCCTCTTGTCCCTGTAATCTAAACCTTCCGCAATTGTAATAACAACCTTTGAGAACCGTATCCCTGGTGTCGTATTGTGTGATTGTAATCCAGCCGGGTGTCTTCTTTTTCTTATTGAGCCAGCATAGCGCGATTAGTCAACCCCGGGTGCAATCGGGGTAACTTGTACGGATACGGCGGCCATCCCGCTCGGCCCACCATACCATCAAAGTCGTATCTGTAACAGTATCTTAAGAGACAACGTGCCACATCGGGCTTTATTGAAAAATAATTGTGTAATGCGGGTATCTCCCAAGGGCATATCGTGCGCCCAAAGCGCCTCGCCCGTGCATTTGGCGAACGTGTCGTGTGGTGCGTGCTCGGAGCCTGAGGGCTCAGAACATGAAAGTCCATTAACGTTTCGGATCCACAACGAAGGTGTCTGGTCCAGATGAGGTTCTGCTCCGCCAGAGGGCCACCACCTCCCCTGCGAAACTTGCTCCCCCCACCCTTTGCAGACCCAGTCCTTGCAGATCTTCGAAGTTAATCAACGATCATGCCCATGAGGTCCCTCACGTGCTGCTGTTCTGGGGAATACAAAATGTCGTCAGTATCTTGTGTCTCAATTTCCTGATCAGGGTACAGAGCGTAAAAATCCGATTCACTTGAAGCATTTGAACTTAAAACATTTGAAGCAAAGAGAGGAACTTCCTTTATGTCAAAGTCTCCCTTGGGCGCCTGGTCGGCTTGCGGGTCTAGGATATCCACGTCGGGTCCCTCGACCGCCAGGCCCAGCGTCGCAATCAGATCCATAGTTGGGTTGAAAGGGGGCGTGCAGCTGTCAGCTTGTAATACATAAGCAGCGTTAGCCAGTACACGCAAGGGGTTTATAGCACAAGTATCACAGTCATCACATACACCGTTACAGGCAGCAGCCAGTTCCCACATGGGATCCACACAAGTATCACAGTCGTCACAAAATTCAATGCAATTTTCTGGAGCGCCGGTCACGTCTGCCTTGTTGAAGGACCCGTTCAGGTCGACGGCCTCTGTGGTCAGAGCCATAGTCGTTGTCGGCGGCTTCTTCACTTTCCATCCTGTAAAATACTTTCTCATACAGAGGAGGACTAGAGATTTCATTAGTGCCCCCCCAATTACTACCCCGATTATCACAGCCAGTGCGGTCAATAACCACTTCACTATGGTGCCCGTCCATCCCTGGAACCAGTCAGTGAGCCAGCTAAATGTATAAGAATTTTCGCGCGCGATCCGATCGATCGTCAGGGCGTGGCTAGTTTCCCTTAGTCTCACTATTGCGGCTGACACTCCTTCAGATGGATCGGGTATGTAAGTGCAACATTTTCCCTCTATAATTCCGCATACCCCTCCTTTCTCTGCCAGGAGCATGTCCAAAGCCACCCGATTCTGCATCACCATTGTACGCATGTGAATTACCGTGTCCAATAGTATGTCATGAGCCGTAGCGGTGTCGTTTGCCACCTTTTCTAGGGTCAAAGCCAATTTGTCTATCCGGAAACTATCCATGACTGTGCCCGCTCCTGGGAAGAAGAAACCAAACACCTTTTCCCATAGACTCCCGTGTAGTTTAGTGGTTCCATCTTCGTTCATGACTGACCTCTTATAACGCCTGTCCAAGGACTTTGGGTCTAGCTCATCCAGTATCTCAACGTCAGGAAGGACTGAACCCAGATAACATGTGCCCCCCCAATTATTTGGTAAATAGGGGTAAGCCTTGTCGCCGCATATAAACATTGTCCCATGGGGTGGGACCAGGTGGGTGGATAAGCACTGGAGTCCCTTTACCACCCCATTAATCCTACTAACCCCCCTAGAGAATGTTATAGCCGTTATGTTGTGGTTGTGTTTATCTTGCAGTACTATTCGTAATGTAATCCCCGAGCTCCCTTGTCCCAGCTTCCCGGGGAGAGTGTAGGCGCATTCTGATTCTCCCATACGCAAGTGGCCGGAACCCTGGAGGCAGACCCTCCCTTTCTGTGGTTTGACCCAGACGGGGGCAGGCCTCTCGGCCACATGGGCAATCATTGGCGGGCGATAATTAAATTGTCGATTGCAACTCTTGCCGTTGTCAACCCCTTCTCTTTCCAGCGTGGTGACTAAACATGGGGAATCGATAGGTTGTGAGCAGAGGTCATTGAGGGACAAGGGTAGCACTATCATGTGTATTCCTGTGGTGCCTGCTTGGGGAAAGCGCATGCACGACCAGCAGTGTGTCCTATTTTGAATTGTTGCCACTTCCCTGGCCACTTTCCAATATGTGTTTTCACCCTTCTTTGGGGCCTTATTCTGGGGTTGTGGCGTGAGTATGTATTCGATGCATGGTATGTAGTTCTTTTCGCCACCGGCCGCGCCAGGGGTCCAGACGCTGCACCGGACCTGCATGGTCATGTCTTTCCCTAGGCGTGTGCGTGTTTGTAGCTTAAAATCAGGGGTTCCCCATTGGTATCCTGGTTGGGCCAAGGTCTTAATGCTAGCTTGCCCGTCTTCCCGGAACTCTCGTTGCTTTTGTAGTACCATGCCAACGCGTCCAGGCCCTGCCGACAGTGCTAGCCAATTTATGTTCACCCAATTTGTGTGCAGGGCTTTCTGTTCGAAACATGGTAGTGATACTCTTTGTCCCCATGTTACGGTGAGGTGTCGGGTTTCGTTTTCGCATCTATTGGAATCGGAGTTTCCCCTAGCTGCTGTCGCTATCAATAGTATTGTACCTATGATTAGGCCCATCCTTACTGTGGTTGCTGTGGTGTAGTGTCTGGTGCTTGTATGGCCAACTTACAGTGCGTGGCGTGGATCCACGAAGTCTTGCCCTCGCAAAAGACTGCCGTTGGTGTAGTCAGCAACACCTGGACTGGTCCCTTCCACCTTGGTTCCAAGGCGTTCTTGCAGGTGAAGTGCTCCACGAACACCTGGTCTTTTTCCTCTGGTGGAACACCTGGTCCACAAGTCTCCTGGGAACGCCTGGTCTACAGGTCTCCAATTCATAGATTCAATTCATTCAATTCATAGTTTCATAGAACACCTTTTCTCCAATTTCCTAATCCACTTTTTTCAAGTGGATCCAATTTTATCCAATATTCAATTTTTAAATTCAATCCCATTTAATCCAGTCCAATTCAAATTAAATTCAATCCTTCTCTCAGCATCCCATTACCTGTTTCCAACATCAATAAAAATAAAATTATAAAATTAATAAAAAATCAATCATCTCAACTCTCAAATCAAATCAAAAAATCAATCAAAATCATAAAAAAATCAATAAAATAATAAAAATAAACGAAAATTACTTCAGCGAGAGTTTCAACTAGAATTAACACAAACAAACCACCATTAACCTCCATTAACACAAACAAACCACCATTAACCTCCATTAACCTCCCCCTATTATTTATTTATTTCCACGAATAAACAAATAATAGAAATAACCTGGTCTACTTCCAATTTCAATTCTGGTCAGTTCTGGTGTCTGGTCACACACAATGTTTTCCTCACCCACTGTGATTCGCTCAAAATAGATTCTCACTGTTATGTCTGAAATTCGTCTCATGAAAACCCATTCAAGAGTCCGGTGTAACAGACAGCCAAACACATAGACACGCCGAAGACCCCAGGGTACCCATCAAACTAGCTTGTCCCCAGATCCACAACACAGCGAAACATGTAACTTTACTAAAACTAGAACGGGCACTCGGTAGAGCGCATACCTTCGCCGCAGCTACTTTTGTTGCCAAAATAAAAGACTACAAGATCTGTGTAGCAAAGCCACACCTACGTTGTCATGCGGGAAGATTTGTTTCAAATTAAACCATTCTATCCCGCCAAAAGTTTGATATTGTAATCACATCCATGACCTTTTCATGACCTTGACCTTGACCTTTGACCCGATCGATTCCAAAATCTAATCAAATGGTTCCCGGATAATAACTTATCATCCCACCAAATTTCATGCGAATCGGTTGAATACTTTTTGAGTTATGCGAATAACATACACATACACACACACACAGACATACAAATACACAGCGATCAAAACATAACCTTCCGCTTTTGCGAAGGTAATAATCACTTACTCATAACTAATACTCATAATAACTCATAATTACTTATGTAATTACTCATGCCAATACTTACTCAAAATAATGTAATATCCCAATCTTCACCCCCTATGCAAATCGAAGCACCCCGGACAATCCACAACCAATATCAACCACTGTAGCCGCCTTCCCGATTCCAGGCAGCCACACGCAGCCACATACATCTCCATCCACGTCACACAAGACAACAGCCAACGAGTGTGTCCACCACACAGAAACCTTTGGCACTCCTGACACCAATGCAACAACCGAACTCCCAGACAACCAACAACAAAACCCAATCCATCTCCATGGCTCATCAAGCAGTTCCAACTTAATCCAGCTTCACATACCGATTTCCCCAAAAACTCGTGAAACTTCACCCCCATTCTGGAAAAAACCCTGGACTAAACCCTGACACCCTAAATAACTTCAGACCCATCTCCAACCTACCCTTTCTGTCAAAAGTTTTGGAACGTGCTGTGGCCACTCAACTCAAACATCACCACTCTGCCAATAACCTGTATGAAACATCCCAATCCGGATTCTGCTCCAGCCACAGTACTGAAACTGCTCTCCTCAAAATCACCAGCGACCTTTTCTCTCCTCTGGCGCCGGCAACCTCAACATTTTCATCCTCCTCACCTCAACGCCTCCTTTGACATCATCAATCACACCATCCTCCTCACCCTGTTTAGACCAGCTTGTGCCTATTAAACCCAAATCAGTTCACTCCCAAGCCTACAAGGACCACCTACAGCACTGCAAAGATGTCCTCTACTCCACCTACTACCCTCAAATTATCCACTCTGGCTCCGGAATCCCAAAGGCACTCTTCTCTACAATAAACAAACTAAATAAACAAATAAATAAACAAACTTTACAACGTGAACAAACTCCTCAGCGCCCTGGATACCACCACCTGTCATTCAGAGTAGACAACAGCATCTCCTTTCTGGCTTTCAGCATCTCCTTTCTCCTTTCTTGCATCCAAATAAAATTCTGGCTTCAAATCAACTTCCTCGAACTTAACTATGATAAATCTAAATTAATCTTCGTTTGCCCAAAACCACTCACCAAATCCACCCATAACTTTGCCCCCAACATCGATGGTCATTTGAACACAAATTGAACAAAATTAATCGAACAAAACACTTCCATTAACTCGACATTCTTTTCACAGCACAAAGTTCACTTGAACATCTTTTTCCTGGATACTCCCTCTTTATTTTTATACCATACCATGCTTCTCCACTTGCAACCCAAATATTTTCCATGAAATAAATAAAATGAATTTTATGAATCTTCTCATTATTCGAAAGTTTACAAAATGTCCCAAATCTGTATATTATTTTCTACTGTGGTTATATTAAACCATTATTTTACAAAATCCAACTTTCAATAAACTGAAAAATGCTTCGCCATGGAATAGTCCACCACTCATATAAATAATCATAAGAGTTCTGCGAAACATCTCCATCTTTAAAACTTAGCCAACCATTTTTAAACCACATGTTTTCCCCCCAAAAAACAAGTCACATTCTTTGTATATTGCCAACATTGTTCATCGTTCATTGACTCCCACTTCCGGGTTCGGTTGCGAGAGGACGCTGGCGTTGCATATTCGCCGCTTCTCCGACTGGATGGATGTACAGGGTCTGCTTCTACTTTTCTGACCTGACATCTCACACCTGTCCTGCCTTTTCACACCCGCACGTGCCGCGTGTTCTCCGGCTGGATAACGGAATCTGCTTTTGATGGTACGGAATACGGAATCGAAAGGCCCGCTCCCGTTGTTTGTGGCCGTGGCCTTGTTTGCCGGTGGCCTTGTGGTCTTGGTGGCCTTGTGGCCTTGTTTGCCGCTGTGGTCTTGATTAGCGGCTGCAGTCGTTTGCCGCTGCGTTTGCCGCTGCGTTTGCCGCTTTGCCTCCTCGACCTTGGCCTCGTACTCGTCCCTTCGCTCCTGCCTGGCATGGCTCTGAAGTACTCCGCCGCAAGGCTTCTTCTGCTCAATACCCGCTCCACCCCATCATGCATCTCTGCCATCAAATCAAATGGACTCCTCCGACGACCCAGGTACATTCACCGTGGCTCCGGTCGCAAGTTTGTTTATTTGCAATCAGGTCACTCCATCCCCGTCCTCTGGTCGGCTCAGCGCACTCTCACTCTTCGTCCCAGCGCACCTGGTCACAGCAACCCACACGATCGCACCTCTTGCCTACGAACCCTGGCTAAATCACCTGAATTCATCCCTGCTGTTCAAAACAACATCAAGCTCACCCTGTTCAACACCCGGTCCCTCAACAATAAATGCCTCATCCTGAACGAATACATCCTGGATAACAAACTGGACTTTCTCTGTCTCACCGAAACCTGGCAACAACCTCTGGACTACTACACACTCAACCTCACCACACCCAATGGATATTCCTACGTCAATAAACCACGCTCGGAGGGCCGAGGTGGTGGAATTGCCGTTATCCACCGTCAAGACATCAAGACCAACCTCATCTCCATCTCATCTGCTCCATCATTTGAACACCTGGCTTTAAAACTCTCTGGTCACACGCAGTCAGTCATGGCTGTCGTCTACCGCCCTCCCAAACCACACCCATCATTCCTGTCTGACTTCTCCTACTTTCTGACCCAGCTATGTTCCCTCTCCCCCTCAATCCTCCTCCTTGGTGATTTCAATATCCACATGGACTCCACTGACTCCACAATAACCACTGACTTCACTGATTTACTCACCTGCTTTAACCTCACTCAACATGTCGACTTTCCTACCCATATCCGTGGTCACATTTTGGACCTTGTCTGCTCCACTGGATTAAATTTGCACCATCTCTATGGCTCCGACCTCACCCTCTCTGACCACTTAGCCATCACTCTGACCATCAACATGCCCGCCCCAACACCAAGGCATTATCGCACAATCAACTTCCGTAAGCTAAACGCTCTTTCACCTACCTCATTCTCATCCACCCTCTCTGAAAAAATGTCCACTTCTCCCTTCATTGACCTCCACACCCCTTCCGACCTCACTGACTACTACAACCACACTCTCTCCTCCTGCCTTGACCAGCTTGCGCCTGTAAAAACCAAAACAGTTTCTTTCACCCATTCTGCTCCCTGGTTTACCCCTGAACTCCACCTGATGAAAACTCGTGCTCGCCAACTTGAAAGACTCCGCAATAAAACGGGTCTCACAGTTCACTCCCAAGCCTACAAGGACCACATACAACACTACAAAGATGCCCTCTCCCGCGCCCGCTCTGCCTACTACTCTCAAATTATCCACTCTGGCTCCGGAAACCCAAAAGCACTCTTCTCGACAATAAACAAACTCCTCCGCCCCCTGAACACCACCACCCAGTCATTCACAGTAGACAACTGCATCTCCTTCCTCTCTTTCTTCCAACGCAAAATTGACAACATCTACAACAGCTTGACCACCGCCGCACCCGCTCCCCCTCCAACCACCTGCCCCCCCTTGTCCTGCCATCCCCTGTCTCGGTTCTCCCCAATCTCTCCTACTGACCTCTCTGAACTCCTCATAGGAATGAAAACTGCCACCTGCACTCTTGACCCCATCCCCTCCAGCTTTGTCAAAGCCTCCCTCCCTGCTCTCTCTCCACTTATCATTGCAACAATAAACTCCTCCCTGTCTACAGGCATCGTCCCACCTTCCCTCAAAATTGCTGCTGTTACCCCCATTCTAAAAAAACCTGGTCTAAACCCTGACACCCTAAACAACTTCAGACCCATCTCCAACCTACCCTTTCTGTCAAAAGTTTTGGAACGCGCTGTAGCCACTCAACTCAAACATCATCTCTCTGCCAATAACTTGTATGAAACATTCCAATCCGGATTCCGCTCCAACCACAGTACTGAAACTGCTCTCCTCAAAATCACCAACGACCTTCTCCTCTCCTCTGACGCTGGCAACCTCAACATTCTCGTCCTTCTCGACCTCAGCGCTGCCTTTGACACCATCGATCACACTATCCTCCTCACCCGACTTGAATCCACCTTTAACGTCACCGGCACTGCCCTCTCTTGGATTAAATCATACCTCTCTGACAGATGCCAGTTCATCTCCATCAATAACTGCAAATCCCCCACTGCTCCCCTCCCCCAAGGTGTCCCCCAAGGTTCAGTTCTTGGCCCCCTCCTCTTCATCCTTTACCTGTCCCCGCTCGGTCACTTAATCCGCCGTCATGGTCTCCAATTCCACTGCTTCGCCGATGACATCCAGCTTTTCATCTCCACCAAGTCCGTCTCCACCGACACCCACTCTATCCTGACAAACTGCATCACTGAAATAAAATCCTGGCTTCAAATCAACTTCCTCAAGCTTAACTGTGATAAATCTGAAATAATCATCATTGGCCCAAAAACGCTCACAAAATCCACCCATAACTTTGCCCTCAACATCGACGGTATCCCAGTATCCACCTCCCCTCACATCCGGAATCTTGGCGTCATCTTTGACCAAACCCTTTCCTTCGACAAATACACTAAACAGATCACAAAGTCAGCCTTCTTTCACCTGAAAAACATTGCCCGTCTCCGCTCATCCCTCTCCTCCACGGCTGCAGAAACCCTCATCCACGCCTTCATCACCTCCCGTCTGGACTACTGCAATAGCCTCCTCTATGGTTCACCCTCAAAAATCACCAATAAACTCCAATACATTCAGAACTCCGCTGCCCGTCTACTCACTCATTCCCGGACCCGTGACCACATCACCCCCGTCCTTTACAAGCTTCACTGGCTCCCCATCCCCCAGAGAATCCAGTACAAAATCCTCCTCCTGACATACAAAGCCCTCCATAACCTGGCCCCATCCTACCTGGCTGACCTCCTCTCCAGACACACTCCCACCCGCAACCTCCGCTCTGCTGGTACCAACCTCCTGACCCCCTCCATCCGGACCAAATTCAGATCCTGGGGGGACAGGGCCTTCTCCATCGCTGCTCCCACCCTCTGGAACTCACTACCTCACACCATCAGAGACTCCTCCTCACTCACCACATTCAAAACATCACTAAAGACCCACCTGTTCAACGCTGCATTCAACATTCAACCCACAGCATTTAACCCCTGACTATCTCTTCTCCTTCTCCCTCCTTTTGCTTTAAATATTTCCCTATTGATTCTTGTCTTGTCTTTTTGATTCTTGTCTTATATATATGCCGTATATCGCTGCTGTTTGTTTTCTTGATTCTTGTCTTTTTGCAATTGTTGTTTTCATGTATTGTTATGCATTATGTTTTCCACTCTGTCAAAGCGCCTTTGGGCTTCTGGAAAAGCGCTATACAAAATAAATGAATTATTATTATTATTATTATTATTATTAAGTATCATCCAGAACTAAATTTTTATAAACCATCAACTTGTAGATGCATTTATTTATATCCCATTAACCCAAGAACTCTCAATTGCTTGGTTATATTTTAGTAATGTCATATATCCATATTTCTTTTCCAAAATGTTCCTGATATACACATTAATCCCATCTGTCTTTGTTTCCAGATCAACTCAAAATTAAATCAAACAATTCAAAACCAGATCGGATCAGCGATCAAAAATCACTTTTCCAATCAACAATTCATTCAAAGACCAAGCTTAAAAACACAACTCTCATCTTACTGTGACAAATAAGCAACCAACCTACTTCACACTAAACAAATAACTTTTCATCACCCCTTTCTTCTCCACCGCCTCTTACACTTAAACAGATCATAATTACTCACTCATACACTGTTGCCCATCATGAAATCCCAGTAGGTTGTTCTTCAATCCCAACCATCATGTGATCCCAACCACCACCTTTGACACCATTGTCGACGTCTCCATTTATTTCGTTCCTCATGGGGTTGGTGTTTTATGGCCTTTACCTCTTACCCAATCACACTGCACATCATTCCCTGTCCTTGATGGATAATTTTACATCCAGATGGGCACAGCATCCCATTTTTGGCGACCTAGCCCTGAAACAAGCCCCTGGACTCCTTGCAGGCTGGACCAAAACCCCTGGACGAGGTTGCATCCCAGTACTGACTCTGCTGCCTTCTTGCAAACCACTTCAACTCCATTAATTTTACATGTTTCGTGAACAGAACAAAGCCCTCTGTAATCGTCAGATTGAACCTGCCCCAAACCCGTCCATATAAACTCCATTGTTGTCCTGTCCATCTCTCTGTTTGTGGATCCGGTGCAAAGTTACACAAAGTTCCCGTTTACATTTTGTGACTCACAGCTCCTGCCTCCATGGAACAATGACGCCTAAGCACTCAATTAGCCCTCCCAGTACCAAAGACTTACAATCAGACCGACAGACAGACAAATAACAGAGGCATGTCGCCAGCCCCAGCACAGGACATCACCTTTCCGGGCAGGCACAATATAATCCACAGCATCGAAATGCCAATTTCTATCCGGAGCCTCGCAAAGCCAAAATCGGGCATGTTCACTGCATTTCACTGCATTTCACTGACCATGACTATCCCCATTGCTCGATCACGCACGTCACTGTGCTCGGCCCGGTTAAATTAAACTCAAGCGTACTGTACCTGACGCTTCCGGTCGGCACCGGAAGTCTGTTTATTTCTTGAGACCCCTGAATCGGGACCTCAACGACAATTACAACGACAAACAGAACTCGATATTCTCTGTTCATTAATTACGTACATGATTTCAGTTTTATCCAACAATATATGTCCCGATATTCTCTCCAGATTTAAGTTCTATATCCTGTCGTTAAAGCAACACCCTGTAGACTGACTCCGCCTGTCGTTCTTCCAAGGTTAGTGAATTGCCTCTGACCTCTTACCCTTACATATCTCGAACAAAGGTCAAATAAACTTCGAAAGGTCAAACTTCAAATTGGGGTAACCAGCGCTTTATTATCCCACAAGTAATGCAAGTCCGGCGACAATGGACAAATGACCATTAATGTGGCTCTACATAGCATAATGCTAACTTCTACGAATCCAACAACCGTCACAATCCGCCCAGGAACGTCCGTACGAGGCGTGCTTTACAATGCAGCACCCTTGCTACCTAGTGCACCTTTCGCACATCCCTCCTCGTTCGCACAACGCTTCATCAACAAACCTCCTCGCGCCCACACCTTGGCACAAGCCACACCACATACCGACAGTTGAAACCTCGATATTCCTCTTTCCTCGGATAAGCGTTCTGTTGAAAACGTGACATTTCTGCTCAAATTATTGAATTTCCAAATACTCTCCCTGCAGCGCCCGTGAGGCAGCTTGTCCCACATTATCTGCCCCCAGACCCATATGCGTTTTAATAACAACCTTACCAGCATCGCTCGCCAGCAAACCCTTTGTCCGGCGCATCGATCAACACAAATCCTTCGATGCATCTTCCAGCCGCCACTCCGCACTGTACCTCACTTACTGTATGGACAAGACTTCCTGTTGGAACTTGTCACCGGAAATTAATTACTCTGTCTTGAAATCGTTTATTTTAGCGTTTAGAAAATCATTCTAGAAATCGAATTTAGTTTGGAAATCGTTTCTTCCCCTTATATAAATCCATTTTAAATAACGTATTCCTTTTGTGACATTGCATGGCATGTATGTCGCAGGTGCCCACTATTCTGACATGGCTCATGACTCATGTCTAATTCTGACATGAAGATGAAGGACAAGAAGATGAAGGATGAAGGACATGACATGAAGAAGAAGATTCTGACAAGATACTGACATGAACGTCCGACATCCAGCAAAGTCGAAATGACCCACAATGCATTTGGGCACACATCCTCCTCTGAGAGTGGGCGAGTTATCGCCGGCACTCTGAGCAAATCTCATACAGCACACCCGTGACTCGCGGCTCGCTCGGCTCCTGCCCGAACGCACAATATCCCTCTACCCAAACTTCCACGGAGCCGCACGGCGGAAACACAGGTTTGTACCACACTTTAATTAAACGAACATCGCCAGGATTCTCGGATAGACGTTAATTTCACAACACACATGACAAAAATCCGATTTAAATTCAGAGATCGCCGATCGACCTGGCACAACCATCTCAACGCGACGACGCCACGCCGCCCCCCGTCCTGGTGCGCACCCTCGTGCCTCCACACGAATCCCAACACTCCCGCCTCGCGGTTTCCTGCGAGGCTCGTAGCCGTGGCAACCAAAACTGCGCGCCGCTCTCGAATGAGGGCCGTCATAACAGTGAGCTGTCAGAACTCATCCCTAGCTCGTAAACATCGCAAAAAAAACAGGATCTCCGACGCTTGACCTCTCTGACCCAAAATGCACTATATGACACCAATTCCAAAGGTGAGCTGCCTCAGCGATACATCCCACACATACAATCCACAATATCTGCCATTGAATGAACTCTTCAATTCAAGTAAAACACACATATTGATTCGAATTCTGAATTTAGTTCAACAAATTCCAAATCTCCGTCCGACTGCCGCTCGAAAGAAAAAAAACAGCCCATCCTGCAACCATCTCCAAAAAACCGCTTCATATCAACAGTAGGTCGACAAGGGCACTCCGAGTGCTTTCCTGACCCGATTTATATCAATTCGCTTCCCAAACAACTCCCAAACAGATGAAAATCCGGACTCAGTTCAGGACCTCGCCTGTTCTCTCGGATAGACGCTAAAATGGACATTCCCGGCCTGAATTTCCCGCACGTCGAGCAGATCACTTACAAAGCTTCACACCGAAACCCTCTGCTTTGCATATGTCATACAGACAAATACATTGGCTAGATACACACGTCAATTAACATCCCAATATACATTCATTCCTCATTCATGTTACGTCTCTTATTCAAGGGAAAGGATTTTTGGGACGGGTTGGACGGGGTGGGTTGAGGTGAAAAAGGGAAGGCAGGGCGGGGGGTGTTGGGGTGTTGCCTAGAGCCCCGGGACTGAGCTCAGGTCTTGGGGGGGGGGGGTGGGGGGTCCTTTTGCACGGCCCAATTCTGCGGCTGTGGAGGGGGCCCTTGTATGTTCCAGTTTTGGGGAGGGGGCCCTTGTGGGTTCCGAATTTTGGGGAGGGGGCCCTTATGGATTCCTGGGCAAGCATTTGCAACATGTCGTCCTTTACATCGGCCTTCTTATCGTCGCCCATGTCCCACTGCTCGGCCGCTTCATCTAATTGGTCGGTTAGCCTTAGTGCGATGTGTACCCCGGCCAACAACAGGTCGACCAGGGCCCCCCAATCGTCGAGGGTCTGGGCCGGGGTTGGTGCTACATTCGGCCAGCGTGCGTGTACTTTGGCCTGGTCCCACACCCGCGCTGGCAATACAGCCTCTCCCATGTGGCAGACGTCCCGCCAATCTGCGCCTGTATTTTGTATCCACAAACGCATAAGTTCCGGTACGTGACCGGGCTGTTCAGCCAGCAAGGTTCTCACCCGCTCCTGCATAGCCGCCAAATCTGGTTCTTTCAAATGGTTTTTTAAAGGGACACATCTCGATTGTAGGCTGTGAGTTCTCCGATTCCGTGAGCCCTTCCACTGAGGGGTACAATACAATACTCCTCGCCCTTCTGGGGCCGCGAACCCGCTGTCCGCCCCATTAATTTCTTGTCCTCTAAAGGATTGCCCGGGCTAAGGTGAACCTGAGGGGCGGCTGGTCTAGTTTTCTGGGGGTCTAACCCCTGGGGGAACAGGGGCGGGGGTGGGAGAGGTGGCGCCTGTGGCCCTGGGACAGGGCTCAGGGCTTGGGGGGGTGGGGGGTCTTGGTCTGGCATCTGGTCCAGCGGCATCACTCGCTGATTTACTTGTTTAACTGCTTACTTACTTGTCCTCTGGCCAGGGATTATTTAAATCTTTAGTTAACACAGCCCAGTCCTTTACTGGTCTTACCGCGGCAAAATGATGCCTCTTAAACATGAAAGATGCCGGGGTTCCCTTAAGGGGTTCCCCTTCTTTCATTAGCTTGCTTCCCATCTTATTGCTCTGGGCTGATCCTTCCTGGAAAGTTCTCGGCCTGGCTCAACCTTTACGGCTGTCCGACCTCACTTTTCCCCCTTCCCTTGTACCGAACGTTATCTTCACCGATATCCTGCGCAAATCCTTTTACTGGCCATGTTTTTATGGCCCTTCTAAGTTAGCCACAGCCCTTCGTTCCCTGGCATGCAATGGCATACCCCATCTTGTCTCTGGGCTGTTCCTTCCTGGAAAAATCTTGGCCACCTGGTTTCAACCTATATGGCTGTCCGACCTCATTTTCCCCTCCTGGTGCTAACTGTAACTTTAAGCTTACTGTTAAGTCCTTACTGGTATCCTTACTTGTTTATCCTGGCTTTAACAAAGCCACGTCATTCTGAGGCCTAAAATGAGCCTTTACTTACAATTTCTGTTCGAGTGCAGGCCGCGCGGAGATAGGGAGCCGGAACCGCTCGAGGGAGGAAGGTACGAATTTGGAATAATAGCCCTCTGATATAAAACAACTCCCACCTTTAATCAAATCCGCGTGCCGGCGCCGGCCTCAGGCAGCCTTCCTCCTGTCCCTCGGGCTCCGTTTCCCGTCGTCCGGTGCTGACCCCACTCCTGGTACCATCTGTGAAGAAGCAGCTCTTCGTATTTGGAAAAGAAGTCCACAAATAGCCTGAAATGACGCAGCAACTTTATTAAAACCAACTTATACAGATCCGGAGGAGACAAGACATCTACAGCAAGAACCAGCTTCATGCCAAGTCAAGCCTTCCTGGAAACGCATTGATTCTCATTCACTTATATATGAATACGATTATCAGAAAATCTCCGAGAGAACAAAGCGACTGGCGAGAGTCCCTCCCACCGTTATCCGCTGTCATTCGGGGGAGTCAGCCCTTCCTTATCATTCGGACCAGATGTTTCTCTGGGCTCCGCGAAAACAGAAATGTAACTCACAGAGAGAAGAGTGCATGCTTGGCCAGATAAGCCCAGAGCAAATATATGGGTTCACATGAGTAATTCAAAGCATGTTTATACAGAGTCATGCGTCGCTGTGATTAATACAAAATATATATGGTTAACGATAGGTTTATGTCTGCAATCTAAACATTCTACTAGCGTTACGCAAAATCACGCGCATGTGGGCGTGGTTTTACGACCGGCCTTATCTAGCCTCAAGGAAAAGCACACGTATACAATTTGTCCAGCACGACCGAAGCGAGCCTTTCCTCATCCAAAACTAAAACGAAGCAAAAACCCTTTATTAACTTTATGAAAATAGCATTTTAAACAACATTTAAATCATAACACATTAGCAACCAACGTCTATAACTGAACTTTAGGCAATAACAAATCTACAACTTGACATATATATATATATATATATATATATATATATATTATATATATATATATATATATTAATATATATATATATATATTGTTGAGGATATGAGATTGGCCTCCATCCATATCCGCTTGTAAATATTCCCCTATTTCCTCCATA
>NC_136270.1:111978381-111990881 GCF_964187855.1 Myxine glutinosa
TATCAACATCGGTTATCAAATCCAAATCTTGTTTTGTCATTTTCAACATCGCACTCCAGGCCAATCCAGGTGCTGTGTAGTAGTGAGCAGGATCCAATCCATATCCAGTGCGACAAACAGATCTAAAGGCTTCAAATACATCGGCCAATAAAAGCACATCAGTTTTGAGATACAAATCGTGATACTCGCCAAGATTCTTGATGTTATATTTTTCCCAAACATTTTGTGCGTGTACATAATCTTTATCAGATATATGACTATTATTTAATTTGTTATAGAAATTTTCTTTTGAAGGAAGTTGTGTTTCATTGAATCTCTCAAATGAGTCCATATAGTCATAGGGGTAAATTCCCTTTTGTGTTAGAAAATCTTTATCTAAAAAATACTCTGAAAGACATGGAAACTCTTTTAGATTTTGAACCAAGTTAACCAATGGACTTGCCATGAATTTAAATGTATCAAGAAATCTGATATGAGTAATAGGAGATGTGTGAATTGTTTTTGTGAATGAAATGTATTTCTGATCCGTGTTTGGAATTGCTGAGATACTTCCAGAAGTCTTTGAGAGTTCCTTGATAAATAGATGTGTATCATAATGAGCGTTGTTATGAAGAAAGACAGGAATGAAAGAGGGGAGTTGATAATTAATATTACAACTTTGATGAGCCGGACCTCTATATTTACCAGTGAGATGACAATGGTCTCTAACCTTTAGACCTTTACCAATTTTCTCCTCACAAATATGACAGACATTGTTTTTTATAAATTCCCTTTTTTCTTTACTTGTTAAGGACATTGGTTTATTGGTTTCTCTCATTATCTTGGTTAATCGAACACAGTCTTTTTCTAGTCGTTTCACAAACTCCTCTGGGGTATTTGAGCCTCTATACATCTCTAACTTGTTATATTTATCACCAACGGATGATTTGATATAATAACAAAAACCACAAGGAGTATGTTTTTGATATTTATTTGTGTATGATTCTTTTGGATCTTGAGAAGCAGTATCAATTTTTTCTAAAATACTTTCAAAATCAGCATATATAACAAATGGATGTTTGATCTTTTTATTTTCATCTTTGAATGTGATCTTTGAGCCTTCTTTAGGCATATTGATTACCGTTGATTTATGTTCGCCACAATAATTTGAATGTTTATCTAATCTTTCTTGTGAATTGAAGAAGTTAAGACAACGCAAACAAATATATATTTTATTTGTTCTCTTACAGACTTGTGGTTTTATTAATTTAGCAATATCTTTGATGTATGTATAATGTGAATTTTCGTCTGAATTAAAATATAGAAGATTAATATGAGTTTGTTTACAATTGTCAGAAAGCTTTAAAACCTGAATGTTGTTTGTTTCTGTTAGACCATAAACATTAACTGATAAATTATTCATCTTTTCAAATTTAGGAATATCATTTAAAGTCATCGGAAACTTTAGATCTTTCGTATTTAATGTATTCTCATATTTTTTATAATGAGATACTCTTTCATCATGAAAATGTGGAGGATGTAAGTGTGCTAAAATAGACCAGAGAAAACATTTATTGTCTTTATTTTTGATATTGATAACTGCTTTTCTATTTTTGATAACACTGGGTAAATCAATGTAAGAAGAAGCTTTTAGAGGATCTGATTTAAGAATATGAATGTCTATGTAAATAATTTTTCCTATATTGAATCCACTTCCTACGATTGAATTATCCACATCTTGCTCTTGTTTAATAAGTTCATCATAGACTCCTGATGTTTTAAAATCTTGATATGAAGATATAAAGTGTGGCTCAGTTCTCATGTATGGTGCATCTATAACTCCTTCATCCTTTGTCATTTCTAATTTTACTCCCATATAAAATTTAAGTGGTTTCATTTCCTTTAGTGTTTTTTCAATCAACGTTTGAACAGCAGGTTTAACTATTTCTACAGCATCAACTATAGACTCTGGTTCAGGAGGTTTGAAGTTAAAGACTCTTATTTTAATATGTCCTTTGAATGCTCCATCAGAGTTTTTAGTTGTGATAAAATTTGATAAATGTAGATTTGTTTTAAGATGTATTTTGAAGCCTTTCTTGAGGATATTTTTATTACATGTAGAACAGTGTTTTGTTTCAGGTGGAAGAGGGGAAAGTTTGTTTAAAATGTTGTATGTATGTTTTGCGGTGAGAATATGTTGTTTATAATATTTTACTTCCTTCTCGCAAGTATCACAATAAACCATATTTATAGCGTGAGAAAACGTGGTGTTTTATATATATCACTGTGCTTAAAATAAAACACTTTTGAGCTTTACAGCTCCGTTTTATATATATCGCTGTGCTTAAACTAAAACACTTTTTCACTCAGAATCATCTAAGTCATAACTATCACATGAATACTCAGAATCATACTCAGAGTCATCAATAAAGCTACTCTCATAACTATCATTTGAGCACAAACTATTAGTATCATAACTATCATCTGTGTTCAATGAAATACTATCATCACCATCGTCCAAGTTCAATGAAATACTATCATCACTATCGTCTGAGTTCAATGAAATAGTAAAATCTTCACTGCTGTATTGACTCATATTTAATTAGCAAGAAAAATATTCCCATCAATATCTATATACTTTCTTTCATTAACAGATTCAATCTCTACAATTTTTATATCAAAAGTTATCTTTAAATAATCTCTAACTATCATAGAACGAAATGACATTTCACCAGAAATATTAACATCATTCATTTTACTTAGATCTACACCCTTTGGATTATTAAAGAAAATACAAATGTCTCCTCTAGAATTATTAATGGTCTTATCATTCTTTTTCAAAGTATCGTGGTCAATCACTTTTTCAAGCTTTGAATAAATTGCCAGGAGTAGAGGAGAAACTTTTGTTAGATTTACTTTAATGGATGTCTTTCCAGGTATAGTTAGAGCTCTTCCTTTAAATGAAATAGAGGGGCTCATGTTATTTTCCATAACTGGTTTTACCCAAAAATTTCCATATTTATCTTTGTTCAATTTAACATCTTTGACATATTTTTCTATATCTTCCACCGAAGTAGAGATTGATTGAAATTTGTCTTTTGTGCTTTGAAACATTGTATTTATTAATGAATAAACTTGCGTTTAGTTTAAGTAAAAATTTACCACATAAATATGATAAGTTCTGAAGGATATTTAGAATTTCCAGACTCTCCATATGATAAATTAGAGAATTGTCCGGCTTGTGATAGAGTGGGGCTTAATGATGAGGATTCATATAAACAATGTATTTTCTGTGATTTAATTTTAATTAATGATAATAAGAAATATAAAAAAATATATAACTCTTTTAAATTAGAACCAAAAATGAATTACTTTACAAGATTAATAAGAGAGATGAATGTTAAGTATTGTGATGATAATACACCATTTCTTTCAAGGGAAGAGACTAATTGTATTGAGGAAATGTATAAGGGTTTAATGATATTTATTATTCAAAATAATTTTAATGGAAATGTTAATACAAGATACTATATAAATAAAATAATGGATTATTTTGAAATTAAACCCGAACTCAGGATAAAATATAGAGTTTCTCAAATAGCTCAAAAAAAGTTGGATAACTTGTTTTCCAAATATATAAATGAATGATTTTTTACCCGTTTGGGAAAATAAGATAAAATTTAATAACCATAAAAACATTCCAAATTCATTGAGATGTCTAATAGTTGGTTCAAGCGGATGTGGAAAAACCTGTTTACTTTTAAAGATGCTCCTTGGTTCTAATTTTTTAGATTATGATAATTTAATAATTTTTACAAAGTCAAGTTTTCAACCCGAGTATCAACTACTCTCACAGGGTTTTAATGCGGGTCTTAAAAAGGAAGACATTATCGGTTTATTTAAACTTCAAAACAAACTAAATGATTATAATATTGATGATATAATACAATTATTTTGTGATACACAGAAATCAAAATCGAAACCCATAACTTGTATTCTCAGTGATAATACGGATGATATACCTTCACCTCAAGATTTAGATAAATCAAAAAAGAACCTTGTCATCTTTGATGATTGTGTTAATGAGAGAAACCAAACAGTAATGGATAGCTACTATACAAGAGGGAGACATTCTTCTTGTAATTGTATATATCTTAGTCAATCATATTTTCAACTCCCTCGACGCTCAATAAGAAACAATGCCAATACTTTTATTTTATTTAAGTTAAATTCAATAGATGTAAATAATTTTTGGAGAGATAATTGCTCTACGTTATGTAGTAAAAAAGAATTTGAAAATTATATGAAACACACGATTGGAAAATATAAATATATTGTTGTGAAACAAGATGAGATACTAAATGATATTTTTCAATAAATAAATACAGAAAATGAATACTGAAGAAAGAGAAAGAAAGTTTAAGGAACATCAACAATTAGTTTCAAAAGTTGTTAAACAACAGGAAGAGATAAAGAAGAAACGGAGACAGAAACTAACTGGTGAAGAAGCCTTTGAAAGAAAACAAGAGAAATTCTTTAAACCACTTTTGAAAACTCAACACCCTACAGTTCCCACGGTAGAATTTACTCCGAAAAAACTTCAAATGCTCAAAGATTTTAGTCAGATAACAAAACAAGAACTTGGTGAATTAGAATATGATGACGAGGGATTATTTCGGAAACTTGAGCAGGTAAATCAACCCCCTAATTATGTTGTGGAAGCTCTTCAAAACAATGAATATTCTGCGGGTTCAAAAACCAGAGCAGGTCTCATTCCAACAGAAGAACCAGCAGTGTTTCATCTTGTGGAAGAAAAGGTATTGATATTTAATGATGAATTGATGTTCTTGAGTTCTACTCAACCAAATGTTAAATTAACTCCAAGATTAATGTTTCTTCTAACAAACCCCGGATTCAGCGGTTCAAAATATTTTGAGGAACCACTTGATATGGAAAGAGAGGAAGATAGGGTATATATTGAGTTGTTAAATACACTTGATTATGGAGTTTCTGTTGCTGGTAAAAGTAAGAAGAATGAGAAGGAGAAACATATTATTGATGCTTTAAGTAAGCTTGGTTCGGGTGTTAGTTTTCTTCCAAATGACCCATCACAATTAGTTAATAGGCTATTATTGTTATTAGGTAGTAAGAAGGCTGGAAACAACAATTGTTTTAATGAATCCTCAGCCATTTTAGATCAGTTGATGAACATGAAAATAATTAATAAATGTCAATACAAAGATATTTTATTAGATATTAAATAAGATGAGAAGCACAATTCTTAGTTTTAATTTCACAACGAGCGATTACACAGCTTCATTCCCTTACCCACTACAACTTGACCCCCTTACCTCATATGAGGCATCTTTGTTGTCAATGGAAACTTACAATACCCTTTTTAATATCACAGAGAAAAACAACAAGTTTAGTTATAATCCAGGCACTGCCTACAAAACTATAACTGTTTCACCTGGAGCTTACGAGATTTCTCAAATATCTTCAGAAGTCTCTCGCCTTATGAAAGAAAAAGGTGATGAACCAAAAAATATTGTAATAGATATTCAAACACACACTTCAAAATCAACTATTAAACTGAAAAATAATTATAAAGTTGATTTCACGATTGAAAATTCGTTCAGAGAGCTATTGGGTTTCTCTTCAAAAAAGATTGAAAATAACGGGACGTTTTACAGTGATAATGTTATCCAAATATCCTCCGGTATAAATTCAGTATTAATTCATTGTGATTTGATTGATGGTGCTTATAACGATGGAATAAGAACAAATACAATATTTTCATTCAGTGCATACTCAACCCCGATTGGTTATAAATTTAATATGGAACCAAAAAATCTTGTCTATTTACCTGTGTCAGGAAAAACCATATACAGAGTAAATTTTAGGATAACCGACCAAGATAATCGTATGATATCCTTTAATGATGAAATTATATCCATCAGAATTCACCTACGTGAAGTTTTTCAATAAATAAATAATGGTTATTGTAAGAAAACACGAGTTGGGAAAATATAAAATAATTACAGGGGAGGGCATGTTCCTTTCACCAGACTATACAAGGTATGTGGGTAAAGGATACTATAAACCTAAGAGACAACGGGGTGTGGGTCATCAATTTCGAAATAAAGGAGATGGGATAATTGATACTCTAATGGGTATTGGTTCAACCATTCTTAAACATAAAGACCTAATTGGTTCAACTGCTTCTCTCATGGGAAATGTAGCAGGTGTTGTAAAGAGTATAAAAGATGCTCAAAAGGAGTCCCATAAATTACAAGCAATCAAAGAAATTAAAAAAGGTAAAACTCAACTATCTTCACAAGAACGACAAAAAATCATTAAAATACTTGGGTCAGGGTTTCAACAATTTTAATACTATATAAATACAAGTATGGAAGCGATTGATAGTATCTATGATTTGGATGATACGATTATCATTTCAAACTCTACTAAAAAGGAAGACTATTTTAAGGTAAATGCTATTACAGGAACCGACTGGAATTCAAACGGAACAAAAAGTTTTGAAATAAATAATCAACAAACTTACTTGAATATAGCTGATAGTTTCTTGCTGTGTAAATTTAAATTCACTAAGGCTGCGAATAATACTAATGCTACACTCGTAAATGATTTCTTCTGGAAAATGTTTGACAGTGTTCGCCTGTATATTGGAACACAAGAGGTTGAAGCGGTTGATTATGTCTCTGCTACATCTGAAATGATGAAATTTACACTATATTCGTTTGGTGATAGAATGGGTAAGGGAGCTGTTGAAGGCTTTATTCCTGATATGTCAACGGGAACAAACACAGACCCTGGTTATAGTCAAAGGAAGTCAATGTATAATGATGACGCAAAAGCTGAGAATAGTTTTACCGTAGCAGTACCTCTTAAAGGTATATTTGGATTTTGTGATTATGATAAAGTTTTGTATGGTCTTAAAATTAGATTTCAACTACAAAGGAATGATAATGTAAATAGATTGCTTTTTGGGGCTGAAAATGCTTTTGGCGACAATAATAAATTTGTTATTAATGATTTGTGTTGGTATATCAATGAATATACTCCTAATCTTAAAACGGAGGAGATGTTAAATAGAAGACTTAACTCAAAGAAACCGCTAAATGTATCATACCTTAAAAGAAGATGTCAACACGTTAAACTGGAACACACTACCTACACTTGGAATTTGGGTGTTCTTGAAGGAAAGCCACGATACCTATGGCTCATTTTTAAAAAACCAGATGGAGAGGAGGGTACTAATAAGAATAATGCGCTGAGTGATAATGCTAAGGTGAAACAACTTCGGGTTTCTCTTGATGGCACATTTTATCCGCGAGATAGATTGGAAATTGATTGGGAAAAAAATGATTATGCGGAAGCCTACAAGTCCTACCAAAAAGTGTGTGAAAGTAATGGTAATAATGATCCTATTTTGGATATGGTTGCATTTAAAGGTTTATATACAATCTACGCAATTGACCTGAGTTCTCAAAAGGAAACTATAAAGTCTAATCGAGTGGATACTTCTCTATACATTGAAAGAGGGGAGAATGAAGAAGTTGATGCTTATTGTTTGCTTTTGGAGGAAACAGAATTACAGATTAATACAGATAATGGTGTTATGATTAATATCACATAGGTTTTTTCTCATAAATAAATGGTAGGGGTATATGTTAATCAAATCAATCTTAATAAATTAACATCTTGTATTCAAAATCAAAAGCCTTGTATTATTAATGTTAATACAATTCAAAGAAAAGGAGCTGTAAGAATTGATGTTTTACTCACACACACACAAGTAAAAACACTAAATGATGTTGGATCACTTAAAATTAAAATGACGAAACCTATGTTAAAGAAATATTCAATAGACGAGTCAAGAGGAGGATTTCTCCCGTTTCTAATTCCTTTATTTGCTGGTTTAAGTGCGGCGGGAGCATTGACTGGTGGTATTTCAGCAGCGGTAAAAACTGCTAACGAAAGGAAGGCACAACTAAAAGCTCAAAAAGAATTGGAAAGACATAACAAGGAGTTGGAGAAACAAATTAGTGGAAGTGGTGTAATTGTAGATTTTGCTCAAAAACTTGAAAGTCTACCTGATAAAGCTAGATTGTTGGTTGGTGATATGCTTTCCTCTATCGCTCAAGCGGGTGTTAAACTAACTAAACGGGGTAATGGATTGTATCTTTCTCATAAATAAATGGATAAATGGTTTAAACAATTTGGAAAGAATACAACGTCAAATATAGAACTAGCCAAGTATTGTAAAACACTAAAAATTGATAATGTGGTAATCTGTATGAGAGATGAATTAATACATATAAATAAGAATACAAAGAATATTATTATGAATTTAGACACACAGAATGGTTCTCATTGGGTTTGTATTCATAATAGTCAGGATAAATATTATTTTGATAGTTATGGTATGCCACCACCTGTTGAAGTAATACAATTCTTACAGAATGGTGTTTATCAAACATTTCAAGTTCAAGAAATTAATTCTAAATGTTGTGGTCAATTATGTTTATATGTATTATTTCAACTCAACAATAATGAAAATTTTTATGATATCATTTTTAATCTAATATAAATGACTTATGTTGGAAAAGATGGTTCTATCTTTGGAAAATCCTCTCAGGATATTGATTTATCAAATTATTATACAAAGGCACAGGCTGAACGACAAAAATATAGTGTAAGTAAAAATATTAATATGAAGAATACTTATAAATTAATCAATTATCCAAACCCTACAGATGCGAATGACTTAATTAGATTAAGTGATTTATCACAATATATATTTTTAAAGAAAACAGCACGTTTTGTGAAAGAAGTAAAATTTACAACCACAACACCTGGTTATACTGACCATACACCTTTCCTCATTGAATTTAACTACCTGCTTACAATTGAATTTTATAAAGAAGGACATTTAGTTAATATGCGAATTAATAAATGGGGGTATGATATGCCTGATTTAGGGTATAATTGGTCTTTTTCAATAAACATAGAAGACCTACATGATTTAAATCAGTCTCGTAAAGAAGAATATTATCCACTTGGTGAGGATAAGGATTTATGTGGAAGTACAATTAGTAAACAACAAATACGTGATTTTAAGAAAAGAAAAATATATGATAGTATAGCGATGGTTCGCATGACAAAGAAGGAAGGTAATGAGATAAGGATAGAAAGCCGAGGAATACAAACCGATTTGGTAGTGGGAAGATGGGGTGGTATTACCTGTCATAATATTAATCTCACATATATTTCTGATACATAAATGGCAGGAAGAAGACTACAAGAGAATTATAATTTTTGTATTCAAGGATACCTACAAGAAAAGGGTGCTCGGTATTACATACCTTATGATTTGGAGCATATACATGGGAATTTTGTCATTAAAAACTGGCCTTATACTGATATTGTTAAACCCACAAATAGAGACTTGTTTAAAATATTAAATAAAAATGAACTTCTCAAAGTTATGAAATATAAAACTCTTTTAGAAATCGTCAACAAATCTTATTGGTATCCTATTATGAGAAAAATAATTATAGATACAAGAATATCTCAAAATCCAGATGAGTATATGTATAATATTCTTTGGGGTTCAAACTCAAGGGTAGCAAGGGATGAGGAAGGAGTTGAAGAAGAGAAGGAGGAAAGAGAGAAAAAGGAGAAGGAGGAAAGGGAGCGGGAGGAGAAGGAGGAGAGGGAGAAAAAGGAGGAGAAGGAGGAGAGGGAGAAAAAGGAGAAAGAGGAAAGGGAGAAAAGGGAGAAGGAGGAAAGGGAGAAAAGGGAGAAAAAGGAGAAGGAGGAGAGGGAGAAAATGGAGGAGGAGGAGAGGGAGCAAAGAGAGAGGGAGGAAAAATATAAAAAGATGGAAATCATTGAGATTCATAAAAGATTGAGTGTATTAAAGCAAATAAATCAATCTCAACGCACCGAAGAGGAAATTAAAGAATTAACAACTCTTATGAAGATAATAGTTTCAAAAATAAGAACGTCAATGTCTTCAATTTCAGGGAGGAGATTTAAACGAGAAAGTGGTGAAGAAGAAGAAGAAGAAGAAGGAAAAGATTATGTGATTGATGATGTTGGTGTCATTGACTTTAGTTAGTTTTTATTTGTAAATAAATGGAGGAGAGAGTGAAGGCATTCCTTAGGATTCTTTATGTTTTAAAAATAAAGATTGAAATGTATATGTTGAAAACCAAAAAGGTTTTGATACTCTGTCGGAATTTTTCTGATAAATAAATATGAGTTATTGTCTCAAATGTAAAAAGAAAACTAAATCTAAAAATATCTCTTATGTTAAAGCTAAAAATAATAGAGTTTATCAAAAAGGAATATGTCAAGTATGTGGCTCTAAAAAGTGCCAATTCATCTCTCCTAAAAGAGGAGGAGACATACAAAAGTTTCTGTCAGGAAGTAAATTTACAACAACTGGAATTCCAGGGGAATTACACCTTCCAGGGTATTCTTTCTGTGGTCCAGGAACAAACTTGGATAAAAGATTAGATGAGGCTGACAATCCTAAACCTTGGTCTAAACCTACAAATAGGGTTGACGAAGTGTGTATGAAGCATGATATTGCTTATGGGAAAACCACTACGTTGACTGAAAAACATAAAGCCGACAGCGAAATGTTGTATAATTTGTCTTTGATACAAAATCCAACGTTGAGAGAGAAAGTTGATAGGTTTATTGTGAGAAATTTGATAAATGCTAAATTGAAACTTGGTCTTGGTTATTCCTCAAAAAACTATTAGGCTCTAATGATGTCATCAAGACTGAGGAGCTTTTGGCTGAAGAATTACACAAACCTATAATCACAAAGTTTAAAAGAAGGAAGGTTTATTCTAAATACACCGACCACATATGGTCCGCTGATTTAATTGAATTGAATAATGACAGGGGATACAGGTATGCTTTAACCGTTATTGATTTGAGGAGTAGATTTGCCTGGGTTGTCCCTTTAAAAAATAAAAGGGGTGATACTTTAATGTTAGCCTTTAAGCTAATATTTGATCGGGATAAAAGGAAACCAAAGAAGTTATGGACTGATGAGGGAACAGAGTTCTATAACAAAATATTCATGAAATTTCTTAAGGGGAAGGGTATTAAATTATACAGCACCTTTAATGAAGGAAAGGCAGTTGTTATTGAGCGTTTTAATCGTACTTTGAAAGAGAAATTATATAAAAAATTCACAGAACTCGGTTCTCAAAAATGGGTGTATTTAATTCAGGATATTGTAGATGATTACAACAATACAGTTCATTCATCAACAAAATCAAAACCATCGGAAACATTTACAAAATTAGAATATGAAAAGGAGATTAATTTGAGAAAGCCCAAGTTTAAAGTTGGTGATATTGTAAGGATATACAAATGGAAAAGTCATTTTGAGAAAGGTTATACACAAAAATGGACTCGTGAATTATTTAAAATCATTGATGTAATGGATACAGCTCCTTGGACCTACAAATTATATGATTTAAATGGAGAAGAAATCTTGGGTTCATTTTACTCGCAAGAATTACAAAAAACACAAGTAAGCAGATAATATCCTTGAAAATAATAAATAAATAAATAAAATGTAATGGGGATACGTTTTTAAATCTGTGAACCCCAAACACAGAATCCCTCAACTTTTCAGTTGGGGCTTAACTTTTGTGTGTGTATAATGGGGATACGTTTTTAAACCTGTGAACCCCAAACACAGAATCCCTCAACTTTTTAGTTGGGGCTTAACTTTTGTGTGTGTATAATGGGGATACGTTTTTAAATCTGTGAACCCCAAACACAGAATCCCTCAACTTTTCAGTTGGGGCTTAACTTTTGTGTGTGTGTATGTGTGAGTGAGTCATAATAATATACAAACCCTAACCCAACCCCATCCCTAACCCAACCCCATCCCTAACCCAAACCCATCCCTAACCCAACCCATCCCTAACCCAACCCCATCCCTAACCCAACCCCATCCCCAACCCAACCCCATCCCTAACCCAACCCCATCCCTAACCCAACCCCATCCCTAACCCAACCCCATCCCCAACCCAACCCCATCCCTAACCCAACCCCATCCCTAACCCAACCCCATCCCTAACCCAACCCCATCCCTAACCCAACCCCATCCCTAACCCAACCCCATCCCTAACCCAACCCCATCCCTAACCCAACCCCATCCCTAACCCAACCCCATCCCTAACCCAACCCCAACCCTAACCCTCACATTCAAAATCCCAACCCTAACCCAACCCCATCCCTAACCCAATCCCAACCCTAACCCTCACATTCAAAATCCCAACCCTAACCCAACCCCATCCCTAACCCAACTCCATCCCTAACCCAACCTAATCCCTAACCCTCACATTCAAAATCCCAACCCTAACCCAACCCCATCCCTAACCCAACTCCATCCCTAACCCAACCTAATCCCTAACCCTCACATTCAAAATCCCACCCTAACCCTAACATAATCTTTTTTT
>NC_136270.1:111995881-112198381 GCF_964187855.1 Myxine glutinosa
ATTTGGTGAAATGGAAATGTTGATGATTGCCAGGTTGAAGGATCTGGAGAAACTTACATTGTTCAAGGTGATTTTTCATTGGCATTTTTCAATAAAAACTGGAACCACTAAGGTTAACGTGACCAAAGTAGTGATTTGCTCGCCAAATGTCTTACTATTGCTTTGGAATTGTCCTGTGGATTGGGGGAAACCTCCTTATCATGGGTGTAGATACCAAACATGCTGATTGGGAATGTCCTGGTGACCATCACCAGTTGCTGTGCCAATCTTCAAGAACTGTCCCTGACGAAGTTGGGTGAAGATGGACAGCCATGTTTTGCATATTCCCTACGTGAGGCCCTCCTGCACTGCCAAGTGCTGCGCATATTCAAGTGAGTGGTTAACTATTGCATATTATGTTCAACTGCCGTGATGGATTGCCATATATTTCATGTTTGCTTACAAATGTCGGGTTAGAATGAGAATGATACGAATTGTTTGAAGGACATTGGAATCTTATAAATAAGACATTTTGTGTGTGTGTGTGTGTGTGTGTGTGTGTGTGTGTGTGTGTGTGTGTGTGTGTGTGTGTGTGTGTGTGTGTGTGTGTGTGTGTGTGTGTGTGTGTGTGTTGCGTATCAAAAAAAAGGTAATCCGAATTCAAGGGGTTAATATGCAAAGGTTATTTAGTTTGACAATTTACATGTGGTTTACCAATTATGAGGAGATCCTCAGCTTTCCATTGATGCCTTTCATGCATCATTGCTGTCACACATGACCGAGTACATGTTCATTGAAAATGACAAGTTCAAATCGCATTTTTACAAGATTGGCTGATCGGTGCAAGACAGTTTGAAATGGGCGCATTACTTGTCGACTGCCAAGTTGATTATGTAAAATTGTTAAGCTGGTCTGGTAATCGTCGGTTGCATCATCCTTTGTTTGAGATGGGTATTTAAGATGGGCCTACAGTGTATGGTTTTAGAGACAGTCTGAGTCATTGAAAAGATGGTTCAACTTACGACTGAACAGCGGACCTTCGTGGTTGCAACCTTTCACCAAACTGGAAGTTTGCAGCGAACCCGTGATGCGTTCAGGGAACATTTCCCAGAACGGGAGCCTCCAACAGCCAAAACCATCTGGGCGAATGTTAGAAAATACCAAGAGCATGGCACTTTCCTCAACCGCAACAAGGGTAATTCTGATAGGAGGTGCACTGGGCGATCGGAAATGAACATTGCAGCAGTAAGGCAGCAAGTTTTGGTGCATCCTAGGGATACCAACGCAAGACGAAATGGGACAGGATTTCCTGTGGCAACATTCAACCGAATCACAAGACTGGACTTCCACCAACATCCATATTGGATTCACATCCGGCATCAACTTACGCCAGGGGATTTTGCCAGGAGGCTGGTGCTTGCCGAATGGTTGATAGCACGTTGCGAAGCAGATGTCAATTTTCTGCGGTATCTCGTTATTGGCGACGAAGCTGCTTTCACCATGGACGGCAAGGTCAATACCCATAATGTTCTTGAATATGCACTGACAGGACAACCCCCAGAATTTAATTTTGACACCAACATGAATCAACAAAAGTGGACTGTTTGGTTGGGACTTTGTGGAAGTGGTCAGGTGATCGGACCATTTTTCTTTCAAAGGAATGTCAATGGTAACAGGTATCTGCAGATGATCAATGATGAAGTTTTACCGCAGCTGGAGGAGAACTTTGAGCTACAGGTTGGTGGTGTCTTCAGATATCTCTGGTGGGCCCAAGACGGTGCCCCAGCACATCGTCTTATCGCTGTCCGTGATCGACTGAGGGAACTCTTTGGAGACCGAGTGATTGCCCTCAACCATGCAGTGGAATGGCTGCCAAGATCACTTGACCTCACACCATGTGATTATTTCCTTTGGGGACATTTAAAGAACAAGGTGTTCGTAACTCCTCCCCGTGATCTTGACGAATTGCAGGGCCGTATTGGACATGAAGTGGATGCCTTGCGCAATGACCCGGCTATGGTGAGACGAGCAGTTCAGGGCATGCTCTGCCGCTGTGAGCTTTGTGTTGAAAGGGGAGGTGGACATGTTGAAGGTGTGGGTGCATAAAGGCCAATCATTCCTGAGAAAAGTTCACATCTGACGTTCATTTTGCACCAATTATCCTGACATGCATCGATTAGCCAAACTTGTAAAAATGCGATTTTAACTTGTCATTTTCAATGAACATGTACTCGGTCATGTGTGACGGCAATGATGCATGCAAGGTATCAATGGAAAGCTGAGAATCTCCTGTTAATTAGTAAACCACATGTAAATTGTAAAAATTAATAACCTTTGCATATTAACCCCTTGAATTCGGATTACCTTTTTTTTGATATGTACCGTGTATATATATATATATATATTGTTACCATTCTGCACCCCCCCCCCCCCCCTCCCTCCCAGGGAACGCACGTAGGTTCCCGAGTTCAGCTATCTCGTTAGTATTATTATTCAGATAGGCCTCCCTTTTGTGTCGTGGGAAACGGGAGATATGCGTATGTGAGGGCGACAGAGAGCTCGTCTTCTTCCTCCCTCCATTATCCTCTTCCACATCCACCCCCTATTTGTAACTCAACATTAATAGCACTAGGTTGGTAACCAGTGCACATTTTAGACAGTATTCAATTTGGCTTCTCCTTTTTCCAGACACAGTTAGACACAGCACTCCAATTTGATTTATTTACCTTCCAGACACGTTTGAGACATTAGCGACCCTCAAACACATATAGTACATGAATGAAATGAATGAATGATCGTTTTAAGGGCATTTTCCCCGCTAGAGCGGGGGTTAGCCTTGCGGGCCCCATGACAATCATGGTTCCCTGTTTGAGGCAATGTTTTTTTATGGCCGGATGCCCTTCCTGACGCCAACCCTTGGTCGCCTCTTACGATGCTCAGGGATACGGTGTACCTATTCTAAACCGGGGTACACACTGGGAAACGTGTAAAACATGGAAATTCTGGAGGGGGGGGGGCGGCGTCAGCATCACGGCTTCACGGCATCACGGCGTCAGTGCGTCAGTGTCGTCCGTCAGTGCCTGTTTCAATTTTACATGAAAGCCGACGTCTTGTTTGCAAATCCGTGATTCCACAAATTCTTTGATCTTTGATTCTCCATGGGTTTCAGCGGTCAGTAAAGCGTCCTTGATGTTTTCAGGGGCAACATCCATTGTCATCAGACAGGTCAACTCGTCGCCTAAGTTGCTCTCACTGTCAAATATTTGGAATCGTGAGAACTGTTCCTGTAGCTTTTGAACATCTTCTCTGTCCCTCTTTATTCTTGCTGGACCGACATCTTTGTACGCAGATGGTGCATACTCTATGTCATCGATTGCCATGCCAAACATTGAAGTGGTCTCATCAACAATTTGGCTTCGCTCGTTGTATGTCAGGCACCATTTGTCCCTTGCACTGTCTGTTCGAGTTATTCCTATCAGACCACCAGCGACTTTCCCGACTTTGTTAACGTGCTCCAGTGCAAGATCAGTGCTAATTTGGTTGAAGCTCTTGCGTGTTGATTTCACAACAAAGTCACCATCCATGAATTGTTGGTAGACGTCTGGATGTGAACTGTCTAGTTGACTTATATCAGCACCATATATCACTCCCCAGCATGTGTAGTTTGTGTGGTTGTAGTGAGCAAACCAAGGCAGCATGGCCATAAATGCTGACTTATGCATCTGCCAGTCTCCGGTTCGTTCTGCACGTATGAACTGCAGCAAGACCAATACCATTTTCATGTAGTGTCTCCAATAGAGACCTGTTGGAGATAAGGTTTTGTCATACTGCTCCAGGAGTTCAAGGAGATGTGCATCCTTCACTGCTTCCTCCAGTTTGCCCAATGCTTCAGATGGGTTACTCGTTTGTTCAAGATCCCCAAGTCCATCCAAAGATTGTGCTACTTCTTCCGACAGTTGTTGTAGTTCTTGTTCTCCGACCCCTTGATCTTGTGCCCATGCGAGGAAATGTGGCCACATGATCTGCCAGAGTGCCTCCACTGTCAGCTTGTGGGCTCTGGTCGTGCGGTTGGATGATTCCGCCATCATGTTGTTTTGGGCTGTGTTCTCGCCATACACCAAACTTTCGGACCATATCTGTTGAAGGCCAGAATCTGCATAGTGTTGCCCAATGGCTCTCATGAAGTTCTTGGCTATGTGGAAACCCCCCAGACGCAGAAAGAGTTTTACATGTGTCATGATTCTCCCACTGCAGTTCCTTTGCCTTCGCATACAGTTGTTCATCCAGCGTCAATACAGTGGACTGGCCAGGGTTCAGCTCCTGTGTGATTCGTAAGCAACGAAGTATAACTGTCCACAAGGTGTCCCTCTCATGTGCCGGAGCATTGATGATAGGTAAGTAACCCACGGTTGTTGTTTCTTGTGTATCATCGATGACGCATTGATTGAAACCTGTCCATGCTGGAACTGATTGATTTGGACTGCTGTAATGTCGGACAAGAAGTCACGAAAGGTCTTTGATGTTTGCTCTCTTTTTCATGTCTGGGTCTGGTGTGTAGCTATTAGTCTTCACTTCTGTGTCAAATCGTGGCTGGGCATGTGCACCGCAGTCTGGTGCAGGCGTAAGCTGCTGTAGCTCCGCGGGTACCTTGAGTGACCTTGCTTGTCCCATTTGCAGTGCTTGTCCACTGTGGTGTTGTGACGCCCCTCTCTGGAAAGCAATCACCTGCATTGCATGGAATGTTCCCTTCCCATCGAGGGTTTCTTCTATAATATCGATATCAGCAGAAAATTGGAGAAACCGGCCTTCGACAAGGTTTGGTGGGACAGGAAACTGATCCTTTTTCGTTGAGTTGTCCAGTACGTGCTGCGCTAGTGTGGTATCTACACGTTGAACTTGACTGTAACTGATGCAGTGTCCGGCCTTGTGAAATATGTTCACCAGGTCCTTGGAACGAGTTGCTTGGTGAAGGGTCATTCCTAGCCCAACATGCTTTGGTGTCAGCACTTTCCCTTTGGAGACGGCATGTACAACATTTTGGGCTATACTGAGAGATAACATCCTTGTTGTGTCATCAACTTCTGTTTCTCCTGGCTCGCCTGTCAGAAGTACACTGAGTAACATGAAGAGACTCTCGGGAATAATTTTAGCTGCGTTGTCTGCGTTGACAGAGGAACAGTCGTTTTAAGAGGGCGAGTCTTGTATATCTGCTCTTATACGTAGAGCTGTGTGGTGTAATGCTAAGACCTGCTCCATATCCTGATCTACAAATTGACTTGCACGCAAACCATGCTCGTAGCCTTCAGAGGTTGTATCATCTATTGTATCTGTTGTCTCTTTCAAGGCCTGTACAACAATTCGCGCTGGTACGGTGGGGAACAACAATTGTGCTTTTTGTGGGTCAAGTTGCGGAACGAAGTCGATTTCTCCTTTAAGGAGATCTTGTAGTTTGTACTTGAAATGTGTCCTGTGTTGCTTGTAACTTCCAGCATCAACCTGACATTCAGCCATCAATTCAGAGTATCGTTCCCACACATCTAATAGGCTGTATATTTCTCCCTTGGTGATGCCAATAGAAATCTCATGTGCGACAGTTTTCAGACAAATCTCCCTAGGGTTTGGCTGCATCATTGGATCATGCTCACGGCCAGCTTTTCGTGTGAAGTTGACATAACATTTGAGATGGTACCGTACATCTCCAGCTATGAGGTCGTTCACACAAGCCAATCTGCAGCTCAAGAGAGGGTCAGTCTGAGTGGCTCGAAGCAGCTTTTTAGAGAATGACAGGGATGCTGCAAGTCGGGTCTTGTCTTTGGACGTTTGCTGGCAGAAAACACACAGGTCCGTGTTCAATGCCTTGGCCTTGCTTCGCAGTACCTGAGAGGCTTGGTCGCCTGCGTTGGTCGAAGCACCCTCCTCTGCACAGGAGGTCTTAGTTTCAAAAAAAAATTTCAATCTACTGAGATGCATAGCACTTGTGAAAGTGCCATAACAGTCTTTGTGATAAACAAATTCAGTGTCACCAGATACAGATTGAAAACTTGCAGCTTCCAATCTCTCCACTACGTCCCACCTTGCATAGTCTTGGTATTTTTTGCGCTCACTCAGTGCATGCTGCACTCTCTCCAGTCCGTTGCTTCCAAGCTTTCTAGTTGGTTTGTTAGACTGTTTCTGACATAAAAAGCAAATGTTCCAATTAGTTGTAGTGTCCACGCTTCTTTTTCTCGGCTGTATGTGTGCTGCTGATTCCATGACGCCACTGCTGATCAGCACCTGTTCAAAAGAAAAATACGTTAGATCTAGAAGCTAAAACCGACACCATTTTGATAAGCCAAGATTATTTAACATGATTAACAAAACAAACGACTTTTGGCAACATTAGATATATATTATATCACAAACTGGTTAGTGGTTATGGTACAAATATGTACGGATTATGTATATTTAATTGATATTATATTTGTATAGATATTCATTACGATTTGAAAATGAATAAACAAGAAATATGTAATGAAAAAAGCAAAGCAAATCGTACGCTGTGGTGGGAATGTAACGATCATTAAACCATGGTACAGCCGACTGTTGCAACAACATTTATGGGGGGTGGGTTATGTTTGTTGTAATTAATCACTTATTCACAGTTGTAAACCAATTGTCTGTTACTGTTATGTGAGGGAATAATAATGAATGATTTTGATACCTAAAACATATGCATGGGATGTTTATTTGTGAAGTTATTGCAATTTTTGTTATATGTTTACGGTGAAACCGAAATAATTATTCGGCATTGTTTTGTATTTTTTGCCATTCTTTGTAAAATTTCCCGATATTATAGTATAAACCAATATTTTTACAATACGTATTGTTATTCTGCTCATTTTGACACCAAAAATAAGTTTGTAACTGAATTATTGGTCCTTTTATTGACATTTTTGTATTTTCGAGAAAATCAGATATTTCGCGATTGACCTCTTTCACAAAATAACCCACTGTGAGGTCCCAAATCAAAATATCAAGTGTCATCCAGGCTAATATTGCTCAGGAGGTGTCATGGTTCAATCCTAGCATGGGTGACAGCTTGTAACAAACAGTTACCCCTCATGTAATTTTTTGAGATTATATTCCTAGTCTATAAATACTTATTGGTTATTTTGGTAAACAGTTGGTTGTTTCCATCCTGCCCATTTCCTCTCTTTTTTTTATATTGTGTCAGCTGAGGTGCAGTCATGATAGCAGGGACGTTCTTCCCCAACCAATTGGCTCCACAACATTAGCCGGGCCGTACTCGGCAGTTTGCTCAGCTACCCTTGATTAGACAAGATAAGATGAGTATGAATTGAGGGCGCAACCCCCGGTTAGGTTGGCCACAACACCCGCAGGTAAACGGTGTCAGACAGAGGACCCTGGGAGATGTGGCCATCTGATTAGTGTTAATGGTTGATTAGCAACCTACCGTGTCACGGGGTGATCCGTGACAGGTGGCCTCAGGACCGGTAGTCAGGAGGAGCCTGAAAGGTCCCCTCATGGTGAATCCCAAAACGTGTGTGTGTGTGTGTGTGTGTGTGTGTGTGTGTGTGTGTGTGTGTGTGTGTGTGTGTGTGTGTGTGTGTGTGTGTTGTGGTGTGGTGTGGTGTGTGTGACACCAATCACGCCCAAACTACTGGTACCAAACTTGACACAGAACAAATTGGACCTCCTGTTGAACATCGGCTACTTGTTTTTTTATGACCATTAATAATGATGATATTGCTAATATGACACCCACACAAGAAAAATATGGCCGCCATCTTGATTCTCTGGTGGGGCTAATAAATCAGGCCCGTAGACCTCTGCTAATTATACACTGCCCGGGTTTGTTGTGTCAGATTTCCCTTGGCTTTGTTTGGGTTGAGTGTTACGATGACGGACCCCAACATATCTCATCATATATGGAATAAAAATAATTTGTAAGGTTTAATCAAGAGAAGTTGAGTGGAAAGAGGAGGCTCAAAAATGTCCAGAACATACCATCTCGCTCTGTGTCTAGCCATTGTGTTTTTGCAATGAAACTTGTGAAACTAAACCCAACTTGCGGGTATTTTCTAAAGCATCCAACATTTTGCATGGAAGCGGCCTTTTTGATGCTTCACTTGAGCTGCTACCGCATCAAACTGTATAAGAATTGCTTTCATGCATGTAATATTAATGACTGGATATGACATTTCTCATTACCGTGTAATGTTTTGACATCTGGGATGATAATGGACACTGCGTGGAATATATCTGTAATTTTTAATAGCTATGTGAGGTCTACGTGAACCGTTTTTTTTATTGATTTCTTATTATTTGAGCACGCCACATCAATTGATTGATACATCTTATGTGATTGGTAGTGTGACTTTATCAACCTTTTGCAGTTTCTAAGCTCGTCTTCTCCTGTAGGCTCCAGCAGCCCCACTTTAATGCGGAACAGCGATTCTTTGACGCCCTGCAAAGGTGCACAAAGCTCGAGCAGTTTTGCCTGTTATCGGCTGCTGGTCAAGTGGAACAGGACTCTGTGCTGCAGTTTGTTGCAGCCTGTCCACGTCTTGTGGCATGCTTGCTCTATTCAGGACTGTCTTTGAAGGCCTCCAAGGAGCTGGAACGGACCATCCTTGCTAGGTATACCCTACCCTACTCCATGTTTCTTCTCGGCCCATTATTTCTGTCATGTCATGAATACAACTTGTCAGTATTTTTGCGTAGTAAATCGGATGTTGTTACCTTCGCCACGGGAGGTGGACGGAGGTTATGTTTTCACCCCTGTCTGTCTGCTGTGCGCAGGAAAAGAAAAAGTCTATCTCAAAAAAAGTCTCTCTGTCTCTCAATAAGTCATGGACTTTGGAGGACATGTTGGGTGCGTGACGAGGACGAAATAATTAGATGTAGGACGAAATAAATAATTAGTGTGAATTCAGATCTGGATCCAGATTAGAATTTTTTTAGCCCCCGTTGGACTTAGTCCAAAACAAGGGCTTATGGATTGGGTCTTCTCTGTCCGTCCATGTGTGCGTCTGTCCACAACCATATTTCGGACCTGGAAGGACAAATTTTGTTCATACTTGGCACAAAGACAATCCATAATGGTGTGTATATATATATATATATATATATATATATATATATATATATATATATAATATATATATATATATATATATATATATATATATATATATATATATATATATATATATATATATATATATATATATATATATATATATATATATATATATATATATATATATATATATATATATATATAGATATAACGTGAAAAAGTAAGTACACCCCATGTAAAGTTTTGACTTTTTCAACATATTTCAACATACAGCTATTTGATCTTCATTTCAACAATATTGAAAGATAAAGGTGATATAATATAACAAATATCATGAAACATTTACATTTTGTAGTCCATTGTATAATTTAAATAAACATAAATGCAAATTTCGCATGTGGAAAATAAGTACACCCTTGGCTCTAATAGGTGGTATTGCCCCCTTTGGCAGAAACAACCTCAAGTAGGCGTTTCTTATAACTGTCTACCAGTCTCTGACATCGACTGGGAGAAATTTTTGCCCACTCCTCCATGCAGAAATCTTTCAGCTGTGTGATGTTTGAGGGGTTTCTTGCATGCACAGCTCATTTCAAATCCCCCCACAACATCTCGATGGGATTTAGATCCGGACTTTGACTTGGCCATTCCAGAACCCTCTATTTCTTTCTTTTCAGCCATTCCATGGTGGATTTATTGGTATGTTTAGGGTCATTGTCATGTTGCAAGGTCCACCTTCGGCTGAGCTTCAACTCTCCGACAGATGGCCTCACATTATCCTCAAGCACCCTCTGGTACAATGAAGGATTCATAGTGGATTATATGATGGTGAGCTGCACAGGCCCTGATGCAGCAAAGCTGCCCCAAACCATAATATTTCCACCACCATGCTTTACAGTTGGTATCAGGTTCTTGTGGTCAAATGCTGTCTTTGGCTTTCGCCAAACATGTCTTCTGGTAACTGTGGTCAAATATCTCTACCTTTGACTCATCTGTCCAGAGCACATTGTTCCAGAAGTGCTGGTCTTTGCCTTTGTGTTCATTGGCAAACTTTAGTCTTGCCCTGATGTTCTTTCTGGACAGCAAAGGTTTCCTCCTGGCACACCTCCCATGTAGATCAAATTTGTGCAACCTCTTTCTAATGGTAGACTCGTGCACTTTGACATCAACAGTGGCAAGAGCTACCTGTTGGTCCCGTGATGACATTCTGGGGTTCTTAGAGACTTCTTTCAGCATCTTGCGGTCTGCTCTCTGGCTGAACTTGCTGGGGCGGCCTCACCTGAACAAGTTGGCAGTTGTTTGGAATCTTCTCCACTTGTAGATGATCTTCCGGACAGTCAAATGATTGATTTCAAATTGTTTGGAGATCTTTTTAAATCCCTTCCCAGACTCATGGACATCTATAACCTTCTTTCTGAAGGCATCAGAGAGCTCTTTTGATCTCGGCATGGTGACGCCGCACACTTCAACAACAAAGAGCACACCAAACTATATGTCTGAGGTTTAAATAAGACAGGTTCCTCCAAGATCCTCTCCAACGATGTTCGAATCATTTGCACCTGAGCTGGTGCACCTGATTCTAATTTTAGGTATTTGAAGTAGTGATAAATGTGGGGGTGTACTTACTTTTTACACATGCGAAATTTGCATTTATGTTTATTTAAATTATACAATGGACTATTTCATGTAAAGGTTTATATCACCTTTATCAATATTGTTGAAATGAAGATCAAATATCTGTGTTGAAATATGTTGAAAAAGTCAAAACTTTACATGGGGTGTACTTACTTTTTCATGGGACTGTATATATATACGTATATATATATATATATATTGTTGCGAATATGGAATTTGGCCTCCATATCCGCTTGTAAATATTCCCCTATTTTCTCCAATACTCCCCAACTTTCCCCAGTCCCCCATTCCCTAGTCCCATTGCATGTAAATAACAATCAGTAGAGCCGACCTTCCCCTTATTCCCCCATTAAATGTCGTGCCCAGGTCCACCGCACCACACGTAGACAACTTTCGGATATCTTCCTAGTTATTCTTATTCTATGTCAGTTAAGGCCTCGTCTCCATTAATTATGACTCTTCGTTGCACCAGAATGTGATTATATGGCATCAGTAGTGAGTTTAGGACCTTTCCCATACCTCCTCCCATCTTCTTCCCCAAACAACAACAATTACAACAACAACAGAGGAGATGGCGGCGGAGCGGGGGAGGATGCGTCCTCACACCGGCTCGATTAGCTCCAGACCATGCGCTCCACGGGGTTACCCCGAAGGGGCTGGCTGTCAGCTCCTCGTCAGGGGCGGAGCCAGTAACCCCCCCCGCACGCACCCAATGAGAAGCAACGTGCCGATTCCACGAGGCGGAGCTAACGAGCCGAGGGCGTGTCACTCCCCGCCGGATATACGCAGCCGCTTGCCGGACGTGACGTCAGATGCGCCTCAGCTTGGAGACTGGAGAGAGAAGCCACCGCCACCCCCAGCGCGACGATACCTCCCCGCATCTCTGGACCGGACCGAGTCGATTCTGCCTTGAGCCAAGAGTGCACCTTGAGCCATCGCGACCTGCCTTTCCTTTTCATCAACCCCCGTGTGAGTCAGCATTTTGTCCCGTGTGTCTGTCGTCTGTCCGGGGTTAATATAAGAGTGTGTCTAAGTGCCTGTCTTCCTGTAATATACCTCTAGCCCCTGTAATCTAACCTTTTTCCGTACGAATATACTTGAGAATCGAAACGTTGGTGTCGTATTGTGTGATTGTAATCCAGCCGGGTGTCTTCTTTTTCTTATTGAGCCAGCGTAGCGCGACTTCGTCAACGGCGAGTATAGTCGGGTAATTTGTGCGGACACGACGGCCATTCCGCTCGGCCCACTTTAACATCAAAGTCGTGTCTGTAACAATTGGTGTCAGGAGTGGGATTCGAGGCCCGACCAAATTTTGAAAAAAAAAAAAAAAACGAATAGAGGAAAAAAAAAATTTGGTCAAAATTTGGAGCGGCCGAAATTTGTTTTGTTTTACGAAACTCGAATTTTGCAAGTCGCGCTATGGCGGATCAAGACGGCTGGGGTCCGGTAGGGGAGAGTGAGGCAGGGTCGGTCCAGGACCAAATTGAGGGACGTGAGGAGAGCGAAGCAGCGAGGGTAGCAGACGCGCAAAATGGCGCCTCGCTGGTCACCGCGCCCGCGACCGTGGCAGCGCCCCTGGTGGATCCGAACCTTTTTATGTTGCAAATGAGGGCCCTTATGGAACGAATGGGAGACCAAATTGTGGGAATGAGGGCTCAGGGTGAGCGATTAGAGGGCCAAATGGGGGTAATGAGGGACGAAGCGAGGGGTACTGGTGAGGGGTTAGACAAGAAATTTGGGAAGTTAGACAATAATTTTGAGGAGTTAGACAAGAAATTTGGGAAGTTAGACAATAATTTTGAGGAGTTAGACAAGAAATTTGGGAAGTTAGACAATAATTTTGAGGGGTTAGACAACGGGATAAAAGAGGTGAGAAATGGGTTAATGGGGGTAGAAAACAGAATGGCCGCTCAAGAGAATCAAATGGAAGGGATGCAAAAGGGGTTAGAGGGGTTAGAAAACAGTATGGAAGGCAAATTGAGGGACATGAGGGACCAAGCGGAAAGGGAAGTTAAACAAATGGAGCAGCAGATAGAGGGGGTCAGAATGGGGGTAGAAACCAAACTGGATGCTCACAGGGAGGAAATGGAGCAGATGAGGGTGGCATCTGGGCAGGAGATGCAAGTGATGGGAGAAGAGATCAGAAGAGGAGTGAGTGAGGAGGTCGGAGGAGTGCGCGAGGAGGTGAGGCACTGTAAGGAGCACATGGAGAAGGAGGTGAGAAAGGGGACTGTAAAGTTACAAGGGGGCATAGAGGTCCTGACGCAGGAGGTGGAACAGCTGACGGAGGGACAAAAAGGACTAACGGAGCAGGTTCAAAGGAACACTGCGGTATTAGGAGGTTTAAAAGCGACACAAAACGACATAAAAAACGACTTAATAGCGACAAAGAGGGAATGTCAGATGGTACGTGAGGGACTGACAACGAGGTTGGACGAGGTGGTAGAGGTAATGGAGACGAAGGACCGGCAGGTGAGGACGCACATGGAAACGGTCAAGGTAGCCTTAGAGGATGAGCTTGAGGAGACGTACCGGGGAATAAAAGAGGTGAAGCACAAATTAGAAGAAGTGGAAGAAGGGATGAGTGAAATTAAGAAGCGACGGAGAGGGGATAAGAAAGAAATAAAAGAGGAGATAAAAGAATTGGTCCAAAGTCTGTGTTTGGATCGTGATGATGTGCTCATTAACCGGATGAGGGATTCGCAGGTGATGGAGGAGAAGCGAAGAGGAAGAGGACCCGGTGTAAGTGGTGACCAATATGGTCGTGCGTATGATGCGCCAGGGGATTTAATAAGCTTGGGGGTCGAGATAGACCCGGGTGTTCGTGAGAGGCCGTTGGTGAAGTGTGCGACAGGTCTGGTGTGCGAAAAAGGAGGTGTGCAAGAAAGTCCGACTCTGGGGTGTGTGAGGAAAAAGTGCGTGCCAAGGAGTGAGTGTGCTGGCGAGAGTGAGTCGGTCGTAGCGCGTGTGCGAGGGAGCACATGGAAGCGTGGTGTGGTGAGTGTTACAGAGGGTGTGACGGGAGAGTGTGCGCAGGAGTGTGCGCGAGAAAGGTGTGTGATGGACAGGTGCATGGGGAAAGAGTGCGCTGTCAGAAGTAAGGAAGAGTGTCCACCTGTGGTGAGTGTTACAGAGGGTGTAACGGGAGAGTGTGCGCGAGAAAGGTGTGTGACGGACAGGTGCATGAGGAAAGAGTGCGCTGTCAAGAGTAAGGGTGAGTGCGCTGTCAGGAATGGAGGTGAAAGTAGTGAGAGTGACATGGAGCGTGAGTTAGTTGTGACAGGTGAGCGAGGATGTACACCTGGGATGGAAGGATGCACACCTGGAATGGTAGAGCGTGAGTGGGAATGCACGCTGGAGTTGGTGGTGAGGCACGTGGTTGGGTGTGCGAATGAGAGCACACCTGTGATTGTCACAGAGGAGGTGACTGAGGAGGGGGCGCGAAGAGGTGTTTTGGTGAGGTGTGCGACCAACGAATGTGTGCCAAAGTGTTCGGTGGTCAGGTGTGTGACCAAGGCTGTGAGTGGAATGGGTGTACCTGGGTGTGTAAGGAAAGGTACGAGGAGCATGGGCACGGCTGGATGTGTGAGCAAGGAACGGGCTGCGGGGTGTAAGCGTCCAGGTGAAGCATCGACGTTAGACGGGGTAGAGTTTAGAACGACTTATAGCCGAATCGGGCCCTCGGTGCGTGCCGGGCCTCGCTTTGAACGGCCGCGTCCGTGCTCCACTAGGCGGAGCTGGCAGCCCGATAGAAAGGGTCGTCATGGCGACCACTTTTTGGTGAGACGTGCCGGCAGGTCGAGAGCGGGACATTGGATGGCTCCGTGCCGAGATGGTGCGTGGGATCTCGGCACGGGTAAGCCCCCGTCCCTGCACCGAATGCGGGACGTATCCAGCCGCTGGCGCAAAACAACCAGCATCCATTGCTTGGCTTTACGAAGCCGGGCTTTGGACAGGGATTGGCGCACCGAGAGGTATTAGTGAGTCGACTGGGTGATGAGGTTAGTGTTTTGGACCCAAAATTAGAGAAAAACAAAATTTGATGATTGGCAAGGGATTGGCAGTAGTGATTGGCAGATGATGGGCAGTGATTGGCAAATTTTTGATTTATTGAAATTTGATGTGCAAAATTGGTAGTGAGAGACCCCCGATGTGGTGGGATGGCAAATCCACCATCCTTCCCATGAGGGGGGCAAATGCGCACTAGATTATGGGGTGTATGGCAGTGAAAACTAGCCCGGGTGGGTTAGGTTATTAGTAGGGATCTAGAAGAGATTGACATTAGGTAACGTTAAGATTAGTTAGTGACTGATACCTGTAGTGGGGACGCAGGTAGATTAGTGTGGATGATGATGACGAGGGAGCGCAATAGTTTAAAGGGACGACTGGGAAGCGCAAGTTTCAGAAGGGAGTAGTTAGCTGAGATGATGCCGTGTTTGTGAGAATTGAACAGGTGTGTGGAGCAGTGTATGAGTAGTGAGTGTGTGGATCAGCGCGAATGCGCTTGGGGAGAGAAGGGTGCCGGTGGCACCAGGTGTGAGAGCACAGGTGTGCAAGTACAGGTGTGTGGAGAGAGTTGGAGTGAGTGGTACGGAGTGGTGTGCATGGTGCGAAGGTGTGGATGGGGGAAGAGTGGACCCCTTTCACGAGTACCCGGGGGCGGGTAGTGTAAGTGTTAGGTAGAGGGTACAGGTAAATTGTGGTTGGATATTGGCATTTGTGGTGCGGTTGCAGAATGGTGTTGTGAATGGGTGCATTAGTGTTGTGGAAATGGCTGGGCGTGTAGCCTGTTAGTGTGTGTAGTTGGTTGGGCACTCCACCACTGTGAGGATGTCGGCCAGGTGAGGCCGCAGGTGGGCTCTGGGAGCCGGTAGAGTTGTGGATGGGGCCCGAGGATCCGGAGGATGGACCCGGGTAGCCCAGTGCCAGAGAGGGCACCGAGTGGGGAGAGTGCCAGAGGGCCTTCCCCAGGTAGTTAGGTTAGGGCAAGGAGCAGGTAAGCTCGGAGGCAACTGCAGTGGTGGAGGTGTGCAGGTGGGTAGACCCACTGGGAGAGGTACACGCCGCAGCCCAGAAATTGTGCGAGGGCACCGGGAGATGAATCGGGGGAGTGAGACCCCAAATTGAAGAGCACCACAGTTTGGCCAATGGGAATTGGTTTTTAGAACCCATAGTGTAAGAGGGCCAATGGTTTGGCCGGAGAAAGACCCCGGGTAGTGTAAAGTTGTTAAAGTCATTTAGGAGATAGTTAGGATTGATGAACCTGTCGCACCATACGCAGCCACTTACCTGAGGTGATGATGATGACTCCACACCTGTGTTTTCTTTGTTTTGTTGCAGGAGATGAATCGCTGTGTGGATTTGTGAGACGCATCACGACGTGGATGAGACATTGGAGTGATTCCATCTCTCCCTCCCTAGGAGGGACTGATGATGAATTGGTGATGGCAAATTATGATGTTGAGTTGGAGATGGCAAATTTTGATGAGAGTTGAAAATGGCAAATTTGATTGGTTAGGAGGGAGAGAAGACGAATTTGGTTTATGGGAGGAACGGGGAAGACAGTAGGGATGTTTGTTGATTTGTAAAGTAGATGTTTATGGGTAGTGTTGTGTTTTGTGGATACAGTAAGGGGTAAGGGAGGGGCCATGTAGGTTACCTGGTGGGGGGGGGGCGTACGATAGGAACGTACCTGTCTCACCTGGTTCCCATGTGCCCCCAGTGTGCATTACCTTATATTGCGTGCACTTTTGCGCCCTTACCACCTTACTCACTTGTTTCTTCTTTTGTCTCCCACCTCCGAGGATCTGGCTTTGGGGTAGAGAGAGAGGAGAGAGAGGTGCTGGCTACGCAGTTGTGGGCCTGCACTTTCGCTGTTGGCTGCCTGGATCGATACACCATATGGACCGCAATGTTTGTGGCCACCCCCACAATGGACCGCAGCTCTTTTGCGGCCAAGCACCACCCGTGGAAGGACCTATGGGTCGACGTGGCACCTATGCCATAAAGGTGAACCACTGTTAATTAACACCAAGTGCACCACAAGAAGAGCAAGAGACACCTGCAGGGTTAGGGGTTGTCGCATTTATTTTTAATCATTGAACAATGGTGACTGCACCGATTGGTGGTGGGGTGGTGCTTTTGATGCTGGGAAAGGGTGCTCTGCACGTTATTAAAGGCCGTCGGCCACAGAGCACTCGTGGGTTGGTGTATCGATGTTGGCAAGCGCGCTCTCTCTATGCATAACATCTGCATGTGTCCCTCCAAAAACAGGTCCTGGATCGTAGTGTAAATAGCAGCGTAGTCTTGTAAATAATGCTCCCTACCGGCTGTATGTTTAGTTTGAGAATTCTTTCCGGATTCGGTTATCCTGTGGGTGTGTTTCTGTGAGGAGAAGGGTGCAACGTCGCAGGGGGACATATTTACTCATTTGTGAATATCTGTAAAACTGTCGCACTCAGGGTAGAGTTAATAGTAGAGGGAACTACATTGCGTGCCACACTAAAGTAGGTAAAAATTTATCGGGTCGGGACGCCCCGAGGGTAGAGAAGGGTGCAATGTTGCGAATATGGAATTTGGCCTCCATATCCGCTTGTAAATATTCCCCTATTTTCTCCAATACTCCCCAACTTTCCCCAGTCCCCCATTCCCTAGTCCCATTGCATGTAAATAACAATCAGTAGAGCCGACCTTCCCCTTATTCCCCCATTAAATGTCGTGCCCAGGTCCACCGCACCACACGTAGACAACTTTCGGACATCTTCCTAGTTATTCTTATTCTATGTCAGTTAAGGCCTCGTCTCCATTAATTATGACTCTTCGTTGCACCAGAATGTGATTATATGGCATCAGTAGTGAGTTTAGGACCTTTCCCATACCTCCTCCCATCTTCTTCCCCAAACAACAACAATTACAACAACAACAGAGGAGATGGCGGCGGAGCGGGGGAGGATGCGTCCTCACACCGGCTCGATTAGCTCCAGACCATGCGCTCCACGGGGTTACCCCGAAGGGGCTGGCTGTCAGCTCCTCGTCAGGGGCGGAGCCAGTAACCCCCCCCGCACGCACCCAATGAGAAGCAACGTGCCGATTCCACGAGGCGGAGCTAACGAGCCGAGGGCGTGTCACTCCCCGCCGGATATACGCAGCCGCTTGCCGGACGTGACGTCAGATGCGCCTCAGCTTGGAGACTGGAGAGAGAAGCCACCGCCACCCCCAGCGCGACGATACCTCCCCGCATCTCTGGACCGGACCGAGTCGATTCTGCCTTGAGCCAAGAGTGCACCTTGAGCCATCGCGACCTGCCTTTCCTTTTCATCAACCCCCGTGTGAGTCAGCATTTTGTCCCGTGTGTCTGTCGTCTGTCCGGGGTTAATATAAGAGTGTGTCTAAGTGCCTGTCTTCCTGTAATATACCTCTAGCCCCTGTAATCTAACCTTTTTCCGTACGAATATACTTGAGAATCGAAACGTTGGTGTCGTATTGTGTGATTGTAATCCAGCCGGGTGTCTTCTTTTTCTTATTGAGCCAGCGTAGCGCGACTTCGTCAACGGCGAGTATAGTCGGGTAATTTGTGCGGACACGACGGCCATTCCGCTCGGCCCACTTTAACATCAAAGTCGTGTCTGTAACAATATATATATATATATATATATATATATATATATATATATATATATATATATATATATATATATATATATATATATATAGATAGATAGATAGATAGATAGATAGATTGATATATAGATAGATATATAGATAGATAGATATATAGATATATATAGATATATATATATATATATATAGATATACAGTATATATATATACATACACACACATCATTGTGTTTCTCGATGCAATCAAAGATGGCTGACTGGCAGCCATTTCAGTTGTTAAAAAAAACCCGATGTTGAACACGTCCTCAACCATTTCTCGGACATGCATTTAGCGATTTTTTTTTTCAAGCTTGGCACACATACAATACATGAGAGTATACATACGCAGAAGATTTTGTTTTGTAATCCGACCAAAATTGGCTGACTAGAGACCTTTAACTTCATACAGCAAAATTACTAAAACCACGGGGGCTATGACATTCATTTTATGTCTTTTTCTCCTTGTTTAAAGTGATTATTCACCATTGAGAGTTGGGGCCAAAAACTATATAAAGCATGATGTCTTAAAAAGCTTCAGACGGATTCGGACAAAACTTGGTGGGCAGGTTCTGTTTGTGACAAGAACGAATTGATTCGATTTTGGTGAAGATCCGGGTTTGTATCCGAGAATTGTTTAAGTGATTCTTCACCATTGAGTGATCGGGATAAAACGATATATTGCATGATATCTCAACAAGTTATGGATGCATTCAGATGCAACTTGGTGGACAGATTGGATGTGTGACAAGGAATAATTGATTCGATTTTTGGAAAGATCAGAGTCTGGATCCGGATATGATAATTTTTTAATTTTTACAAGTGATTCTTCACCATTGAAAAATGGGACCAAAAACTATATATAGCATGATATCTCAAAAATTGTAAATGGATGACAAAACTTGGTGGATGAGTTGGATAGATGACAAGAAGAAGCCGATAAGATTTTTGTTCAGTTCAGCAGATCCGGTCTATCAGTGGGATACAAAACGTAGACTGATCAGGCTGGCTGAGGTATGTACTCTACCGAGTGCTGTTGTAGTTTTTAATAATATGACCCAATTATAAACGTTTAAACATTTTTCACGAAAACCTGACCATGGTTTTGGCCTATCAGAATGAAATTGCACTCTAGATAGCATAAAGAGTGGGGTCAAGGTCAAGTGGCAGTCTGGAAAAAAAACAAAAAACGCATTTTTTGTCACCGCTCAATTTTGCCAATGTGCAATCTCAAAGATTACTTGGCCTTCCAATATGTCCTTGCATCATAATAGCTTACCTGCACTGAAGTTATGCAACTGTTATTTTATTATTGTCCTTAACCTACTTTTTTCGTATTTCGATCAGACTCGGCAACGGTTGCTCGAGTGAGATGTGCATGGAAGAAGTTTCGGGAATTGAGTGGCGTGCTGATGATGAGGGGAGTGTCGTTGAAGCTGAAGGGAAAGGTGTATGCTGCATGTGTGAGAAGTGTTATGATTTATGGGAGCGAGACATGGGTAATGAACGTAGAGCAGCAACGAAGGTTGGAAAGGGTGGAAATGCGAATGGTTCGACGGATGTGCGGAGTGTCGTTGAGAGAGAGAGGAAGACAAATGATGAATTGCGAAAGATGATGGGAATAGAGCCTGTGATTGATGCTGTGAAGAGGAACAGGTTAAGATGGTTTGGTCATGTGTTGAGGAAGGATGAAAGTGACTGGTTGAGAAGAGTGATGGAAATGAATGTAGAAGACGGGGAACACCGAGAAAGACTTGGCTAAAGATGGTGGAAGAAGAAATGCGGGCAAGGCGGTTAACAAGGAGAGATGCAGAAAATAGGGGAAATGGAGAAGATTGTCATGGGGACCGCAAGGCTAACCCCCGCTCTAGCAGGGAAAATGGCCTTTAAAATGCATGTTGTTGTTGTTTGTAACCTACTTTTTTCGTATTGTGAGCTAACAAAAAACACCTTTTTGTTGATAACTTGAATAATTTTCCTCCGATTTTCATGATGTCAGGTGTGTTGTATAGATTGTAGATGGGGACACGTTTTCTTAATTTATACTCTATCCCTAAATGTTTAAGATCAAGGTCATATGATGCTCCGAAAGGAATATGGCCATCATTGGATTATGGGCGCCGGGGGAGGCTTACCTTTGGTAATCACATTTACCGAGGTTCAAGGTGCTCTGGCTGTTTAGTCGTAAAGGGCATGGTTCTACATGACTGTTTTTGTTGTTGTTGTTCTCATTTGGAAATTGGAACGATATTTGATTTGCGCTCCAAGGATGCTGCAAAATTCAGGAGAACAAAGGGAACAACAATTGGATCTCAATGCATCAACCTGCATCTTTTGCCACTGGTGGTGCTGCCTCGACGTCTGACCATCGGTGATGTTTCATTGCACTTCTGAAGAGGTATCTTGGTCGGAACATTCCACCACTTCACTGCATTGCACATCAGAAATGTTTTTGTTCCAAATTGAAAAACGCTGATGAGTTGGAAGAATTCATGTCACACTTGGTGAAATTAGTCATTCTGATTCATTCCCAGCCCTTACATCGTTGACAGTTTTGTGGTCTTCCGGAAGAAATTGATGCAAACTGTTCCGATATTCCTCATTTCACCCACGCTACATGGCAAGTTGAGTTTTGTAACGATTTGGTGATCTGTTGCAACCATTTTATGACTTTTTGAGAAAGAAAAAGGAAAAGAGAAGGATCTGCTTTGGAAATTGAAATATCGAGCGTGGCTGTTATATTTTTGTCCCCCGTCGCTCAGCGGAGCGAAAGGGGGACTATGGCTTTCCCCTCCGTCCGTGTGTCCGTCCGTCCGTCCGTCCATGCGTGTGTGCATGCGTGCGTGCGTAAGCAAAGGACCGCATTCGAATTTGGTGTGGGTGCAACCCACGTCAAAATCCAAGATGGCCGCCGCCATGTATGTCTGATGCCATGTATGTCTGAACCTTGTAACCTGTATATCTTGAAAAATAAGCGAAGTACCAACTTCTAATCTGGTATGTGGGTGTATCTAGGCATAAGGAAGAACGCTATTGAAAATTGGGGCGCCACGTCAAAATCCAAGATGGCCGCCGCCATGTATGTCTGAACCTTGTGAGATTAATATCTTGAAAAATAAGCGAAGTACCAACTTCTAATCTGGTGTTTGGGTGTATCTCTGCATAAGGACGAACCCTATTGAAAATTGGGTCGCCACGTCAAAATCCAAGATGGCCGCCACCATATATATGTCTGACCCTTGTGAGATGAATATCTTGAAAAATAAGCGAATTACCAACTTCTAATTTGGTGTGTGTGTATCTCGCCATAAGGAAGAACGCTATTGAAAATTGGGTTGCCACGTCAAAATCCAAGATGGCCACCACCATATATATGTCTGAACCTTGTGAGCGAAATATCTCGAAAAATAAGCGAAGTACCAACTTCTTATCTGGTGTGTGGGTGTATCTAGGCACACGGAAGAACGCTGTTTAAAATTGGGTCGCCACGTCAAAATCCAAGATGGCCGCCACCATATATATGTCTGAAACTTGTGAGCGAAATATCTCGAAAAATAAGCGAAGTACCAACGTCTAATCTGGTGTGTGGGTGTATCTTGGCACAAGGAAGAACGCTGTTTAAAATCGGGTCGCCACGTCAAAAGCCAAGATGGCCGCCGCCATGTATGTCTGAAACTTGAGATGAATATCTTGAAAAATAAGCAAAGTACCAACTTCTAATTTGGTGTGTGGGTGTATCTGGGCATAACGAAGAACGCGTTTGAAAATTGGGTCACCACGTCAAAATCCAAGATGGCCGCCGCCATGTATGTCTGATGCCATGTATGTCTGAACCTTGTAACCTGCATATCTTGAAAAATAAGCGAAGTACCAACTTCTAATCTGGTGTGTGGGTGTATCTAGGCATAAAGAAGAACGCTATTGAAAATTGGGTCGCCACGTCAAAATCCAAGATGGCCACCGCCATGTATGTCTGAACCTTGTGAGATGAATATCTTGAAAAATAAGCTAAGTACCAACTTCTAATCTGGTGTTTGGGTGTATCTCTGCATAAGGACGAACCCTATTGAAAATTGGGTCGCCACGTCAAAATCCAAGATGGCCGCCGCCATATATATGTCTGACCCTTGTGAGATGAATATCTTGAAAAATAAGCGAATTACCAACTTCTAATTTGGTGTGTGGGTGTATCTCGCCATAAGGAAGAACGCTATTGAAAATTGGGTTGCCACGTCAAAATCCAAGATGGCCACCACCATATATATGTCTGAACCTTGTGAGCGAAATATCTCGAAAAATAAGCGAAGTACCAACTTCTTATCTGGTGTGTGGGTGTATCTAGAGTCCCTGTATATAGAGAGTTGTGTCAACTCAAATTTGGACGCCATTTTGTGTCTAAGTGTGTCGGATTAGATATACATGTACATTCGCGATATGGGGTGATATATTCTAAACCTGTTAAAAAAAAATTTACTACACATATTTCGTCTTATTATTACATACAGGTGATATTTGTTTTGTCAAAAACTCAGCTATTGCCGTGAAAAAGAGCTGTGTGGTGATATTAAAAGTGGTATGGCAATGCATATTACAAGCCAACACTGCATATTCACAATTTTGTGACACCGTCACAATTTCGGTCTTCGAGGCCGGCCGATAGGCAAAGTGTGACCGGAAGGGACGAGGTTCTCCTGACCACGTGGCCCTTGACTTGGTTTGTCCGCACAATGTGGGCGCTTTCAGGATGAACTTTAGCCGGGGAGCGTTTGGGCGCCCCAGTCTGATACTGCCGCCCACGCGCAGAACAACTTGTGAGTGCACGTGGGTCCCGGCGGTCCCACTGGCCTAGCGCTACCATGTTTAGACAGCGAACTCCGTCCCCGGGCACCGGCACCTACTCCCGGAAGTTTGAGAGATCAGCAGTGCCGGGCACGGTAGGACACCCGCGGAGCCCCGGCGGACCGGGGACGCGCGAGCCTACGCGTTAGCGTGCTACGGCGGAATCAACGGCTTCGGCCACGGCCGGGCCGATACTCGGCCCGGTCGCCCGAAAATGAACTGGTTCGACGCCCGCGCTAGAGAGGTCGCGGGCGACTGAGATGTATTAACAAATAATTAATTAATTTGAGACGTCCGATTTCTAGTGTTTGGAAATTTGGAAGAGCTTGACCCTAGCCTTTCCCTTGCGAGGGCAAGGAGGAACTTAACACTTGACACTTAAGCTTAGTTTGAAGTACACCCTGCCAGCGCTCCCGGTGGGACGGCAAGGCAACCAGAAGGGACGAGGTTCTCCTGACCACGTGGCCCTCGATCTGGGAAGCGAGAGGCGTTCCATTAGTGGACGCGCCCCTCACGCCCGACTTTTGGGCGGCCCCGGCAGGCCGTTTGTTTTGACGTTCCGTGACAGGCCCCGCACCCCCACCTCCGGGCCGACCGGGCGACCGGAATGAATCCCGGTGTCCCGATCCGAACCTTCAGAGCGGGCCGGCTGGGGAGTGCCAAGCACCCCGTACCTGCACTTTCCGTCCCTGCGGTCCCAAATACCGGAACCACCCGAATACCACTTTATTCGACAAAATGAGGTGCGGCCTACAGCCTTAGAAAACTAACCCTATATAAGTCAATACCTCCAACGACACAGGCGCGCATTCGTGCCGCGTGACGTGGTGACGTCATCGCGCTTTCACCTTAAAAGATTTATTTGATATAAATTGATATTTTGATATAAGCCTTAGAAAACCAACCCTATAGAATTCAAATGGTCCAATAAAGGGTGATGGGAGGGTGATGGGAGGGTGATGGGAGGGTGATGGCAGGGTGATGGCAGGGTGATGGCATGGTGATGGCAGGGTGATGGGAGGGTGATGGCAGGGTGATGGCAGGGTGATGGCATTTTATTTTCACCACTTCAAATCGACCGAATTTCACCAAATAAGATACCACACTCGCTGCACTGATGTCATTTTTACGGCAAAAGTGAAAACAGATTTTAATTTGGAAATAAAACGAAAGCGTGCACAATGGAATCATTCGTGCCGCGTGACACGGTGACGTCATCGCGTTTCCACCTTAAAAGACTTATTTGATATAAGTTAATCTTTTGATATAAGCCTTAGAAAACTAACCCTATAGATAGAAGTCAAATGGTCCAATAAAGGGTGATGGGAGGGTGATGGGAGGGTGATGGGAGGGTGATGGGGGAGGGTGATGGGGCCTCCCTATAGAATTTAACCCTGGTGTTGGGCTAGCGGCTAGGGTGCCGGCTTAGGATCCTAGGATCCTGGGTTCGAATCCCGGTCGATCGCTGAATTAACGCCAGGGGGGTTGACTCAGCCTGTCATCCTTCCGAGGTCGGCTAATTGAGTACCAGCTCACTGGTAATTCCCTGTTTGTCGTTAAAGGTGACAAAAAGGGTTGGCGTCAGGAAGGGCATCCGGCCGTAAAACATTGCTTCAAAAAGGGGACCGAAAAACAACAACAACCACGGCTCCCGAAAAAGGCCAACCCCCGCTTTGCGGGGAAAAATGGCCTCTAAAGGTGGTTATACTGCATATAAGAGCTAACATTATAAGTAAGACAAACCAATGCTGTCGTTCTCTGAATTTTAATAACTTTTAGAAAGGAGTGTGGGCATATCCAATATTTTTTAAAGGGTGCCGAGAGCAATTCCGGTGTAGGACTTCCAGCCGACATATAGTCTAACACACTTAAAACAAATTCTGTACGTGGTATTGCCATATTTCTATAGTGTACAACTTTAGTTTTATCTAAGGGATAACAGCTTTTGAAAGTTGAGCCAGTTTTAAATGTGGGTACACAAATACACCTGTTTTACTGCATTAATCACCTAGAAATATTGTATGTTTTGGGAACGATAGCTGTCACCAGGTTAAATATATAGGGATTGTCCAATGTGCAAAATCTTCCATCACTACAATTTGGCCATAAATCCCGGGGTGGGAAATATTTGAGCAAATATGCCACAAGACGCATGAGCACTGTACAAAGCAAACAATAACTCGTCAAATTTTGGACGTATGGATGGCTGCACAACCCGCAAAAAAATTGAGCAGGGTTCTTCCCACGGAAATGCATTTTTGGTCAGCTCCTTGAAGATTATAAACAAACACAAATCACTTCCCTTTAAAAGGGTTTTCAACGGACAGACAACCAAAAAAAAAACGAGCAGATAGAATTGCTTTTGAACATCGATCATCAAGCGGCGTGGGCCTACCTGGCAGAGTCTCGAGGAGTCGATCGCTTTCCAGCTCTTTCGTCTGACTTTCGCTTCCCAAATTTGTCTTCTGACTTTATCACTTGGAAATCTATACATCTTATATTTCCCAGATTGGTTTGAACAACCAAAAGCAGAACAACCAGTCATTTTGTTTGGCAATAAACAACATTCCCGTACCAAGCTGACGGTCACGCACGGTGAAGTTAGACACAAAATGGCGCCACGAAATCACGTGACCAGAAATCTCGGGTCAGCGCATGGCGCAACTCTCTTTATACAGGGACTCTAGGTGTATCTAGGCACATGGAAGAACGCTGTTTAAAATTGGGTCGCCACGTCAAAATCCAAGATGGCCGCCGCCATGTATGTCTGAATCTTGTGAGAAGAATATCTTGAAAGATAAGCGAAGTACCAACTTCTAATTTGGTGTGTGGGTGTATCTCGGCATAAGGAAGACAGCCATTGTAAAGTGGGTCGCCACGTCAAAATCCAGTACGGCCGCCACCATATATATGTCTGAACCTTGTGAGCGAAATATCTTGAAAAATAAGCGAAGTACCTTCTGGTGTGTGGGTGTATCTAGGCATAAGGAAGAACGCTATTGAAAATTGGGGCGCCACGTCAAAATCCAAGATGGCCGCCTCCATGTTTGTCTGACCCTTGTGAGCGAAATATCATATCATAGCATGTTTTCTGCGTGGTCCACTTTGTCAACTCATCACTTCCCCGACGGGGGACCTAGGCGTAACGCTTGTTCTTCCTGAATAGTCTGACATGGCATTTGAATGATCTGAATTATTTAATGAATAACCCGTCGAGAACCTTGGATATTGAAGAATCATTGGCTTTTGGGATTTTGAAAGTGCTTTTTGATTTCCTGAAATCCATCGTGTTTGCTCTAAACAAGATCCTTGCATTTTGGCAGGAAATTTGAACAATGATCATGGCACTTTTAAGATGACGTTCATCTCGGTGAAAGCTGCTCAAGAAAGCTAGTCCTGCTTTCCTTGGAATGAGAAACACACAAAATTGTGAGGAAACTTTCCACCTCCTGAAGTGCACAGACTTTGGTGCCAGTCTGCTCTCAATTTTGTCTTGACTTAATTGTTTGAGATAACATTTTTTGCACTGATTCTCCTGAAGACAAAACTTGAGAAGCGAATTGCTGATATGAAACTGGAATTGCAGTTTGCCGTCATTTGAACCCTTTCTCTTTCATTTTGTTATTCGAAGATGAGCTCAGATTTCCCATTATATATATTGTAAAACCTTTCATTTTTTTCTCTCAAAATTTCAACCTTCATGGTATTATTGTTCAAAAATTATAATATGAAATTTAATGTATGTATATATCTATCTATATATCTATCTATATATCTATCTATATATATATATATATATATATATATATATATATATATATATATATATATATATATATATATATATATATATATATATATATATATATATATATATATGAATATATATATATATATATATATATATATATATATATATATATATATATATATATATATATATATATAAATATATAATTTCCCTTTGTATTTTTGAAAGTAAAACCTTTTGCTTCTGGTTGTCGCTTTAGATGCTCTTTCCTGGTGTAAAGATCTTCGGCATATTGGTCGTGTCATCGTTGCTGTTGTGAATGTTGGATTGCATTTTTAATGTTGGCACATTGAAGGGGCAGGTATACCTGCTAACACTGAGTTGCATGAATTTGAATGTGGTGTCATGAGAGGATGAAGCAAAGTTTCCGTCTTGTATAAGCTTGAGCAGATATTGCACAAATGAAAGAAAATAGGATTACATATTTTAGAAACGAGTAAATATCAATTCCCTCTGGGAACCCAGCACATACTGTATGCAAACTTTGGTGGAGATTGGCTCAGGTTTTTTTAACGGAGTAGCCCATCGGGCAAAGCCATCTAGAACAATGTATGTATGTATGTATGTCACCTCAAACGTGTACCAATCAGACCTGAGGATCTGGTCACATGACAGGGTGATGTGATTACGTCTGATGTCATTACGGCGGCACGATGGCTGACGCCGCACACCGCCATTTTGATTAATACAGGCAAAACATATCATAGAACCTGTCATATATCACAATCGCCATGGTCTACCTTTACTTTTTTCATTCAGTGTGAAACACAAACAAACCGATTGTTAAAATGACCATCAAATATCGAAAGCATAGATGTTACGGCTCTTCCATCAATATGGTACGTATAGGCCTTAGGCCGCATGCCTCATCGTCGGACCGCTTCGTCCAAATTAAGCCCAGGTTTCTTAATACAGTAGTGTAACGTTTCAGTAGTATCGTTTTCGTAATAATAATAATGTAATAAATATAACCATAACACTTTAATCCCAATGTCATGAATACAAGGTTGATGAATTGAAGCGGTGTATGGTTCATGAATCAATGATGAGCGGTGTTCAGCACTAATATTAATAATCACAGTATTAACGGAGAATAAAAGTAAGGAATTAGCCTCGGTTTTTTAATGGTAATATCATTTTTGAAATAATGATAACGTAACGTTAATATTATAGTAAATCCAATCGTAGCACTATTTCCTTTGTAGTGACTGCAAACTTACTGGAAATTAAAATATATCATCTTCTACATATTAAAATAGCGGCAGTTTTGTGTCCGTTACGTCATTACGTTTATGATGTCATTACGACGGCTGACTCCACCGACCGACATTTTATATACTAGTAGGCCTACACCCGCTCACTACGGGAGGAGTAGGAAGGGTCATTCCTCTTTGGGGTATATAGATTACAGTCGATCTATGTTCGGATCTGAAGAACATTGGGTGTGTGTTCATTTACCAAGGTTCTTGTGAAGAGATTGCCAAGTGGTTTAAGCATTCGATCAAGCATTTCATTCAAAACCGTTAAGGAACGGCTGGCTTGGCAAGTGCTGGCTAGCTGTTTGGTAAATGAGCACACCTCCAACAATTGTGGTGTATATAGATTACAGTAGATCTTTGCTCAGTTCTGTAAGTGAAACTTACCTCACGGATATCGGGATTCCTCCAAATTTCTGTTTATTGTTATAAACAGCATTAGCGACTGTTTGAAAAGCTAAACACGTGTTTGTGGTTTATAATATTTTACAAGCCCGGCTACGCCGCTGTTAGACTTTTGGTTTTGTTTATCTATGATTTTCTGACATACACACAGAGCCTTATTACCTTATTACATTGCCTTATTGCCTCCGCCAACCGAAGGTGGATGGAGATTATGTTTTCACCCCTGTCTGTCTGTTGGCAGGATATCTCAAAATTTAAGGATAGGTTCAGATGAAACTGGGTAGGCAGGTTGGGTGTGTGGCAAGGACAAATTGATTCGATTTTGGTAAAGCTCCAGATGCTGATCTGGAAACTAATTTTATGAAGTAATTATTCACAATTGAGACATAGGGCCAAAAATGATATATAGCACGATATTTCAAAAAAGTTGTGGATGGATTATGACAAGACTTGGTGGATGAGTTGGGTAAGGGCAAGAACATGCTGATTACATTTTGGTTCATTTTGGTTGTGTGTCTACACCGACTCGCTGTGTGTCTACACCGACTCGCTGTGTCCACACCGACTCGCTGTGTCCACACCGACTCGCTGTGTGTCCACACCGACTCGCTGTGTGTCCACACCGACTCGCTGTGTGTCCACACCGACTCGCTGTGTGTCCACACCGACTCGCTGTGTGTCTACACCGACTCGCTGTGTGTCTACACCGACTCGCTGTGTGTTTACACCGACTCACTGTGTGTTTACACCGACTCGCTGTGTGTTTACACCGACTCGCTGTGTGTCTACACCGACTCGCTGTGTGTCTACACCGACTCGCTGTGTGTCTACACCGACTCGCTGTGTGTCTACACCGACTCGCTGTGTGTCTACACCGACTCGCTGTGTGTTTACACCGACTCGCTGTGTGTTTACACTTACTGTGTGTTTACACTGACTCGCTGTGTGTTTACACCGACTCGCTGTGTGTCTACACCGACTCGCTGTGTGTCTACACCGACTCGCTGTGTGTCTACACCGACTCGCTGTGTGTTTACACCGACTCGCTGTGTGTTTACACCGACTCGCTGTGTGTTTACACCGACTCGCTGTGTGTTTACACCGACTCACTGTGTGTTTACACTTACTGTGTGTTTACACTGACTCGCTGTGTGTCTACACCGACTCGCTGTGTGTCTACACCGACTCGCTGTGTGTCTACACCGACTCGCTGTGTGTCTACACCGACTCGCTGTGTGTCTACACCGACTCGCTGTGTGTTTACACTGACTCGCTGTGTGTTTACACCGACTCGCTGTGTGTTTACACCGACTCGCTGTGTGTTTACACCGACTCACTGTGTGTTTACACCGACTCACTGTGTGTTTACACTTACTGTGTGTTTACACTGACTCGCTGTGTGTCTACACCGACTCGCTGTGTGTCTACACCGACTCGCTGTGTGTCTACACCGACTCGCTGTGTGTCTACACCGACTCGCTGTGTGTCTACACCGACTCGCTGTGTGTCTACACCGACTCGCTGTGTGTCTACACCGACTCGCTGTGTGTTTACACCGACTCGCTGTGTGTTTACACCGACTCGCTGTGTGTTTACACCGACTCGCTGTGTGTTTACACCGACTCGCTGTGTGTTTACACCGACTCGCTGTGTGTTTACACCGACTCGCTGTGTGTTTACACTGACTCGCTATGTGTTTACACTGACTCGCTATGTGTTTACACTGACTCGCTGTCTTGGTTCGGCTTGCAAGGCACTTTTATCCTGTCGTTGCTAACGCAATTTCTGTAGCGCAGATACAGTAGCGTTTTAAACATACTTTTCAGCATTTAGATGAAAGAGCGGAATTTTTTTAAAGACATAGTCGAGGATGGTGGAAGACGTAGCACACTGGACAGATCAGGACATAACAGGATGCAAAAGGATCAGTGCAGATGCATGCAGAGAGAGGCGGGGTACACCAAAAGCAGAGTGGAAGGCCAATATAGAGGGAGGCTTGGACAAACAGAGGACAAACATAATTCCGCTCTTTCATCTAAATGCTGAAAAGTATGTTTAAAACGCTACTGTATCTGCGCTACAGAAATTGCGTTAGCAACGACAGGATAAAAGTGCCTTGCAAGCCGAACCAAGACAGCGAGTCAGTGTAAACACATAGCGAGTGGAGAGGAATGGGGGGTAGACCTGTCACAGAGCACTGTTATGAAACAACAGAGATGGCTAGATCTTGTCGTTATCTGCCACAATTGAGAGAGGATGTCATCCCTGAGATTAAGCTGAAGAAACAACTGTCACTCAAAACTGTAACACTATCTCTAACAAGCTACCAGCACATGTACACGGGCGATCTGAGCAGTTTATCGAACAATTGCGTTGGCCTGCCAGCAGCTGATATGCACCTCCCCCCCCCCCCTCACTCACCTGCCAGCTACTTCCCACCCCCCTCCTCCTCACCCACTCCACTGGGGCGGGACAGCGATATGATATGGACACAGCACGACCACAGATACAAATGGCGTCCCGGAAAAGTATGAAACGGGACAATCCTGCAACATATAGGACACTGGGTCAGCCTGCGACGGTATGGCAAAACGTTTGTCACCCATTTTGTCAGTAGTGTCCGAGTGTGCCTGGGTGGTGTCCTTGCTGTGTCAGGATGTTTCCATGCTGCATTGTGTCCATGCTGCTTTGTGCCATGTCTGTTCTGCATCGTGCTGTGTTTGTGCTGTGTCGTGCTGTGTTTGTTCTGCGTCATGCTGTGTTTGTTCTGTGTCGTGCCGTGTTTGTTCTGCGTTGTCATGTTTGTGCTGTGTCCTGCTGTGTTTGTGCTACGTCGTGCCGTGTTTGTGCTGTGTCATGCTGTGTTTGTGCTGTGTCATGCTGTGTTTGTGCTACGTCGTGCCGTGTTTGTGCTGTGTCATGCTGTGTTTGTGCTGTGTCATGCTGTGTTTGTTCTGCATCGTGCCGTGTTTGTTCTGCGTCATGTCATGTTTGTGCTGCGCCGTGCCGTGTTTGAGCTGTGTCATGCTATGTTTGTTCTGTGTCGTGCCGTGCCCGTGCTGCGTTGTACCATGTCCGTGCTGCGTCGTGCCATGTCCATGCTTTGCCATGCTGCTTCGTGCCGTATCATTGCTGCATCCCTCCTGTGCCGTGTCGTATTTCTTCTGGAGTAACATAGCTGATCAATCATTACAAAATCCCTTATAGGCAGTCAATTGACGGATAAAGAAAACATACCAATCTGTAGTAAACATGCAACTGGCGTTTACATCTGTATTACGAACACCTCCATTGTCGCCATGTTTGTCTGAATCACTCGCTTAAGGCTCAAAACGATATGGCTTCATAATTCCCCCGAAAGCGTTTCCATCACTAATTTGTCTCCAATAGTTTCTTCAAAATCCCACTGACCAGTTTTGACGTACTGAGAACCTTCAGAGTTGCTAATTACAGTGAAAACTGCATTGGAATACAAGCCCAACATGCACTGTTTCTTTATGTAAACCTCCATTAGGATCAAGGTGGGTTATGGGTGGGATGTCACTAGTGAAATCGAAAATCGACACATCAGGGCTTTTTTCGACACTTTCTGAATGGCCAAAAAAATTCAAAGATTTATCCTTAAAATTATACCGTGATTAATGATTTTCAATATTTTTCAGGAGAAAAATTGCATTTGGGTTTCCCTTTATGGCCGTGGTTTCCACGGCGTCAAGCTGAGCAAGATGTGAGGCAGTGGAGCCAGCCCAGAGGGGAGAGGTGTAACTCCATCAACCTGCGGATGAAGGCCTTATAGGTTGATAGAAGATCAGGTGTGCCAAGGAAGGACTTTGTATGACGGAGGATGCCCAAACTGGCTTTGGCTTTGGAGGGCAAATTTGATGTGGTTTGCCCAAGAAAGATCATGGCTGATAATGAGACCCAAGAGCTTAAATGACTGAACTTCCTCAAGAGGATTGTTAAGAAAATAGATGGTGGTGTTCACCAGGTGGTGCTTTCAGTGAGAGATAGTGGGAGTGTGAAATCTTTCAGGATTGAAAAACATATTCCAAGTGTTTGACCAGTTTGTGATTTTTGTCAAGGTCTGAAGAGAGGGAGGAGGCTGCAGCCTGTCTCGAAGGATGAGGGACGTCCCGACAGAAGGTGGAGTCATCAGCAAATAGATAAAGGGGATTTCCCAGAGAGTCAGCGAGATTATTTATGAACATCAGGAATAGTACTAGGCCCAGAACTCTGTCTTGGGGTACTCCAGCCTTGACAGTGAGAGGAGATGAAAAGATTCCCGTTTGGAATTTCAAAATGGTTAACCACAGTGGACTAGACCGGACTGCCTCAGCTCACATGACATAAAAACCTGCTCTGCTGCTCTTGCACATCCTCTCTCTGCCATTTCACCCTATCATTTGTGCTAGGTCATCTTCCATTTGTTTGGAAATCAAGCAACATCACTGTTACATACGTATGGTGTCTCCCTCTGGGATGTCTCCCTCAATATTGGTAATGACTACATCGGCATTCCGATTGCAGACTTCATTTAAAAAAAAGTTGTTTTTTTTTAAACCAAGCCTCCCATGTTCACACGAGGTAATCCCGCAAGGTTCAAAGTCCACTCACAGGCAGGGATGAGTGGGGAGCTCGGATAGAACGCACCATCCACGGGCCTTGCACGGGCCCACATTGTCAGGAGTTTTGCAGTGCAGGCTGCAAGATATCAACTTTTTGGGTGAGTTAATCAGAAAGTTCTCCAAATGTTTCATTGTGCAGAAGCATACCCCTTTCTCGTACATTCGTTTCCACATGTTTTGGCTTCTTTTGAAAGCTTGTGAGCCATTTATTGTTACAATCCATATCTGTCATGCAAGATATACGTTCGGCCGCCCAATGCAGTTTGCTCATAGGGGTTTCTACGCAGGTGCACCAAACATTCTGGGGCAGATTACTTAATCTTGATTGTCACGTATTCCCCCATGCACAACATGCCTGGAGGCGGGTCTCCGGCTGGCCCGGCCGAACTATGTTTTTGTGTCCCCAGACTCTCGGGACCGGTTCCTACTTCTGCTGGTGGTGGGGGTCCAAAGAACAACAGCGATACTTTGGCAAGGACTTCTGGTGGAGGGAGGGAGGGTAGCACATTCTCCACACTCTCTTGATTCTCAACTCAAACTCAATACACACCTCAAAAGCCTCTTGTGTGACGTCATCAGGTGCGGTCTTTGGTTGATCGGCTCGAGTACACTATTGATTGGTCCGATTCAAATGAGAATCGCGTGGTACTTGGCTCGAGGACAGTTGGTTGTGAGGTCGGTGAGGAGAAAAGAAAAGGGTTATTGAATGAATAAATGAGAAATAAGGACTTTTAACAGTAAAAAAAACAAAGATGGAGGGGAGACAAGGCCCTGCTAAACACTGTCATGGCAGACCTAAATTGTTTTTTTTTATAAACATGCAATAAACATGCATGTTGTAAACAAAACAAATTCATCTTTTAACCCCTAATAGTCCAAACGGTTGGATTTTGATGGGAATTTTGTCTGTTTATTGATGTATTATGCAGTCGTGGCCAAAAATATTGGCACCCTTGCACTTTTTTCAAACAACTCACAATTTTCTCTAAAAATAAGTTGAAATTGACAAAAGTATTTGGTCTACACAATTCTTTATTTCACTGTTAATATTACAGAACCTTTATTTTTGATTCAGGACTTAATATATCCTTTTAAATCAGAAAATAAAAAGGAATGGCATTGACAAAATTATTGACACCCTAGACATAATATTTGGTAGCACAGCCTTTGGACAAAATAAATGCAGTCAAGTGCTTCCTATAGCCATGAATGAGCTTCCTACACCTCTCTACTGGCAGTTTTGCCCACTCTTCTTGTGCAAACTGCTACAGTTCTCACAGATTTGAAGGGTGCCTTCTCCCAACTGCTGTTTTCAGATCTCCCCAAGGTGTTCAATGGGATTTAGATCTGGACTCATTGCTGGCCACTTCAGCACAGTCCAGCATTTTGTCTTGAACCATTCCTGGGTGATTTTTGAAGTGTGTTTGGGGTCATTGTCCTGCTGCAAGACCCATGACCTTCGACGCAGATCCAGCTTTCTGACACTGGGTTGAACATTGTGCTCCAAAAATGCCTTGGTAATCTCCTGATTTCATGATGCCATGCACACATTCAAGACATCCAGTGCCAGAGGCAGCACAGCAACCCCAAAACATCACTGAACCTCCTCCATGTTTGACTGTAGGGAATGTGTTCTTTTCTTTGAAGGCTTCATTTTGTTTTCTGTAAACATAGAGATGATGTGCTTTCCCAAAAATCTCGAATTTGGTCTCACTGTCTACAGGACATTCTCCCAGAAGGATTTTGGCTTGTTCGGGTATGTTTTTGGAAAACTCCATTCCGGCTTTCTTATGTCTCTCTTTCAGCAGTGGGGTCCTCCTGGGTCTCCTACCATAGAACCCCCTTTCATTGAGTTGGCGACGGATGGTGCGAGTTGAAACTCGTACCTTGTGTCTGAAGGTCAGCTTGAATCTGTTGGGCAGTTGATCGAGGTGCTTTCTCCACCATTCTAACAATCCTTCGCTGCAATCTTCGATCATGATCTCTCTTGCGGCCACGTCCAGGGAGGTTGGCTACAGTGCTGTGGGCCTTAAACTTTCTGAAATACATTGCGTACGGTGCACACAGGAACATGAAGGTCTCTGGAGATGGACTTGTAGCCTTGAGATTGTCCATGATTGGCTACAATCTTGTGTCTGACCTCTTCAGACAATTCTCTAGTTTTCTTTCTTTTCTCCATGCTCATTGCGGTACACACAGTGACACAAAACAGCAGAATGACTCCTTTTCTTTTTTCAAACTGGTTGAATGAGTGATTTTTATATTGCAGGCACTTGCAACTCACCACAGGTGAGTTCAATTCCAAAGTAAAGGAGAATCACCTGCTTGAAATCTAATTATTTCTAACAACTTCTAAAAGGTGCCAATAATATTGTCCGGGCCATTTTAGGATTTCTGTGTGGAATAAACTAAGATTTTGTAAAAAAAAATTTACAGCTTTTTTGTTTTGTTCCACTGCAAACCAAAGAAACATATGTGGATACCAAAATATTTTTTAATTTCAACAATTTTCCTGAAGAAATGGAGCATTATTTGAAAAAAGTTCAAGGGTGCCAACATTTTTGGCCACGACTGTCCTATCCGAAAGGCAGAATATTTTTCAAATGGTTACGTGTGCGCGTGCGGCAATTATCTTTTTCTGTTAGCCTCCACAATGGAGTAATGAGTGCACGTCGAATCTTACAGAGACAGTCTTGGTGTTCTGTGTTTGATAACATGCTTCGACAAAAAAATGAAGTGCAATCTCCTTTCATACGACATAGACTACTGTACATTGTACTGTTTCCTTCACTTTCGTTTTGGAATGCAAGTAGATCCCTCCCTTTGGGTCCATCCATTCCCAGGCAAGTCTGTGTTGCCCGTTACCAATGTGATGCATCACAAAACGGTCATTCGTTCTCTGCCTTGACCCTAATGTGCAAACGGGAAATAGGAACTTGGTGGCTCAGATAATTGTTCTGAGGTGGGGGAAAGGCAACACATGAGGCACATAAGCTATGCGGGCACACACTGTGGCCAGCCATTCGTTGTGCTTGCGGCTTTGAACGCAAGCCTGTCTGCGCAAAACTCACACCTCGGAGGCTTGTAATCAATATTTTAGTCATTTCTGCTTTTCTCCTGTTTATGTGGACAGTTTGTTCACTTTACTCTCCATCTTCCTTCCCACAATTTTCTTTGCTGTCTGCCCTCACAAACAAAAACCTGTTTTTTTTTTTTTTTTCTTTTTTCTTCCTGTTATTCGTCTCACATCGACAATATTCTGTTTGTTATTAGCTGCACATGATGTGCATGGCTCTTTCTTTTTTTCTTCCTTCCATATTCTTTTAAATATTGATACGCCGACAGGATGGCACATACGTAGCCCACTCTCGTTTGAGCTCTCTGGTTTGTGTTTGATTCCAGACTCGACTATAATTGTCAAACTTTAGTGCTTCGCAAGGCAAGGTGCTCCATCAATGAGCGTGCCATCCGTCGGATCGGACCTTTATTTGGGGATCCATCGATTACCATTGATTACTGGTGAACATTAAAGATGCCACAATCTTTTGCAAAGAGACAATTGTCACCGACACCCGACTCAAATTCAGATGTCCACCCAGATAACGTCCAACCACCGAGTTTGGGTTCCGGTACCCTTCCGCCCACAACTGACCAGTGGTCCACGGCAGAGTCTGAAACGTGACCGGGATAAGTTGCAACACCTTGATGCATTATATAAATTAATGATAGACCTCAGTATAGGGGGAAAGACATTTGTTGGCGAGTTTTTGGTGCTCATGAGAGTCGTTTTCTAACTTTGTTTCGCTGACTTATTGCACCAGATATTCATTCGCTCCTGATAACTTCCGTATGAGTGATCTTTGCTGCCCTCACGTGGACGTTGTGTGTCTCTGTGATTCAAGAGGAAGATTTGGTGAATGTAATACTGTTTATCTGTCATAAATAGTCTTATCGATATTGTCTTTTTTCATATTCAGCCTCGTTTGCAATATGTAAAGATTGTGTGGCCAGTTGGATAACTAAATTCATGGGGGGCTCAACCCACCCTGTTAAGTTGAATCAACTTGTTGTTGGGTGTTCTCATAACACTGGTCAACAGCCAAATTGGTTCTGACTTATTTTCAACTATTTCTAACTAATTTGGTGCCCACGAATCCGAATCTGACCTTAAAATTTCGCTATTACGTAACCTCGATGTACTACATCATAAGTGTGGAAAAAATCTTTAGAGCATGCTAATTTCTTGATTAAGTCTCAATAGTCAGGGCCCTTAGGGATATTCTGGTTCAAATTCTTCCAAAAGCATCAAATTTGGCGCAGATGTTGCCCATGCCATACTCTTTCGATTTTTGACGGGCGCCAAGGGCGGTATGATCCGGGGACCGTACCGGTCCATCCCGCCATGTCACCTGACCTATGACGTCATAATTAGGATATGCATCCAATCACATGGCGTACTATAAGTGGTCAAAGTTCAAAATGAATCGATCGAAAAATGAAGGCAGGGATCCATTTTTAAGGTTTTCATAAAATCCAATATGGCCGCCAGGTCACATGACCTATGACGTCATATTTATGACATGTATACAATCATGTATACATGAACCCGGATCATGATCGCACAAAAATTAAACACAAGGATATGGCATACAGTTCATAAAACATCAAAATCCGTACCTTTGTAATTAGACTGATGAACTGCATATGCCTGAAAATTAGGAAATAGACATGTAAATATTTCCTCTAATTGTCAAAAATAAGGTCAGAGTTCGATTACCCAACCCAGAAACATAAAATGGTGAACCTCGCGTAAATCTTGACAAAAAACTCAAAAACCGACATGTTTGACTCAAAAATGACCTTTAAGATGACTTTGACCTCGAATCATCAAAATAACATCATAACTAGAACGGGCACTCGGTAGAGCGCATACCTTCGCCGCAGCTATGGTAAAAATACGATTTTGACCTTTTCGTGACCTTGACCTTGACCTTTGACCCGATTGCTCCCAAAATCTAATCGAATGTGTCCCGTATAATAACCAATCATCCCACCAAATTTCATGCAATTCGGTTGAATACTTTTTGAGTTATGCGAATAACATACACACACACACACAGACATACAAATAAATACACAGCGATCAAAACATAACCTTCCGCTTTTGCGAAGGTAATTAGATTCCTTGACCTCGAAACCCCCTGAAAAGTGGTATCATACATGATTCCAACCCTTTTGGTTATTTAACTGATTTTCCTCTAATCTGGGTGGCGGCCATTTAGTATTTCGCCAATATGGGGCCCCCGGGGGGGGGGCACCCGTCTTGGCGCCCGTCAAAAATCGAAAGAGTATGGCATGGGCAACATCTGGGCCAAATTTGGTGCTTTTGGAAGAATTTGAACCAAACGGCCCCAAAATATCCCTAAGGGCCCTGACTACAATAAGTCTATTTATTGTCACAAAAAATAATATGAACTTTAAGTTTTTATTTACATCACATAAAAAAATGTAAATCTCCAAAAATAATATGAACTTTCTAAAATATCACAAAAAATAATATGAACTTTAAGTTTTTATTTACCTCACATAAAAAGTGCTTCTGAACTTTACTTTTGCGTTTGTCGGAGCAATCACTTTCATGCTGTAAAGTCCAACAGTAGTCGCCCATCATGTTTGATTGAATCGGCCTTGATATCGAGACTCCATGATGGCAATTTCCTGGTGAAACCTTTCTCCATGTTCATCACTGACATCGCCAAGATTTTGTGGAAAGAAGTCCAGATGAGAATGGAAGAAATGTATCTTGAGTGACATTCGAGCACCGAGCGCCTGGTAACTCTTCAACATCTTCTCCACAAGCTCTTCATTATTTGGTGCTCGAAAATTTCCAAGGTAATTGTTAGCAAGAGCCACAAAGCTATCCCAAGCAAAGCTTTCCAGCTCAGATAGTCTCGTTACAAAGTCCAGATTAGTGAGTACAAGGCGAATTTGAGGACCATTGAAAACCCCCGCCTTTACTTTGGCCTCAGATACAACGCCTTGGAACTTCATTAGCAAGTAGTGGAAGCCAGCACCATCTTGATCCATGGCCTTCACAAAGTTCTTCATCAAACCAAGTTTCAAATGAATTGGTGGTAAGAATACCTTCTCAGGGTCAACAAGAGGTTTGTGAATTTCAAATGAAGTGGTATTCCTATGGTATACTGGTTCGCAAAAACGGATGTGCTAGTGAAAATTGGATATCATAATCAAAATCTACAGGTTCATGTTGGTTAGAATCACCTCAAAATATACTAGATGGGCAATTCCACGGTTACTCACATTACATATACATATATAGATGCATTCATGTAATGTATTGTAATGTGAGTAACCGTGGAATTGCCCAGAACCATAAAATTTTTAAAATTTTGTTGACCAGTGTAACCAGAGCCTTGTAAGACTTTAATGAAGTATACACTTTGTAGAATATGTAAAGCTGGCTGTCATATTTGTTTATAGTTATCCCCCATGCTTTTTGAAAAATGGGGGGATATTCTAATCACCTCTGTCTCTCTTGTCTGTCTGTCCATTCATGCTATCTCATCCTAAACGATTGTGCAGAAATTTCCCCCAATTTTGGTAGTTGTGATCACCACATGGTACGAATTCGGGAAACTTAAAATTGATAGAAAAAACTGTCGGATAAGTGGGCAGAGAAAGGAGGACAGTGTTGAAGGAAATACCGGGAAGAGGAGAGACGTGTTGAACACATGTGTTGTAGAACGTCCAAAAAAAATCACCTCGTTTGTGTAGATAAAAAAAAATAGATGTTCCTTTTAAAGAGGTGTGTGCATATATTTGAATGAGTTTTTCTCTTTGTTGCTGTTGTAGCTCGTCTGCAACTGCCGTGAGCTCAGTGGACCCGTGTGGCTCTTTACTAGTTTGGCGTCCGATGGTGAAACGAATGAATTGATTTGACTTACGTGACTTGATTTGCACATTTTTACAAATGGTGTACATAACTTTGGATTCAATAACGACTATCTCGTCCCTCGACTTATGAAATGTTCACTCCAATGTGCATGCGATATAATTTTTGCCATTTATCTTTGTTGCTTATTTTGTCCATCCCTCAATTCCCCACTCACAGGCACAAAGCTTCACGACCATCCCTCATCGTCAGCGTGTCCACAGCGTTTGCCGTAGGTTTTGAAAATGTTATCATGTCCTTGCCTTCGGCGTACCTTTGTGGTTTGGTGTTTTTGTACTCTAAGGTGGCTCTGGAGCCACCAGACATTTGGTGGTAGTCGTGAAATTCCCACTGTGTCCACTTATGTCGAATTGTGGTTGTAGGATGGCTTTTTGAGAGCTTGCTGTGCCTGTATTATTTTCCCAGCTGATAGTTCAGTTTGGATACTGATTTTCCTGCTTCTCGAACAGCCAGGATGTCCCCTTTGATCTTGTCTCTGGCTCCAACTGCAAGTGCCGTGCACCGCCGGCACACACACTATTTGCAGTGTTATTGCAACGATAAAAGCAAAGTATAACTGGGTGACATTATCTTCCCCACAATTCCCCACCATTTTCTCTTCACCCCTACTTGTGGTTTGCCCACAACTTGACAGATGCAAGACAGGCATTAATTTGCCCATCATTCAGTGCTGTGGCTGGAGAGTCCAATCTCCTCTACAAACTAGCTTGTTTCCAAACGTCCTTTCTTTTCAGCATCTCTTGCTTTTGATCTCGTCCGAGAGATGTGCTTTTCTTTCAGATCAAATGTTTTTTTTTTGGTTTTTTTTCGCTTATTTGTTTGTATAAGTCCACAAATAAACAATGTGATAATAATTAATGGTTAATGTCATTATCTCAATCGCTATCCGTACCGATCATGCTGTCATGGCATTTCGCAGTGACGTTGTACGTCTTTTCTTTTCCACTCGATGAATATCATTTGATATGTCGACATGCATGTTCAGAGGGAGGTATGTCAAGAACACCAAATATTTTTTTTCTGAGATGTTTCATGGAGATGAGCTTTATTCTGACTGGGATTCATGAAATATATATATATATATATATATATATATATATATATATATATATATATATATAAGTTCAAAACACACCTGGTCACAAGTGTGCCGCTCTGACCGGGTCCTCAATCGAGGTCCTCAGCATCATCCCGTTTCGGCCCTTCAACCTCGATACAGTCAGCTAAGGTGGGCCAGCAGGGGCACATCCACATCCACATGCAGCAACTGCACCTGGATGCATACATACCCCAGCCCCAGCCAGTGCGAACAACAACAACAACACCTCCACATCCAGAATCCACAGCACCAAACAAACATGGTGGAACACTCAAACACCCACCTTTATACCCTTCACCACTCACCAACAAAACACACCAGATCATTCATACACACACATACACACACATACACACAGAACACCAACCAAACAACCACCTACACTTACATCATACACCACTCAACACACAAAAACACACACTAATGCAAAAATTAATTCATGCATAAACACACATCCTCGCCCACTCACTCATATACACAAAATAAGAAATAATAATGGTAACAAAAAAAAAAAAAAAAAAAAACCCAACCTACACCGTTCGGCGTGCCTCCATAAACTACCTCCATATCCAAAATGAGCCTTTCAAGGCAACCTGGGCCACCTTGTCACACATCCTCCTTCTTTCTGTCCCACACACTCCCAGCCGAGCAAGAAATGCAGAAAAGGAATTGCCAATATACCCTCTACACCCCACCTCAAATGGCTGACACGAAACTCGCCAACCCGTCTCCTGGCACTCTATATATACAGTCACATGAAAAAGTAAGTACACCCCATGTAAAGTTTTGACTTTTTCAACATATTTCAACATACAGCTATTTGATCTTCATTTCAACAATATTGATAGATAAAGGTGATATAATATAACAAATATCATGAAACATTTACATTTTGTAGTCCATTGTATAATTTAAATCAACATAAATGCAAATTTCGCATGTGGAAAAAGTAAGTACACGCCTACATTTATCACTACTTCAAATACCTGAAATTAGAATCAGGTGCAATCAGGTATCAGCTGGGAGGATCTTGGAGGAATCTGTCTTATTTAAACCTCAGACATTTAGTTTGGTTTGCTCTTTGTTGTTGAAGTGTGCAGCGTCACCATGCCTAGATCAAAAGAGCTCTCTGAGGCCTTCAGAAAGAAGGTTATAGATGCCTACGAGTCTGGGAAGGGATTTAAAAAGATATCCAAACAATTTGAACTCAATCATTCGACTGTCCAGAAGATCATCTACAAGTGGAGAAGATTCCAAACAACTGCCAACTTGTTCAGGCCAGGCCGCCCCAGCAAGTTCAGCCCGAGAGCAGACCGCAAGATGCTGAAAGAAGTCTCTGAGAACCCCAGAATGTCATCACGGGACCGACAGGTAGCTCTTTCCACTGTTGATGTCAAACTGCTAGAGTCTACCATTAGAAAGAGGCTGCACAAATTTGATCTACATGGGAGGTGTGCCAGGAGGAAACCTTTGCTGTCCAGAAAGAACATCAGGGCAAGACTAAAGTTTGCCAATGAACACCGAGGCAAAGACCAGCACTTCTGGAACAATGTGCACTGGACAGATGAGTCAAAGGTAGAGCTATTTGGCCACAGTACCAGAAGACATGTTTGGCGAAAACCAAAGACAGCATGTGACCACAAGAACCCGATACCAACTGTAAAGCATGGTGGTGGAAATATTATGGTTTGGGGCAGCTTTGCTGCATCAGGGCCTGGGCAGCTCACCATCATATAATCCACTATGAATTCTTCATTGTACCAGAGGGTGCTTGAGGATAATGTGAGGCCATCTGTCGGAAAGTTGAAGCTCAACCGAAAGTGGACCTTGCAACATGACAATGATCCTAAACATACCAGTAAATCCACCAAGGAATGGCTGAAAAGAAAGAAATGGAGGGTTCTGGAATGGCCAAGTCAAAGCCCGGATCTAAGTCCCATCGAGATGTTGTGGGGGATTTGAAACGAGCTGTGCATGCAAGAAACCCCTCAAACATCACACAGCTGAAAGAATTCTGCATGGAGGAGTGGGCAAAAATTTATCCCAGTCGATGTCAGGGACTGGTAGACAGTTATAAGAAACGCCTACTTGAGGTTGTTTCTGCCAAAGGGGGCAATACCACCTATTAGAGCCAAGGGTTACTTACTTTTTCCACATGCGAAATTTGCATTTATGTTTATTTCAATTATACAATGGACAACAAAATGTAAATGTTTCATGATATTTGTTATATTATATCACCTTTATCTATCAATATTGTTGAAATGAAGATCAAATAGCTGTATGTTGAAATATGTTCAAAAAGTCCAAACTTTACATGGGGTCTACTTACTTTTTCACGTGACTGTATATATACATGCATACATACATAAATATATGTGAGTATATGTACAGGCTTCATCCTCGAGCCTGATTTCACTAAAAAGCAAACTTTGGACCAACAGGTTCAGGTGAGAGGTGGGCACACTCTCACTCGGCAAGCATTTCTGAATGGCCTAAATGCATACGACTACATAGGAAGGAAACGGGATCAGGATTGGGAGGGAATTGTCAGTGGGCCGAAATGGTGCAGGAACAAAACATTGGACAAAACACCAACTAATGGAAGAGACTTGTGAAAAAGCAGGAAGACTTGCGACTAACAAAACACCAACGAATGCAATTTTATTGCAAATTTTTTTAAATAAACAATCCTTAAGAGAGGACATGAAGACAGATGGAAGATCTGCCATTAACAGTCGGATAAAGTTTTCGCTTGTCTCTGAGTCTTAGAGTTCCTGGTACGGTCCGGTTGTGAATTCAGCTAAAAGTACCAAATTGATGTATTTTACAATGTGCCATTGATTAATTCGCTCATTTACTTCAAGGTTACTTGTGTTTCTTTTAATTAATTATTTTTGAAGAGTCTGACCTGCAGTCCTGTCTCCAATCATGTTGACATAAGATTCCCAAGGCAAAACTGGAAGCATGGCCATGTAGACACATACCAATAAATGTATGACATGTATGATGTACTACTCTTTATTTAACGGCCATAATCATTCCCACATTGTGGGGTTGGCTTGGAAGAAAAATGTTGGCTCAAGGCTTTCCTGAACAAGCTGGCCAGGCCTAACGTTGGACTGAAGTAACAGGAATTTGGAATTTCTCCAGAATGTCGGCGTTACCTCACCTCTTTGATGTGAAAGACACCGTGGGATCTTTAATATCCAGACCGGACACCCAGCTTAAAGTCCCTCCGAGGGACAACATACTGTCACGCGAATCCCTCCAGGTTAACACCAGGGACCGTGGATGGACCAAACGGATCTACTGGAGGCGACACTCAAACACGGATTTTACTTATGTAGCGCGGGAAGAAGAAGGGAAGAGGAAGAAGCGGTAAAAGCGCGTAACTGTGGAAGGGGAACGAACTCAAACGGACACAAGATTTGCAGGGAATGGAAAATAATACAAGGGTTTATTTGCAATCGGGATCAGGACAGGGAACCGCGATGATAAATCTAATTCCTAAATTGGGATCCCACATACCGACTTCAGAAACGAACAAGGGAAAATGAATTAATAAAAGGAAACATCGTGTACATGTAAATTCAGGGTGTGAGTGCAGCCTTATCTCGTCTGTAGTCTTGTCCGTCGTCATCCCATGCGGCTCCCCCCATCCGCCTCCGAGCACCAATCCAAAAGCCACACGCATCCAACGCACCAAAGCACCACGCGTCCAATGCACCAAAGCGCCACGCGTCCAACGTACCAAAAGCACCACACGTCCAAAGCACCACGCATCCAACACGCCAAAATCACCACGCGTCCAACGCAGGCTAGCGAGCTCCACACAAGGTCGATCTCCAACACGAGGCACAAAGAGACAGGAACGGAGAGATTGCAGGAGGAGAGAACAGCGTCGAGGGGCACAGAGCCAACAGGAATGCAAGCCAAGCGCAGTGCGAAGCACGATCCACGCCACGAGGGAAGAGAAGGATCCAAGTCAAGCATGAACCGGGCAAAGAGAGCTAGCTTCAATGTCGTCTCTGAGAAAAGCTCCCGAATCGGTGCAGCGCCCCCTTATATCACTTCGCCTGGTGACGTCAGACCTTGGCGCGCCACCCAATCAGCCCCTTCCAGCGTTCACCGAACCTTCCAGCATCTTTCCTCCAATTAATCCCCTCCTCCTCAGTTGTGTCCTCGTCCTCCGGCGCTGATTGGCTGAGGTTCGTGCCTTCCGCACCAACCAATCACAGGCCTCCCTGTGGCGTGGTCACAGCCCCTTCCACGCGATGTTGCTATGCGAACAGGTGGTGCAGCTAGCGGCAGCCACCATCGGCGGTGCCCTGATCTGGCTTCCTGCCCGTCTTCCAAAGTCGTCGTGGTAAGGGAAAGGGAATTATTTAATGTTGCACTAAGGGCCTATCTAAGTGTTTATGTTGGTGTGCATTGCCATAAGGGACAAAGGTTTGATTACCAGGTGTGACACACAAGGGCTGTTATCTTTAATCCCTACAACTACCTAGCACACGAACATCCTGGTATGTTCACAGGTATACTCCTTAACCGACAAACCGGACTAAACACACAGAACTTATTACAGGGCAGATTCCTTATCGCGACAGACGAAGCATGTTACCTATTCAGATCTACCTGACTAGATATTGCTCTACCCTTCCGACATAACAATACTTTGTGATGCAACACATTCCCTGTGAAGTACCCAAGAGTTTGAGTCAGGCCGGGAATCAAACTCAGGATATACACCTCCAGAAAAAAATGGCCGATCCATCCTCCTGGATTGTGTGCGTATATCTCTGGTGACAGGGCTCTTTCAAATCCGAGCTTGGTAGAGAGGTGGTGGGGTGAGGACAACTTACTAATTTGCAAAGACTAAACGTCATAGAGTAATTAACTAGCAATGATAATCCCGAATTACAATGTTATGGGTCAACAAGAGAAGCTAAATGGGGAAAATTTATATATCAAATGAGGTCGAAGGATTAAGACAACGAAAATGAGATCATTCTGTCTTTATTGGAAGGTGCTGAACGTGGCAGGACCTGAGGCGCGGAGCCAGGAAGATCATGTTGGAGGAGATATTGGCATTTATTAACCATTCCTACAACTTGCAAAACTGCTGTCATGAATGGTAAGCCTTTGGTGTGTTGGAAGATTCCTGGGAGCATCAGCAATGATCAAGGTGGCCCAGTGGGTTCAGGAAGAATTGTCCTAGTGCTTTTTCCACGCACCACCCACGTTTTATACCCCAGCTAAACGAACACACCAATCAGCAGGTTCGTTTCAATAATGTCTGGATTGAACCAGACACAAGGAGGGAGGATGCAAATACATGTTCAAATATCAACCTGCCGAAGGGTGATTGGTGCAGGTTTAAAAGAATTGTATACAGAGTCGAGGCTCGTGGAGGAGCTAAAATACAGAGCAGATTGGGACATAGCAACAAAAATAACTGGAAGTATAGGGGCGGAGGGGCAGGGGAGGAAAAGGAAGACAGAAACAGCAGGATGGAGGGACAAGATAAGAGGAGACCTGAGGGGAGAACGAGAGCAAGGAGAGGGAGCACAGTACGGGCAGAGAATGCAAGATTAGAAAGGTGGTGGAAGACAGGGGCCACTGAACTGTATGTGATGCAGGAGTAGCAAGTCCAGAGATTTTGGTTTCATTGTGGGAGATTCCAAGGATTTTGTAGGCCCTGGTCTCCAATGTAGCAAGATGTGAAACGTGAGGCAGGAATGCCAGCTCAAATAGGAGGGCAGTGATCCATCAAGCTGTGGATGAAAGACTTTGTCCGTTGTTAGACATTTGGATTTGCCAAGGAAAAACCTTGCACGATGGAGGATGCTCAATCAGTGACTGGTCTTGGAGGCCAACCTAGATATGTGGTTTGACCAAAAAAGATCATTGCTAATGGTGAGGCTCAAAAGTTTGACCGACCGAACTTCTTCAAGAGGTTGGTTAAAGAAGTAGATAAGACTGTTCGCCGGACAGTCCTTCCGGAGAGACAGAATAAGAGTGTGTGGAATAAAAATGAAGAGCATTCGAATGGAATGTCCTTGAGAAGGGAATATAACGGATTGCCGAGAAAGGAAGGGGGTTTTGGTTTGATATCTGTCTGTTGTGAGCGGATGCTCGAGTAGAATCTTTCCTATAGTTCTGATATTATTCTTTGTTCTGTTCATATGGGGTATGTGGAGATAGATTTCAATAAAGCCTCATATGTGGAAACTGAGGTCTCGACTTGATTCCATAACAGTGTGCGACTTGACAGGATTGAAAGATATATTCCAAAAGTTTGGACAAGCTTGTGATACAAACATCTGCAGTGAGGAAAGAGGCTGTTGCCTGCCAATTCCCCCCCCCCCCTCCCTTCCCGTGCCTCCTCCACCCAAGCCCTCTCCCTCCCACAGATCTCCCGATGTCCCTGCTCTCAAATGTTGTACTTGTGTGCTTCCCCCTCTCTCCCCATCTTGTCTCCCGCTCCCTTTATCTTATGTTTTATGTGTCATTTTGTCTTTTTGTGATCAATGTTAGCTCTTACACGAGCCTCGATCTTGTATACCAAAAAAAATAAAATCTGTCTGAGGGATGAGGGATGCTACTGCAGAGGGTAGTGTCATCAGCAAAGAGATAGAGGATTTTAGAGGATCGTTGATGAAGATTTGGAACATAACTCGGCCCAATAAACAGGCCCGCGGCAATAAGTGAGGGTATGAGGAGCCCGGTGGAAGTCTTGTGTTGAGTTGTTGGAGTAGAAGAAGTCAGTGAGCTATGAGAAGAGGTGATGTTTGGTGGGCAGATAGTTTGGGGAGGAAGGCGGGATGCCAAACTGTATCGAATGCCAGAGGTATGTCCAGAGAGATGCCCTGACATGGAGGGGCTTCCTCCATTGTTGGGAGAGCATAAGCCGCATGTCCACGGTAGAGTTGAGTGACCTTGTCTGAAACGATGATCTCAGATCAGGCCATTGAAGAAAACAAAGCATTTGATGTCAACTGCAATGATGGATTATATTACTTTGTTGATGATTGGAAGTAAGCTAATAGGTCTGTATGGTTAAGAAAATCGGTTTTTTAGCATCTTTTTACGCTGCGCATGTGAAATGTAGTGGGGTTAAGCATTCGGGTCATGTCCGTCTATCTGTGTCTCATCAGCTTATGATCAAGGAACAACTTATTTAAATCGAATGTTATATTTTCAACACGAATCGGAGCATGAAGAGGCAGACAAGTTTGCTGTTTCACCATACTTTAGCCCTGTGAGCCCGATCACACATTCGCACAGAGGAGTGAGATCGTTTTTTACTCTGTCTGCCTTGTCGTCAAACAAAATTGAAAATCATTCCAGACAGGAAACGCAGTTTTTAAGGATGGTATAAAGGACACAAACAACAGGCACAAAAAACTAATGTAATGTATTAAATGGGGTGGTGTAATAGACACTATAGTGGGTAAAATGTAGGTAAAACCCACAATTTATTTATGTGCCACTAAGCCTCTTTAAACCTTTATGTAAATTGAATTACATCCTTGAACACTGTATAGCACAAATCGCCTTCATAATACTCCAAAAAACCATGCCATATATCGGTATATAACATTAAAGGGTGTGACGTGTGAGATGATACAGTATCGTGGTGAAAAGGAGGTTGCCGATATGGCTATGTATGATGCTGATTGAAGCTGCGTTCTAAAGGTGATCAATAAAGCCTCCATCTCCTAAACTAAGAGTCAATGTCGTATTATTACAGTGCATATAGGTGGTGTATGAGACTGCTTCAGCAGCACTAAACATCTGGATTTTTAAAAAACGATCTTTAGAATCATTGTGTTATTAAAATTGAAGTACAGGGACTTCAGAAAGTATTCACACCCCTCAACTTTTTCACATTTTGTTATGTTACAGCCTGAATTTAAAATTGGTTAAATTGAGATTTTTGTCAGTGGTCCACACATAACGTCAAAATGGGATTCTTTTTTTGGTTTAAAGAAATTTTTACAAAACAATTTAAAATTAAATACAGAAATATCTCATTACATAATTATTCAACCCCAAGTCAATAACTCGTAGAAGCGCCTTTGGCAATGATTGCAGCTTCAAATCTTCTTGGGTATGTCTGTATCAGGTTTGCACATCTGGATTTGGGGAGTTTCTCCAATTCTTCCTTCCAGATTTGCTCAAGCTCTGTCAAGTTGGATGGGGAGTGTCAGTGAACAGCAATCTTCATGGCTTTCCACAGTTTCCCAATGGGATTCAAGTTTGGGCTTTGGCTGAGCCACTCAAGGGTTTTCATGTTCTTGTTCTGAAGCCATTCCACTGTTGCTTTGGCTGCATGTTTGTAGTCATTGTCCTGTTGGAACATAGATCTTCGCCGCAGTCTGAGGTATTGTCGTGTCAGCCCCGGCGGTTAACACCGCTGGGTGACGAATAGCCGTAACGGTCCTTAATTCCGAGGCACATAGCTGAAACTGGTGATTGGTCTGTCGCGTGCAAGTGAGGAGACCAAAGTGCTTACCTCAGACGGAAGCCACACGGGTTTATTCCTGAAACCCACAACGAATAAACACACACGACACAACAAATGAAATAAATGCCACAATAATGAATTTCATGAAAGTAAATGTCATGTGAAATAAAGGTTGGGGTAAAATAAATATTCGTTACTTTGAGGGACAATGCACGCAGACACAAAAACACACAAGAGGAAAGATAAAATAAAATAAATGGTTTATTTTAGTCGGCCGGCAATCAGCTTGCTCATCGAGATCGTTGAATGAAGTCGGCAGTACAGGGTGGCCAAGTCCAATGCTGCCCGCGCCCAATATGGCGCCGAGCCGACGCGCACAGAGCCGTCAAGCGAGCTGTGAAGACGGCCCTCTTTTTGCTCGCTCTCTCCGTTTGGGGAGCCAAGAGCCCCACAAACCGCCGCCTTATTGCTCCTCTTCACGATCCCAAATATTCCACAAAAGTTCTCTTCACAAGCGCACCCGAGACAAGAGCGAACGCCAGGGACAAAAGCCAGTCCGAGAGCAAGAGAGTCTTCTTCTCTCTCCTGCTTGAACCTTCCAGCCCTGACGTCACTCTGTACAATCGCCGAGCTCCGTCGAATCGCCCCATGGTCTTGTTTGACCAACGATGAACTTTGTGGCGTGGCCTTTTTCCTTACTCGGTTGGTGGGCGGGGTTTAATTGTCGATCGAGAACGTCCGCTTCTGTCGGCATGATGTCGGTTATGGTTGGTTAATGGGTGGCTGCCGTTATTGTTGTTGTTGTAACGAGCGTGAGTTTTTATGGCCGGCCTTGTTGTAGTTGTAAAGAAAACCGTAGGGAAAAGCCACAGGAGGCAATCACAAACTGGGGGAAAACTACCTTAACCCCTATCTAGATAACACCGCTCAACCCCCCCATGTGAAGACACATAAACAACCTTATGCTCCAGTTTTCCTACTCAATACATCGAGATGTCTCGTATGTGTCCACGGTTCATGCTACACCTATACAATCCTGCCTCCACTATGGTATGTCATCCTCTACCGCCACAGATATAATAGTATTTTGTACTCTAAAGCAAATTCTCCTCAAGGATTCACCTGTATTTGGCTCCATTCATTGTTTCCTCTATCCTTACAAGTCTCCCAGTCCCTGCTGCTGAAAAGCATCCCCATAGCATGATGCTGCCACCACCATGCTTCATGGTAGGGATGGTGTCCGATGGCTGATGAGCTGCACTCAGTTTCCACCAAGTGTGCAGCTTTGCATTCAGGCCAAATAATTCAATTTCCTTCTGATATGACCACAGAATATTTTGCCTCATACTCTCATTCTTTCACATTAGGGCATGCCCGTACGTGGGTGCCCGTTCCTTGCCAAAAAAAAAAAAAAACGCTACCCGTACGCTCTACCCCGCCCGTACGCCCGTAAACAAAAAAAACAACGCTCTTCGCTTCCGCCCTTCGCTCTGACTGAATTGGGAGAAATAATGCGCATAAGAAATCGAGAAATTATTATTTTCTCCGGAAGAAATCGAATTACGAACCGTAATGGCGCAGGCTCTCGGGCTCGCAACAACGCGTTCTGTGATTGGCTGCCGGAAGTGAAGTCTTCACTGTCGCAAATGTGAAGCGATGAATACGATGAATCGCAAATTAGTTTTAATTAGTTTTAAAACATAGTTTAACGGCAACATAGTTTGCCGACGGGAAATAAATGAATACGCTCTCAAATGTGCCATCCGAGGCAGAGTCTGTTCGCCACGTTCGGCACACGTGATAGCTCGCTGCTCTCTGATTGGTTGAATCGTTTTTTGGACATAGCTCGGTAACTACTTCTGCGATTAATTTAAAACCTTGAAAAGGCACATCCTCGGGTCCCCAGCAATATACCTGGCAAGTTTCAAGTATATCGGACCGGTAGTTGTCGAGAAACAGCGGTCACAGACAAACATACAAACATACAAACAAACATACACACAGAGATTAGTGGAATTATAGATAGATGATTTTTTGTGGACTATATGCGTGCTGTCATGTGCTTTTTTTCTCAGGAGTGGTTTTTGTCTAGCAAATCTCCCATAAAGCCTAGATTTGTGAAGTGCTGCAGAGACTGTTGTCCTTCTGCCAGGTTCTCCCATCTCAGCCATGAAACTCCAGTTCTTTCAAACTGGTCATTGGGTTCTTTGTCACCTCCTGACCAAGGTCCTTCTTGCCCATTTGGTCAGACGGCCAGCTCTATGAAGAGTCGGGGTAGTTCCATATTCTTTCCCTTTCCTTATGATGGAGCTCACTGTGCTCTTGGGAAATTTCAACACTCTAGAAATTGTTTTATACCTTCCCAGATCTATACCTCCTCACAATTCTATCTCGGAGTTCTATGGAGAGTTTCTTGGACTTCATGGTAGAGTTTCTGCTCTGATATGCACTGTCGACTGTGGGGCCTTATATAGAAAGGTGTGTTTCTTTCTAAATCATGTCCATTCAATTGAATTGGCCACAGGTGGGCTCCAATCAAGTTGTTGAGACATCTGGAGGACGATCAAAGGAAATTGGATGTACCTGAGCTCCATTTGAAGTGTCATAGGAAAGGGGTTGAATACGTCTTGATTGAAGACATTTCAGCTTTTTAAATAATATTTTGTAAAAAATTCTACAAAAAAAATTCCACTTTGACATTATGTGTAGATCAGACAAAAAATCTCAATTTAACCCATTTTTAATTCTGGCCGTAACACAACAAAATGTGAAAAAATCAAGGGTGTGAATACTTTCTAAAGGCACTGTATACACCTGAACACGAGTGCGCAGGTTGTCGTGGTCTATGAAGTCTAGTTTATGTAATGCAGTGATGTTGACTGACTTTCAAACAGATGAAAGATGACGTAGGACAAATGATAATGTGAACAGAGCAGAAAGAGAATGTAGGAGTACAAGATCGGCAGAGCAGCTTATTAGGACAGGACCAAAATTTAGAAACAAACACAGAATTGAGGTGTTCGGCTTTCTCACATACCGAGTCTGCTGTGGTGCCATTTGAATGGGATGGAGGGGGGAATACCCCAGAGAACGACTTGACAAGGTGACGCCAGGTCTTTGCCCAAGGAGACAGGTTTGAAAATTCAGGCTTGACGTTGAGCAGATTTTGTTCTCTCGTTCTGAGAGTGCCAACACACACTTGGTGTGTGTGGTCTGTGTGGAATGATCTGAAGTTGCCTTCGATCTAATTTGCCTTCCAGGAAATAAAGACGAGTTGTTTCATTGGTACGTGCTGCATCCTTGCTTGACCTTCAGCATTTAATATGGTAGAGCACGGACAATCCTTTTAGGTTGGCAGCTTAGATTGAGATTGGATGGAGCAGAGGACTCGGATTTTGGAAGCTCACACAGGGACAGGGGCTAAGGAGCTGTTGGCAAGGTGTAGGTATGTATAGACTATAGAGGGTTGTGGGAGGGGTCGGAAGTTAAGAAGGGGATCAGCCCTTCAATTAGGCAGAACACCTCATGTCATCCTCCATCCCTACCCTTGATCTATTGCCTTCATTAACTTTCCTCATATTTGCAGGTTGTCATGTTCTCTCTTCCTTATCATCCTGTAGCGGTTACCGCTGGATGTACATAATCGCCTTGCACCGGCCAGAACACGGCCAGACGCGCCTCTCCCGGGCATGCCCGGACTCACTGTTCCCGGGCACGCCCGAACCTCCCGGGCACGCCCGGTCTCGTCTTTCCCGGGCATGCCCGCTCTCGCCTTTCCAGGGCTCGCCCAGAGCGTCCGGGCATGCCCGCTATCGCCTTTCCAGGGCTCGCCCAGAGCGTCCGGGCATGCCCGCTATCGCCTTTCCAGGGCTCGCCCAGAGCGTCCGGGCATGCCCGCTATCGCCTTTCCAGTGCTCGCCCAGAACGCCCGGGCACGCCCAGCCTCGACTTGCCAGGCCGCAGCCAAACACGCCCGGGCAGGTCCAGACTCGCCTTTCCAAGGCTCGCCCTTGATACCCGGGCATGCCCGGTATAGCTTTTGCCGGGCAAACTTCCCGACATAAATGTGTATATATATTGTTGCCCGAAAAACGGGCTTGTCAGAATACCTGAGCTGTTTTGTTTCAATAAAGCAACTCGGACGAATTCCGTCTTTGGTCGCGTCAATTCTTTCGACTCGCGTTGGAGCGCAGTTCCTTCATTGGTGACCTACCGACATGGATACGGCAGTGACGCTTAAACTGCCTACCTTCTGGGAGGCTCACGCGGCTGTTTGGTTCGCCCAGGCGGACTCCCAGTTCGCCCTGCGAGGCATCACCGCGGACGACACCCGCTTCCACCATGTTGTGGCGGTGCTCGGTTCCGCCACCGCAGCCCGCGCCTTGAGCCTCCTCCAGCACCCGACGGCTGCTGACAAATACGACGCGCTGAAGACGCTCCTCCTCGGCGCTTTCGCCCTCTCACCGGCAGCACGTGCACGGTGCCTGCTTGACCTGCCCGAGCTCGGCGACACGCGCCCGTCCGAGCGCATGGACTATATGCTCTCGTTGCTCGGCGAGCACTCTCCGGCATTCCTGTTCCGGGAGCTGTTCCTCCGTCAGCTGCCTAACCCGGTACGCCTCGCCCTGGCTGGCACGTTGATCACGGATTCCCGCGCCCTCGCCAGGGAAGCCGATAAGATCTCCTCGGCGGGCCAGCACATCGGCGCGGTTACCTGGAGCCCGCCGTCGTCCGAGGCGACGCCCACGACGCCCGAGCGCCCTGCGCGGTTGGAGGCCGAACTGTCGGTGCAACTGGCGGCCGCCACGCCGCACCGCCCGCTTCCGACACGACGGCCGGGGCCTCCACCTGACCGGGCGTGGTGTTATTACCACGCCAGGTTCGGACACAAGGCTCGGACGTGCCGGCCCCCGTGCACTGTCGGCGGGTCGGGAAACGGCCGGGCCGGCGTTCATTCCCAGCCATGAGCGCCGGCCACTCGGGCAACTTGCTGTTTATTCGGGACAAAGCGTCTGGACGGCGTTTCCTGTGCGACACCGGCGCCCAACTGAGCGTCATACCTGCCTCCGAGCAGGACAGGCTGGACGCAGTTTGCGGCCCCTCTTTGGTCGCTGCTAATGGCTCGGCCATACGCACTTTCAGCCCACGCGTCGTCACCCTCTGCTTCGGCAGCCAGCGCTTTCAATGGACTTTTGTTACCGCCAGCGTCCCCGTGGCTTTGCTGGGCGCCGACTTCCTCTGCGCGCACGGGCTGCTGGTCGACGTCAAACGACGTCGCCTTGTCCACGCCGAGACCTTCAGCTCCCTGGCGTGCACAATGAGCAGCTCCGCGCCGACCGAACTGGCGTGCGCCCTCCCGGCAACGAACGAGTTCGCTCGCCTGCTCGTGGAATTCCCGGCCCTCACGCGGCCGACGTTTTCGGCCGTCGCGGTGCGGCACGGGATCGAGCACCACATACCCACTACGGGCCCGCCGGTCTATGCCAGGGCCCGCCGCCTCGACCCAGCCAAGCTCGCCGTGGCAAAGGCCGAATTCGACGCGTTGGAGCACCTCGGCATCGTGCGGCGCTCCGATAGCGCGTGGGCCTCGCCACTGCACATCGTGCCAAAGCCGGGGGGTGGATGGCGCCCGTGTGGCGACTACCGCCGTCTCAATGACGCTACCACCCCCGACAGGTACCCGATCCCGCATATTCAGGACTTTTCCGCCCGTTTGGCGGGACGGGTCATCTTTTCGAAAATTGACCTGATACGGGGCTACCACCAGGTACCTGTCCGGGCGGCCGACGTCCCGAAGACGGCCGTCATCACGCCGTTCGGCCTGTTCGAATTTTTGCGGATGCCGTTTGGCCTCAAGAACGCGGCCCAGGCGTTCCAGCGCTTGATGGACGGCGTGCTGCGCGACCTGCCGTTTCTTTTCGTCTATCTGGACGACATCCTCGTCGCCAGCACGTCCCGCGCCGAGCACCTCCTCCACCTCCGAACACTGTTCGGTCGCCTCAGCGAGCACGGCTTAATTGTCAACCCGGTCAAATGCCACTTCGGCGCGACGACCGTTGACTTTTTGGGCCACCGCATCACCAAGACCGGGGCCGTGCCGCTGCCGACCAAGGTCGAGGCCATCACCACGTTCCCGCGTCCCCGTTCCATCAAGGCCCTCCAAGAGTTCCTCGGCATGGTGAATTTTTATCACCGATTCGTGCCCCGCGCTGCTCAGCTCATGCGGCCCCTTTACGAGGCCCTCCGGGGCAAGCCGGCCAAGCATGACATTGTTTGGTCCGCGGCCATGGACGCGGCTTTCACCAGTGCCAAACGGGCCCTCGCCGACGCAACGCTGCAGGCTCACCCGGTGCTCAACGCGCCCATCGCCCTCACTACAGACGCCTCCAACTACGCGGTGGGCGCCGTCCATGAGCAATGGGTGGACGGGGTTTGGCAGCCACTCGCTTTTTTCAGCCGGCAACTCCGGCCGAACGAGTTAAACTACAGCACGTTCGACCGCGAGCTGCTCGGGCTATTCCTGGCCGTTCGCCATTTCCGACACCTCCTGGAGGGCCGCCCGTTCACGGCTTTCGTCGACCACAAGCCGTTGGTCTACGCAATGGCTAAGGTCACGGAGCCGTGGTCGGCCCGCCAGCAGCGCCACCTCTCCGCCGTGTCGGAGTTCACCACGGACATCCAGCACGTCGCCGGCAAAGACAACGCCGTGGCCGACTGCCTTTCGCGGGCCAGCGCGAACGCGGTCCACCTCGGCGTGGACTTCACGCTCATGGCGGCCGACCAGACCACCGACGCCTCGGTGCAGGCACTCCGCGTGGCGGACACGGGCCTCCGCCTGGCCGACATCCCCTTCGCGGGCACCGTCCTGCTCTGCGACGTCTCCCAGGGCCAGCCTCGCCCCATCGTGTCCGTTTCCTGGCAGCGCCGCATCTTCGCCTCCATCCACGGCCTTTCTCACCCGGGCCGGAAAGCTTCTCAGAAGCTGGTGTCGGCGCGTTTCGTCTGGCACGGCCTTCGACGAAACATCCGCGACTGGGCCAATGCCTGCTCGGCCTGCCAGCGAGCCAAGGTCCACCGCCACACCCAGGCCCCGCTGGCACCTTTCGCCGTGCCTGAACGGCGTTTCGACCACGTCCACGTGGACCTGGTGGGTCCCCTGCCCCCCTCGCGGGGGTTCACCCACCTGCTCACCATGGTGGACAGGACCACCAGGTGGCCGGAGGCCGTGCCCCTCACCTCCACCACCACCGCCGACGTGGCGCAGGCGTTCATCGCCACCTGGGTCGCGCGCTTCGGCGCACCAGCGGACATCTCGTCCGACCGCGGCCCACAGTTCACGTCTGAGCTTTGGGGCGCGGTCGCCCGTTCGTTGGGGGTCACGCTGCACCGCACCACGGCCTACCACCCCCAAGCCAATGGGTTGTGCGAGCGGTTTCACCGCTCCATGAAGGCCGCACTCATGGCCGGTCTTCAGGACGACGGTTGGGCCGACCGGCTGCCGTGGGTACTTTTGGGCCTTCGCACGGCCCCCAAGGAAGACCTCCAGGCGTCCGCCGCCGAGCTCGTCTACGGCCAGCCACTCCGCGTCCCGGGCGAATTCGTGCCTGACGCTACCAGTCCCTGGTCCGCCGCTCGCCAGCGCTCGGACCTCCAGGAGGCCGCCCGACGATTTGCCCCCGTGCCGACGTCCCGCCACGGTGGCCCCCAGTCCTACGTCCCCCCGGCGCTTCGCACAGCGGAGTACGTCTTTGTGCGTCATGACGCGCACCGGGGGCCACTCCGGCCGCCGTACGACGGGCCCTTCCGGGTCCTGCGACGGGGCGACAAGTCTTTCATCGTCGACTTCGGCGGCCGGCCGGACCGGATTTCTGTGGACCGCCTCAAACCGGCGCACATGGACGTCGACCGACCACCACGGTTGGCCCTTCCTCCGCGGCGAGGCCGCCCCCCGTCCACAGTTCCCCCCGCTCGACCACCCACCACCACGTCAGGCCCCTCCCCACGACCCTCCAGGGGTCGCTTCGGCCGGGTCATCTGGACCCCCCTTAAATTGACCCTGCCGGTGCAGGTCGATTCTGGAGGAGCGTGTGTAGCGGTTACCGCTGGATGCACACAATCGCCTTGCACCGGCCAGAACACGGCCAGACGCGCCTCTCCCGGGCATGCCCGGACTCACTGTTCCCGGGCACGCCCGAACCTCCCGGGCACGCCCGGTCTCGTCTTTCCCGGGCATGCCCGCTCTTGCCTTTCCAGGGCTCGCCCAGAGCGTCCGGGCATGCCCGCTATCGCCTTTCCAGGGCTCGCCCAGAGCGTCCGGGCATACCCGCTATCGCCTTTCCAGGGCTCGCCCAGAGCGTCCGGGCATGCCCGCTATCGCCTTTCCAGGGCTCGCCCAGAGCGTCCGGGCATGCCCGCTATCGCCTTTCCAGTGCTCGCCCAGAGCGCCCGGGCACGCCCAGCCTCGACTTGCCAGGCCGCAGCCAAACACGCCCGGGCAGGTCCAGACTCGCCTTTCCAAGGCTCGCCCTTGATACCCGGGCATGCCCGGTATAGCTTTTGCCGGGCAAACTTCCCGACATAAATGTGTATATATATTGTTGCCCGAAAAACGGGCTTGTCAGAATACCTGAGCTGTTTTGTTTCAATAAAGCAACTCGGACGAATTCCGTCTTTGGTCGCGTCAATTCTTTCGACTCGCGTTGGAGCGCAGTTCCTTCAATCCTGTTCTTTCATCTTCTCGTGTCCATTTGTTGTCCCACTACCATATTGTCAGTATGTTTTCTTATCCCCTTTGTTGCTTTGCTGTTCCACAAACAGACATTACATGGACAAACCATTCTGAACAGTGAACAGTTTACATTTTGTATTTTTTTTTTTTTTTTGTATACAAGATCGAGGCTCGTGAAAGAGCGAACATTAATCACACAGAAAGACAAACAGACACATAAAACAAATAACATCGGGAGCGGTAGACAAGATGGGGAGAGAGGCGGAAGGACACAAACACAACATTTGAGAGCAGGGACCGAGAGACATGGAGACATCGAGAGAACTGTGGGAGGGAGAGGGCTTTGGGGGGGAGGCATGGGAAGGGGGGGGGGGGGTGGGAGAGGTATAAAACATATGGACACTGCTAGGACTTCCAGGAAAGAAGTTGGAATTTCAAACAAGGTGGATCTGGGGTGAATTAGTGGGGGTAGAAAAGATCAAGGTTTTGGATGGGGGAAGTAAAGAGATGGTGGTGAACAGCTGTTTTAAAGACCTGGAGGGAGGAGTGTGATTGAAGTGAGTGTGGGAGTTTGTTCCAGAGGTGGGAGAAAAGAGGAATGAAAGAGTGAAGGTGAGCAGAGAGCCGAGATTTCGGCAGTTTAACCATCAGAGGGTGGCTGGCAGATCTTGTGCGACCTGTAGGAATATTTGGGGGACAGAGCACAGAGAGAGCTGGGGGGGCAAGGCCGGAGAGGAGTCGGTAGAAGACAGAAAGACCACCCTACCTGCCTGCGGTGAGTGAGTGAAAGGCCCTCAGAGATAGCTTCATCGCGGGAGATTCCAATGATTCTGAAAGCTTTGGATTCAACAGCGTGAAGCCGAGCCAGGTGTGAGGCAGGAGCACCAGCCCATAGGGGAGAACAGTATTCCATTGAGCTGCGGATGAAAGCCTTGTATGTGGTGAGGAGCTCAGGTGTGCCTAGGAAGGACTTCGCACGACGGAGGATGCCCAGTCGGCGACTGGCTTTGGAGGCCAGCTTGGAAATGTGGTTTTCCCAAGAAAGATCATGGCAGATAGTGAGACACAAAAGCTTGAGCGACAGAACTTCTTGGAGAGGATTGTTGAGAAAGTAGATGGGAGGGTTGTCCAGTCGATCTTTTCGGAGAGACATAGTAAGAGTGTGAGATTTGTCAGGATTGAAAGACATGTTCCACTTGTTTGACCAGTCTGTGATTTTGTCCAGGTCTTCAGAGAGTGAGGAGGCTGCAGACTGCCGATCTGAGGGAAGAGGAATGGAGCGGCAGAGAGTGGTCATCAGCAAAGAGATAGAGAGGATTTTCCAGAGAGTCGGAGAGATCATTGATAAAGACCAGAAAAAGCACAGGGCCCAGCACACTGCCTTGGGGAACTCCAGCCTGAAGAGGAAGGGGAGATGAGAGAAATCCATTCAGGGCCACACGTTGACTACGACCAGAGAGGAAGTCCGCAAGCCATGCATGGAGATTTCCATGGATACCATAGGAGGAGAGTTTGGTGAGCAGAGCTGGGTGCCAGACCGTATCGAAGGCACGTGATATGTCAAGGGAGACAGCTCTGATTTCCTGTTTGGCATTGACTGATAAGCCGGATATCCCACTGTCCCACAGTATCCCACTGATAAGCCGGATCCTGACCTTCTCCAAAATTTAATCAATTCATCCTCGTCGCAAACAAACCTGTCCACCAGATTTTGTCCGAATCCGTCCATAACCTTTTGAGATATCCTGCTCACAAACAGACAGACGGGTGAAAAACGAAACTTTCTTGAGTATCTCATTTTCTTCATTATTAGACTGCCAGGTGTTCCAATTTTTCATTTCATTTCGTGACCTGAAAATCGGGTGGGCATCAAATTGGCATGATAATATAGAAAAAATTAAGAAATAATGTTCATGACTTTTCACAAGTCAGATTCTGGTACGTTAGTCTGTAATATAATGTTGAAATGTATAATTTTATTTCCAAAATCTCCGTTTAGCCTCGAACGCATTTCGATGTATTGACCAATGAGGATCGCGCTTATTCGCGCTACGAACGATGTCTGGGCTTCCGGCTGCGAGTAAACAAAATGGCGGCCTCCAGTAGCAGCGACGGTGACGAGGGTGGGAGCGAGAAACGCTGTTATATGTGCATTTCTCCGGCCAAAAGATCAAGTTTAATACCTTTTAGTGATATAACATGGCCGCGATATTTGCAATTTGTTCTTACGTGGCAGAATTTAGAAGGTGATCAAGCTGAAATTGCGAGAAATTTCGTGAAGAACCACGCTGACGAATTCGGCGAACGTGGATCCATTCGGCGAACGTGGATATGTGGAACGGCGAACGTGGAACGTGGAACGTGGATTCGGCGAACGTGGAACGGCGAACGTGGATATGTGGAGCGGCGAACGTGGAACGTGGAACGTGGAATTCGGCGAACGTGGATATGTGGATCCATTCACGTATGGTAACAATACCTGCTATAGCTATACCGCATGATGCAGCGTTTCATCAAGTGTGTTATTCACGATTTACCGATAAACAACGAGTGAGCAGGGTGCAAAGCAGCATGAAAAAGAGAGAAGAAATGCAGCCAATACTGGTAGGTTGAATAACTTGAATAATAAATCATGACAATGCTTCAAAACTTAGTTTGATTTTTTTTTTTTGTGAGGTATATGTAAAATGATTTTGTGTGTAGTCGAACGATTTTGAATTGAAGGAACTGTCCAATATTTATGCAAGGAGGTAGGGCCGAAGTGAAACAAATAAATTTTTAAAAGGAAGTCTGAGGAAGGGGGGGGGGGGGGGAGGGAATCTAGTCGGGCTAACCATGACTTGAGGTCTAGACATTTTAAACTCACATAATTTTAATTGTTTTCTTTTATGTGTATTTATTGCAGCTTCAACATGCAACGACATCAACGTCAACATTGACAAGATGCATAAAGGCCCACAACCAGTCAGGAAACGTGCTCTACGCTCCAGCTTAGGCAAGCCCAAATGTTCAGCCAGATCCCAATATGTGTTGCCTAATATATGCATCCTTTGTCAGAAAGAGAGAACAATCAATACAGGCAAAAGGGGCCGAAGAAAAGAGCCTCTAACAAGGTGCTCAACAATTGAGGCACCAAGACTGCAGCAAGCTGCTAAAGACAACAACAATACAAACCTGCTGCTTCAAATTCAAGACCGCGATTGTGTTGCGATAGAGGTAAAATACCATGGTCGCTGCTACAAGGAGTATACCCGGTATTTAGGCAAGCTAGCAACAACACCTAATGCAGAGCAACAAGGAGACTCCAACTACTCAGAAGCATACACATTATTTTGTGCAACAGTCAAGGATCTTATAATAGACAACAAGGAAATCTACAGACTGAAACGACTTAATGACATGTTCATGAAACAAATCAAAGCAACACACGGAATAGAATCAAACTACAAAAGTGGCTTTCTCAAGACAAGACTGATGAAAACATTTCCACAACTATGCTTTCTAACCCCGTATATGCGCTGCCAAGGACACCTTGTGTATGTTAATGACATCTCCACTGAAGTGCTGGTTGAAGAAAAGAAAGTGTTGCAAGAAACCATGCATGGTTCAGGTGATGACACAACAGAGACAGAACAAACATCCGACTCTGAACCAACCCCACCAAAGCAACTTGGGTATACTGAGAATAACCTTAGAGAACACTACTTCACTGCGCTACAATTGAGAAATGCAATAGATGAGATCAAGCCAAATATGCCATGGCCCCCAACCTCTGAGCACCTGACAACAAATGCCGCAGAAGCAATTGTACCTGCCTGTCTCTATAACTTTATTGCATGGATGGTGGGAGTGTCAGACGAACCTGATTCTGATGAGTTTGTAAAGATAGAATCTACAATACATAGAAGAATTCTCACAATTGCACAGGACATCATATACCTCCAATCAAAGGGAAGGAAACAGATGCCCAAACATTTCTCACTTGCAATGACAGTACGTCATCTCTCAGGTTCAGCCCAATTAATCAGCCTACTGAACGGGTTTGGTTACTGCGTCTCAAACTCTGTCGTCTTAAATCATGACACTGCACTGGCTAACCAAGAACTACATCGTGGAGAGGATGCTCTTCCATCAATCATTCAGGCGGGCAAGCATGTCACACTCGTATGGGACAATAATGACTTCGGGGAGGAGACATTGTCTGGGCGTGGAACAACGCACAATACCAATGGGATTATAATACAGCGACCAAGTCAATCCCATGAAGTAGTACAACCAGCACCAGTCACTACAGTTAAGAGGACGCGGGAGAGATCGATGCAGCCACCTGCAGTGAACCTTGCCACATATTATGGAGGGAAAAACGAAGGACCCGCTCCATTCGCAACCAGCGTTCCATTGGATCGAGCAACGTACTTCCCATTACTCCAGCACCCTAAGACGATAGACCTAGCATACCACATCACCAAGTACAGCATTGATGGGACTCTGCCATCTTGGACAGGATTCAACCAACTACTGTCTTGTGTTGAAGTTCCACCAAAGAGCGTGATAGGGTATCTCCCTGTCATTGATGCCACTCCGACTGAAATGAATACGGTACTAACAATACTGCTGAGAAGTGTTCAGATCGCCGACAAGTTACAGTTGGAAGCAGTCGTCATTGTCGTTGACCAAGCCATCTATTGCAAGGCACAGCTCATTAGATGGAAGAATGCACAGTTCATGAAGAGACTGGTAATTCGACTTGGGGCATTCCACACTGCAATGTCCTTTCTTGGCTGTATTAGAAAGAGATTTCGAGAAGGTGGTCTCCAAGACATCCTGGTTGAGTCAGAGATTGTTGCAGTGGGGTCTGTGAATGGAGTGTTCAGCGGCAAGCATTACAACAGGGCAGTTCGAGCCCATAAGCTGATGTCAGACGCGATGCAGCAGATGCTCCTGGATGCATATTTTGAATCTATTCCAGAACATGAAGCGGGTAGAGTGAAGGAACTTTTGTCAAACTTAGCTGAAGCTTTCCCACATCCAAACTATCATGTCATTCTCAACAGTGACAAGTTCAAGACTTCAAAACCTCCTTTGACAAATTCTTAGAAGCAAGTGACACCAAACCAACATTTCGCTTCTGGAGTTCATACATTGAGACGGTGGAGCTTCTCTAGCCCATCTCGAGTTTATCATGACGTCAATGCGCACTGGTTCGCTTGTACGCCGCGTAATTGTCTTTGATGGGTTAAAATATCACCCCTTACACACTTATTGGACCTATTAACAGTTTCAAAATAGCATTGGTAAACCACCATGGATCGTAGTAGCAACACCAATCACAAATATTGTACAAAAATTTAAAATTATGCAGGTTTTAAGGTCCAAAAACATGACTTTCTGATAAATGCATCAACAGCATGTTATTTTACCAAGTCGTTAAAACAACATTTTTACTACTTTTGGGGGTCTGAATTAATAAATATTGCTGCCAAGACCAATGTGAACATGACATCATATAGTTTGTGTTGTTTTTTTTACTGTGTAAATGGGTATTTCAAATGTAACATACAATTGGTGTATACTGGTGTTTTGGGGCAGCGGTTCTCGGTAACGTACCACGATATCGCTTGTGAAAAAAAACAAGATGTTTTGGAGGTCATAAGGCTTCATCCCACACCCTTCTTGCCAAATCCCTAGGTTCAGGTCATGAAATCAAAAAAAAAATAGATATCCACCCTATGGCCCTGTGTCTATATCTTGTCTCCACTGGTTACTACCCAGACCTCACACCAAGTTATGTTGCCTAAAAAATGGACCAGTCTTTGAAGTCTATGGATGGGTATTTGACTACTGCTTAGGCCTGAGAGCCAAAGCTGTGGCTATGTATGTTATCAGGGGCTTGCACGGAATTCTGGGTCGATACAATGTCCATCTGAGTGGCATTTCCTGATACCCTCCTGATCACTTTCTTTGTTCATGCATATACATGTGTTCCGTGTTGGTCATTATTAAATTTGGTATCTGCTACTATAAAGAATCAATCTTCTTCCACACAAATTGGGGTACTTAGCTAAGCATTACGCAGGTGGTGTTTTATGGCCTACAAGGAATCACACATCCATTCTACAGCCCATAAAACACAACGTGAGATTGTGCTTTCCTCCTTCCAGGTAAATGAAAAAGTGGATTTGAATACGAGCTCATGAAAAGAAACACGTTTTGCTCGTCATTTAACAGTGGGAGTTGTAAACCAACAAAACAAGTGTTCGATGTGTTCAGAATCTGCTCTTCGACCTGGAGCAGAAATTTCTCACCCATGCTTCGTTCACTCTGAGATTGTCAGACTTGGCGTTGTTTCTGAGAACAGGTGGCCATTCGTTTGTTGGTTGTTTAGGAACTTGTCCCAGAGTCAACCCGATGTCAATGATACTTCTGGTACCTTGTCTTTCGGCTCGTGAGTGTCCTACAGTGGTGTTGCTCTTTTCTTTGTTTTCCTTATTTTCTTGTAATGGCGCCTTCCCTCCTTAAAAAGTAGTACAAGTTAAAACTGTCAATTATCAAACATACTGTTCAACCGTAACAACTTTGAAAGTTAAAACGAGGTCTCACCTCAAATATTGTGTACAGCGTTGGTCTCCACATATGAGGTTGGACATTGTTGCCATTGAGATGGTTCCGCCCAGAATGACTAGCTTGATTCCAGGGTTCACCACCTCACTTCTCCAGTGAAATAAAGTGGATAAACCGATTAATTTAATTAACTAAGTGGCCTGTTGGTCCATTAGACCAACTTTTCATTTGTCTTCACCACCTTCACCTACCTGCCTGCTGCACTCGGGGTCTTTTGGATCCTCACGGGGACTTTAGGGTCTTTTTGGTGTTTTGGGTGTTCGGGGTATTTTGGGTCCTCAGGGACTTTTGGGTCATCTGGGTCTTTTGGGTCCTCGGGAACTTTTGGGTCCTCAGGGACCTTTATGTCTTTTGGGTATGCGGGTGTCTTCTGATACCTCAGGGAGATGGATGTCCCTGCCTTGCATAACCCCAGGTCACCTGTGGGCAAGGTGTAGTACCTGTCAACCCCCCTTACCAGGATAACGGTCCGCAGCCATTATGTTTAAGGTTTAAATGGCAGATGCCCCCACCAACCCCCCTGCCGTCTATACCACACACATACCCGTGTGTACCAGCCATAGAAAGGCAATGTCATCATTGCCCGAGGAGACTCTACATCATCATCTTTTGGATCTTTGGGGTATTTTGGGTCCTCAGGGACTTTTGGGTCTTTTGGGTCCTCAAGACTTTTGGGTCCTCAGGGATTTTTGGGTCTTTAGGGGTCTTTGGGCTCTTAAGGGTCTTAGTGATATTTGGGCTCTTAAGGATCTTAGTGATATTTGGGCTCTTAAGGATCTTAGGGGTCTGAAAAGGTTTTCAAAGGTCGATGGTGTCTCAGCAGTCTAAAGAGTTAAAAGGTACATTTCAATAGTACGTAACGCGTAATTAATTAACAGACGTAGGTAATTAATAGACACAAAAAATATGTCACACACACACACACACACACACACACACACACACACACACACACACACACACACACACACACACAAATCCATTTATAGTCGATGTGGTGTTCATAAAGTACACGCATGATGGAGAAAATGCCCATCTCCTGTGTCCAGGTCCCTTAGATTTCCTTGTATCATTTTAGTATTGGTCACATGGCTTCCCTTGATATAAACTGAACTTGTTACTAGCTACTTACACCATTGTTTCCAGACTCAGATTTCATTTGCCATATGTTCTGCATTATTATCCATTTTCCTCTAAGATTAGCCATTTTCCTCTTTATTTTTTTTTTATTCGGTTTCATCTTCAGAATACTTCCTGCTTACCTATACTCCCTATTTTCTTCCTTGAGGTTTTCCAGTTTCGTCCAGCTATGGTATATTGTATTCAATTTGTGGTGACACTGGTACAGGAAGCTCTGTGCACGTGGCACTTTATGTTGCCAACGCTGTTTCCCTTCGCTTGCTTTGTCGGTTGCTGATCCTTGGGCTTTCTTCATATAAGAGGAAGATGTTCGTTATGGTCGGACGAAGATGTTTTTGCAGCATTGCTTGTGCACTCATCTGTTTCATCACAATGTCGCCAATCATTCTTGGAACTTTCTGCTGCTGGTATCTTCAGTTGCGAAACTTCCTGTTAAACGTTAGTGAATTCTATCAAAAGGTCACTCCGCATATGATCGCTGCTCACCAGATAATTCCACAAGTAAATTACCTCCAAGGTGCGCTTGCACCTTTACTCTGTCTCCGGCCACACAAAGTCAAATACTGAGACAACAGAGTTTTCTACTTTCCAAAATCGACAATTTTTTTTTTTTTGAATGCAGAATCGAGGCTCGTGAAAGAGCTAACATATATCACACAAACAAATCAAACAGACAAACAAAGTATATAAAAAGGGAAGCGGTAGACAAGATGGGGAGAGAAGGAGAAGCACACAAACACAACATTTGAGAGCAGGGACATCGGGAGATGTGTGGGAGGGAGAGGGCTTGGGAAGAGGAGGCATGGGAGGGGGGGGGGGGGTGGTTGGAGAAGTATAAAACACAAGGATACCAAGGATTTCCAGGACAGAAGTTGGTATTTCAAAAAAGTGGATTTGGGGTGAAATTAGCGGGGGTAGAAAAGATCAAGGTTTTGGATGGGGGAAGATAAGAGATGGTGGTGAACAGCTGTTTTAAAGTCTTGGAGGGAGGAGTGGGATTGAAGAGAGTGAGGGAGTTTGTTCCAGAGGCGGGAGAAAGGAGGAATGAAGGAGTGAAGGTGAGCAGAGAGTTGATTTTGGCAGTTTAACCATAAGAGGGTTGCAGGCAGATATTGTGCGACCTGTAGGAATATTTGAGGGACAGAGCCCAGAGAGAGCTGGGGGAGCAAGGCCGGAGAGGAATCGGTAGAAGACGGAAAGACCACCAACCTGCCTGCGGTGAGTAAGTGAAAGGCCTTCGGAGTTAGCTTCATCACAGGAGATTCAAATGATTCTGAACGCTTTGGTTTCAACAGCGTGAAGACGAGCTAGGTGTGAGGCAGGAGCACCAGCCCAGAGGGGAGAGCAGTACTCCATTGAGCTGCGGATGAAAGCCTTGTATGTGGTGAGGAGCTCAGGTGGGCCAAGGAAGGACTTTGCACGACGGAGGATGCCCAGTCGGCGACTGGCTTTGGAGGCCAGATTTGAAATGTGGTTTTTCCAGGAAAGATCATGGCAGATAGTGAGACCCAAAAGCTTGAGTGACAGAACTTCTTGGAGAGGATTATTCAGAAAGTGGATGGGAGGGTTGTCCAGTCGGTCTTTTCGGAGAGGCATCGTAAGTGTGAGATTTGTCAGGATTGAAAGACATGTTCCACTTGTTTGACCAGTCTGTGATGTTGTCCAGGTCTGCAGGGAGTGAGGAGGCTGCAGACTGCCAATCTGAGGGATGAGGAATGGAGCGGCAGAGAGTGGAGTCATCAGCAAAGAGATAGAGAGGATTTTCAACAGAGTCAGACTTTTTTTTTTTTTTTTTTTTTTTTTTTTTTTGTATACAAGATCGAGGCTCGTGAAAGAGCGAACATTAATCACACAGAAAGACAAACAGACACACAAAACAAATAACATCGGGAGCGGTAGACAAGATGGGGAGAGAGGGGGAAGGACACAAACACAACATTTGAGAGCAGGGACCGAGAGACATGGAGACATCGAGAGAACTGTGGGAGGGAGAGGGCTTTGGGGGGGAGGCATGGGAAGGGGGGGGGTGGGAGAGGTATAAAACATATGGACACTGCCAAGACTTCCAGGAAAGAAGTTGGAATTTCAAACAAGGTGGATCTGGGGTGAATTAGTGGGGGTAGAAAAGATCAAGGTTTTGGATGGGGGAAGATAAGAGATGGTGGTGAACAGCTGTTTTGAAGACCTGGAGGGAGGAGTGTGATTGAAGTGAGTGTGGGAGTTTGTTCCAGAGGCGGGAGAAAAGAGGAATGAAAGAGTGAAGGTGAGCAGAGAGCCGAGATTTCGGCAGTTTAACCATCAGAGGGTGGCTGGCAGATCTTGTGCGACCTGTAGGAATATTTGGGGGACAGAGCACAGAGAGAGCTGGGGGAGCAAGGCCGGAGAGGAGTCGGTAGAAGACAGAAAGACCACCTACCTGCCTGCGGTGAGTGAGTGAAAGGCCCTCAGAGATAGCTTCATCGCGGGAGATTCCAATGATTCTGAAAGCTTTGGATTCAACAGCGTGAAGCCGAGCCAGGTGTGAGGCAGGAGCACCAGCCCATAGGGGAGAACAGTATTCCATTGAGCTGCGGATGAAAGCCTTGTATGTGGTGAGGAGCTCAGGTGTGCCTAGGAAGGACTTCGCACGACGGAGGATGCCCAGTCGGCGACTGGCTTTGGAGGCCAGCTTGGAAATGTGGTTTTCCCAAGAAAGATCATGGCAGATGGTGAGACCCAAAAGCTTGAGCGACAGAACTTCTTGGAGAGGATTGTTGAGAAAGTAGATGGGAGGGTTGTCCAGTCGATCTTTTCGGAGAGACATAGTAAGAGTGTGAGATTTGTCAGGATTGAAAGACATGTTCCACATGTTTGACCAGTCTGTGATTTTGTCCAGGTCTTCAGAGAGTGAGGAGGCTGCAGACTGCCGATCTGAGGGAAGAGGAATGGAGCGGCAGAGAGTGGAGTCATCAGCAAAGAGATACAGAGGATTTTCCAGAGAGTCGGAGAGATCATTGATAAAGACCAGAAAAAGCACAGGGCCCAGCACACTGCCTTGGGGAACTCCAGACTGAACGGGAAGGGGAGATGAGAGAAATCCATTCAGATCATTGATGAAGACCAGAAAAAGCACAGGGCACAGAACACTGCCTTGGGGGAACTCCAGCCTGAACAGGAAGAGGAGATGAGAGAAACCCATTCAGGGCCACACGTTGACTACGACTAGAGAGGAAGTCCGCCAGCCATGCGTGGAGATTTCAATGGATACCAAAGGAGGAGAGTTTGGTGAGCAGAGCGGGGTGCCAGACCGTATTGAAGGCACGTGATAGGTCAAGGGAGACAGCTCTAATTTCCTGTTTAGCATTGAGGACCTCCATCCATTGTTGAGACAGCAGAAGCAGCATGTCCAGGATAGAGTGTCCTGGTCTGAAATCAAATTGATGATCAGAGATGAAGCCATTGGAGAAGAGGAAAGATTTCATATCCGAAGTAATGATGGATTCCATGAGTTTGCTGAGAATTGGGAGAAGGCTGATTGGTCTGTCGTTGCTAGGAACTGTTTTTGCACCTTTTTTGTGTAAAGTGTTGATGTTGGCTGATTTCCAGGCAGATGGCAGATGACCTTGAGCAAAAGAGAGGGTGAAGAGAACAGAGAGAGGGAGTGAAAGAGCGGAAGAACAGGATTTTAGGACCCGTGGGCTGATGCCGTCAGGTCCAGTTGCAGAATCAGAGTCGAGGGTTTGCAGAAACTTTTCCACCTTGTCAGGAGGAAAGGACACAGACTCCAGGAGCAGCTGGGTACGGTAGGTACAGAGAGGGATGGGTTTGGGACACAAGATTTAGAGGCAAACACAGAGTTGCGGCATTCAGCTTTTTCACATGCGGAGTCAGCTGTGTAGCCATTTGAGGTAAGGGAGGGGATGGAGGGGGAACAAACACCAGAAACAGATTTGACCAGACGCCACCAGGATTTGGAAGAGGGAGACAGATAAGAGAGTTCGGTCCTGAGAACAGAGAGATATTGTTTCCTGGCTCTCCTGAGGGTGGACACACACTTGTTTCAGGCTTTGTGAAAGGAAATGAGATTTCCTTCCGTTGGATTTGCTTTCCAGGAGACGGAGGCAAGTTGTTTCTGGGCAACAGCCTCACCACAAGATTCCGTGTGCCATGGACGGGAGGAAGGGTATGACAACTGAAGACGAGATGGGATAAATCTGTGCATGAGAGAGAGCAATTTACTTTGGAAGAATTCCCAGGATGAGTTGATGTCAGAGGCGGTAGAGATGGGAGACCAGTCCAGATGATTGATGGCTACTTGAAGACCGAGCCAGTTGGCCTGAGTGAAATGCCAGACTCGTCGACGCTGAGGAGGCTCTCTGAGAATGGTCAGAGAGATGTCCACTTTAACAACACATGATCAGATGAGCCGATTGGAGCAGAAGAAGAGCAGCAGACATTTGCAGGGAAGTTCGTCATAACCAAGTCCAGAAGAGAAGATGCTCCGTTGACTGAGATCCGGGTCAGGAAATTGACAGATTGTGTCAGTCCCAATGTGTCGCAGAGGTCCTTTGCTGAGGAGCCATGGCTGGTGAGAGAGGTACCCACACCCAGCCAACTGGCATGGTGACAATTGAAATCACCACATATGAGGAAGAGAGAGTTGGGATGAGTTGATGGAAGTTGGTCCATATTATCAGACAGCGAGATGTAGATGGAGTCATCACCTTTTGGTGGACGGTACAACACACATATGAACAAAAGGTGGGAGCGAAGGCGAAGCCGTAGCCAGAGGTATTCCTGGGGGTGAGGTGGAGAGAGGGCAGTGCAGGGCGAGTGAGGAAGAGAGTTTTTGACAAAGATAGCAACTCCACCTCCAGGACGAGGTCTATCATACCGGAGGAGGGAGTAACCCGGGAGAGATACTGAGGAATCAGAGACAATACCTTCTCAATACTCAAAACTTGTTTGTGCCAATTGTTTCACTGTATTGAATAACTCTTGTTCATCTCATACAATGTCTTCTAAGCCATTAAAGTTACCACTCACAGCCATCTTAAGTCAAACTTCACATATTTTTACCTCTGTCAGCAAAGGTGGATGGAGGTTATTTTTTCATCCCTGTCTGTTTTTGTTTTTTTGTATAATAGGTCGAGGCTCGTGTAAGAGCTAACACATAGAACATATTGTTATGGATTTGAGAATTGTGTTTTTTTTGTGTTGTAAAATATCACCCTCCTTCCTCCATTTGTTGTGTATAAAGGTCAAAGGTCGTTCCTGTTAGTTATTCCATAAACAATCACGTAGCCAATCATAGATTTCCTCCTTGTTCGGTAGTTATCTCCGTATTATGTGTATTAGATTAAGGCTGTGTCTTCCATTAATTAACACTCCATTGCACCAAATTCAAACAAGGTAGATTCCCTTCACGTTCCCCTTTCGTCAATTGCCAACTGCATTGAGCAGTTTGCTGCATTCTGCCGCTGCTGTGGGGAGGTGGTTTTTCGCTGCAAGACTCCATTAGCCACGAGGTCATCTCGGAGCGGAAGGTGGGAGGAGTCAGCCCAGCGCCGGGAACAAGGCGTGGCTTTACCAACGCCTCCTCTAAGGGCGGGATCGGTGAGCCCTCGTGACCAATCAGGGCCGAGGCGAGCTCACCGATGGGCGTGTCCTGGAGGCCGGCGGTTTGATCGCCCGAGGCGTGATATAAGCGGGCGCGGAAGCCTTTGCGAGAGAGAAAACGGGAGGGAGTTCAAGAGAGTCCTGAGAGTTGCGTGAGAGAAACGGCAGAGAGAGAGAGAACCCGTCATGCCAGACCCCCCCCCCCCCCCCCCAGCAGCTGGTGACTCCACCAAGTAGCATCGGCTCCACCAGGCAGCTTCGACTCGTTAACCCGCGGGAACCAGGATCGGTGGCATCGGTGGCCGTCGAGGTCCAGCCCGACGTCCCGTGCGGGATCAAGCCCGAACCATCTGCCCCAGCTGAACCTTCCTCTCTCCTTCCAGTCCTTCATTCCTGCCATTCCATCCTTCTGTGTATGTGAGTTTGTTCTGTGTGTCTTGTCCTGGGGTATAGGTTAAGCCTGTTTAGTTAAGCTAGAGTTTCACTGTGTCCTTCTGGTCCGTCCCTCTTTCTGTCTTTATTTTATTATCCTTCCTTCTTCCTTGGTTTCTTTTGGTTGTACATAATCGTAGTAATAAATTATATTCGTATTTCCAACTTCTGTCTTCCTCTTCTTCACATCCGTCGTCTTTGTCTTTTCCCCATTGAATACCTGTGGCACGATTTGGCCAACGTTCAGGAATCGGGTCTAGTATCTGTTAATAGTTCGTGCCGCGGTTGCTAAAACCGCTCAGCAATTAACATCTGTCCGCGGTACGAACCGGGCTGTGCCACCGGCCTTTCCGGAGGTCGCTGGGCAGCGTCAGGGACCACGTCGGTCAGTTATAGAAGAGGGGATTAATCCCCCCTCCAAGGGGAACCGAGGCCGACGTTGGGTTCCGTAACATTTGGTGTCGGGAGCGAGATTCGGACCTGAAGCGCTTAGCGCGCTCAAATTACGAGTGGCCCAAAAATTGTATTTTATAACATCCGAAATTTAAAATCGTGCCATGGATGGTCAAGGCGACGGGATGCCGGTGGGGGAATTAGAGGGTGTAGAGTCGACCCAGGACCTCGGGGAAATGTATGTGGAGGAAATGGAGGAGGAGAACAATGAGGAGGTGGTTGAGGGGGTATCAGACGCACAAAATGGCGGCTCGCACGAGCGCGCGGTAGCCGCCCCCTCTGCGCAAATAGGGGGAATTGATGTGCGGGACCTCATGGCGCAGATTAATGCAGCCATACTAATGGGGAATATAGGATTGGAAAACAGAATGGGGGAGCGACTAGGAAATCAAATCGGGGGGCTAGAAGCTAAATTTGAGGGTTTAGACCAGGGGTCGGCAACCTTAGGTACGCGTGCCACCATTGGCACACGGCAGCGTAATCATTGGCACACTGGCGAAAGCAGTGCCCTCTCCGCTGCATGCCAAATCGCCTCTTGAACAGCCATTGGCTGTTGTGCGTGTTGCACTATAACAGTATTCCGGTGTGATGGTGCAGGGTGATGAGGTAGATGGATCAGAGCAGAGTCACCATTCCAATTCCAAATTATTTTACTGGAATAATAATCAAAGATGATTGATGAAAGATGAAATCAAAGATTTTTGACATTTGTTTCCAATGCAATACTTTGTAAATGAGTTACTGAAAGCAGTGTTTTGAAATGGGGTCCGTGCATATAATTTGTAACCTCATTGGGGACAAATTTTACAATGATAAAATGCTCATTACAATGTCCTGATTATGAGAGATAAATGTTTCTTTAAAATGTTGATGCTATGCACGTAGCCTATATGGATGGAATAAAATTCCATGTCTGTTGGAAATATTTTTTTGATGTGGAGTCATAATTAAACTTAATGTTAAACTTAATGTTGATATGGCACACTAATTAATAAGAACATTTCAAACTGGCACTTCATGTCAAAAAGGTTGCCGACCCCTGGTTTAGACAATAAATTTGAGGGTTTAGACAATAAATTTGAGGGTTTAGACAATAAATTTGAGGGGTTAGACAACGGGATAAAAGGGGTGAAGAATGGGTTAGCGGGGCTAGAAGACAGGATGGAAGACAAATTGCGGGCAATAGGGGAGCAATCCGCCCGGGAAATCAAACAGATGGGGAACCAGATAGAGGAGGTGAAAATCGGGTTAGAAACTAAAATGGATGCTCAGAGGGATGAATTGGAACAGATGAGGGCGGCATCTACTAAAGAAATGGAGGAAATGAGGGAGGAGATTTTTTTTTTTTTTTTTTTTTTTTTTTTTTGTATACAATATCGAGGTGTAAGCGAGGTGTAAGACGAGGTGTAAGCGAGGAGGTCTCGGGGGTACGCGAGGAGGTAAAGCGAGGTGAGGAGCGTATGGAGAAAGAGGTGAGAAGGGGGACGGCAAAGTTACAAGGGGCATAGAGGAGTTGACGCAGGAGGTGGAACAGCTGACGGTGGGACAAAAGGAACTAGTGGAGCATTTGGAAAAGAACACTGTGGTACTAGGAGGGTTGAAAGCGACACAAAAAGAAATCAAAAATGAATTAATAGCGACAAAGAGGGAATGTCGGATGGTACCTGAGGGGTTGACAAAGACGTTGGACGAGGTGACAGAGGCAGTGGAGACAAAGGACCGGGAGGTGAGGACGCAAATAGAAATGGTCAAGGTGGCATTAGAGGATGAAATTGAGGAGACGCACTGGGAAATAAAAGAGGTGAAGCAAAAATTAGAGGAGGTGGAAGAGGGGGTGAGTGAAATTAAGAAGAGACGGAGGGAAACTAAGAAGGAGATAAAGGAGGAAGTGATGGAATATGTACAAGTTCGGTGCTCAAATCGTGATGATGTGCTTGCTAACCAAATAAAGAGTTTGCAGGTGGCGAAGGAGGTGCGGAGACGAGGTGCCAAGGTGAGTGACGATATACTCGGAAATGTATATGGTGTGAGGGGAGATTCAGTCGGCTTGGGGGTTGGTTTGGACCCGGGTGTTCGTGAGAGGCCGCTGGTGAAGTTTGCGACAGGTACAGAGTGTGAAGGAGGAAGTGTGCGAGGAGGTCCGACTATGGGGTGTGTGAGGAAAAAGTCGCGCCGAGGAGTGAGTGTGCTGTCGAGAGTGAGTTGGTCGTAGCGCGTGTGCGGGGGGGCACATGGAAGCGCGTAGTGGGGAGTGTTACAGGGGATGTAACGAAAGAATGCACACCTGTGGTGAGTGTTACGGAGGGTGTGATGGGAAAGTGTGTGCAAGAGGATGCGTGAGAAAGGTGTGTAACGGACGGGTGCATGAGGACAGAGCGCGCTGTCGAGAGTAAGGGTGAATGCACGACCGAGTGTGGTGGGGAGAGTAGTGAGAGTGACACGGAACGTGAGTTGGTTATGGCAGGTGAGCGAGAATGTACACCTGGAATGGAAGGATGCACACCTGAGATGGTCGAGCGCGTGTCGGAATGCACACTTGAGTTAGTAGTCAAGCACGTGATTGGGTGTGCAAGTGAGTGCACACCCGTGGTTGTCACAGAGGAGGGGGCGCGAAGAGGTGTGTTGGTGAGGTGTACGAACGACGAGTGTGTGCCAAGGTGTGCAGTGGTCAGGGTGTGACGAAGTCTATGAGTGAACCTGGAGGGTGTGTCAGGGAAGGTGCAATGACAAAGAGCATGGAGACAGCTGGATGTGTGAACAAGGAACGGGCTGCGGGGTGTAAGCATGCAAGTGGAGCATCGACGCTAACCGGGATAGCGGTTAGATTGACTTATAGCCAAAGCGAGCGCTCGGTTCGTGCCGGGGTTTGCGTTCCGCGGGAACCAGCGGGGATCATAACCGCGGCGGTTTCGAAAGAACCGCCGTACGCGATCCACGCCGGGCCGCGCTCCGAACGGTCGCGTCCGTGCTCCGCTCAGCGGAGCGGGCGGCCCGGTAGGAAGGGTCGTCATGGCAACCCTTTGTGGTTGAGGCGTTCCGGCAGGGTGAGATCGGGTCATCAGGCGGGAGACCGAAAGGCTCCGCGCCGAGGTGGACCTTGGGATCTCGGCCTGAGCAAACCCCCTTCCCTGCACCGAATGCCGGACGGATCCAACCGCCGGCAACAAACCACCCGTATTCATTGCTGGGCTGTGCGAAGCCGGGCTTTGGAAACGAATTGGCGCACCGAGAGACTCAAGTGAGTTGACGTGTGATGATGATAGTGTTTTGGACCCGAAATTGAGGATGGGGAATTTGTGATTTGAAAAGCAAAATGTGATGATTGGTAGATTGATGATTGGTAGAATGATTGGCAGATGATTGGCAAATTTTTGATTGGCTGAAATTGGATGGGCCAAATTGGTAGTGAGAGATACCCGATGTGGGGGGATGGCAACTCTGCCATCCCACACACCGGGGGCAAAGGAGCAATAGGTTTATGGGGTTTGGCAGTGAAAACTAGCCCGGGAGGGTTAGGATAAAATGGTAGGGATCTAGAGAAGATGACCATAGGTAACGGTAAGGTTAAGTAGCGACTTTGGACAGGTAGTTTGGGACATAGAGAGGGTAGTTGGATGATAATGACGTGGGATGTGCTTAGTTTAAAGGGAAGACGGGGAGCACCAAGCTTGCGGGAAACCAGGTAGGTCAGATGATGCTGTGTGTGTGTTTAAAAGTGTACCCAGAAGTGTATTGTAAGAATGTGATTGTGAATTGTATTGAGCGTGGAAGTGTATGGAGCAGTGAGTGAGGAACAATTGTGATTGCACAGGTGTGCAACTGAACAGGTGTATGGAGCAGTGTATGAGTGAGTAATGGGGATGGTGTGTTGTGTTGACCGAATGGTCCAGGGAGGAAGGAGGGTGCAGGTAGCACCAGGAGTGATTGCACAGGTGTGCAACTACAGGTGTATGGAGAATGGTTGTGTGGAATACATGGAGTGTGGAATATATGGAGTATGGAATGGATGGTCGTGGAGTGAGTATGGTGGAAACTGTGGAGTGGAGTGGATGGTGCGAAGGTGTGAATGGGGGAAAGGAGGATGGACTCCATCACGAATACCGGGGAGGGTAGTTTAAGAGTTAGGTAGAGGGTACAGGTAAATTGTGGTTGGATATTGGCATCTGTGGTGTGTGGTGGAAGAATGGTGTTTGGATGGGTGCATTAGTGTCGTGGAAATGGCTGGGCGTGTAGCCTGTTAGTGTGTGTAATTGGTTGAGCACTCCGCCACTGTTAGGGTGTCAGCCAGGTGAGGCCGCAGGTGGGCTCTGGGAGCCGGTAGAGTTGTTGTGTATGGGGCCCGAGGATCCGGAGGACGGACCCGGGTAGCCCAGTGCCAGAGAGGGCACCGAGTGGGGGTAAGCGCCAAGGAGGGCCTTCCCCAGTTAGATAGGTTAGGTCAAGGAGCAGGTAAGCTCGGAGGCAACTACAGTGGTGGAGGTGTGCAGGTGGGTAGACCTGCTGGGAGAGCCACACGACCCAGTCCTGAAATTGTGCAAAGGCACAGGCAGTTGAATCGGGGGAGTGAGACCCCAAATTGATGAAGCACCACAGTTTAGTCAATGGGAATTTGGTTCTTAAAACCGCATAGAGTAAGTTGGCCAATGGTTTGGCAGGGAAAGACCCCGGGTAGTGTAAAGTGTATTAAAGTCATTTAGGAAGTAGTTAGGATTGAGATCTCCTCGCACCATCTACATCCACTCACCTGAGGTGACGCTACTCCGCACCATGCCATGTTTTGTTATTTTTGTGCAAATCTTTCCTCTTCTCCAATGGCTTGATCTCTGATCATCAATTTGGTTTCAGACCAGGTCACTCTACTCTGGACATGCTGCTTCTGCTGTCTCAACAATGGATGGAGGTCCTCAATGCCAAACAGGAAATCAGAGCTGTCTCCCTTGACATATCACGTGCCTTCGATACGGTCTGGCACCCAGCTCTGCTCACCAAACTCTCCTCCTATGGTATCCATGGAAATCTCCATGCATGGCTTGCGGACTGCCTCTCTGGTCGTAGTCAACGTGTGGCCCTGAATGGATTTCTCTCATCTCCCCTTCCCGTTCAGGCTGGAGTTCCCCAAGGCAGTGTGCTGGGCCCTGTGCTTTTTCTGGTCTTTATCAATGATCTCTCCGACTCTCTGGAAAATCCTCTGTATCTCTTTGCTGATGACTCCACTCTCTGCCGCTCCATTCCTCTTCCCTCAGATCGGCAGTCTGCAGCCTCCTCACTCTCTGAAGACCTGGACAAAATCACAGACTGGTCAAACATGTGGAACATGTCTTTCAATCCTGACAAATCTCACACTCTTACTATGTCTCTCCGAAAAGATCGACTGGACAACCCTCCCATCTACTTTCTCAACAATCCTCTCCAAGAAGTTCTGTCGCTCAAGCTTTTGGGTCTCACCATCTGCCATGATCTTTCTTGGGAAAACCACATTTCCAAGCTGGCCTCCAAAGCCAGTCGCCGACTGGGCATCCTCCGTCGTGCGAAGTCCTTCCTAGGCACACCTGAGCTCCTCACCACATACAAGGCTTTCATCCGCAGCTCAATGGAATACTGTTCTCCCCTATGGGCTGGTGCTCCTGCCTCACACCTGGCTCGGCTTCACGCTGTTGAATCCAAAGCTTTCAGAATCATTGGAATCTCCCGCGATGAAGCTATCTCTGAGGGCTTTTCACTCACTCACCGCAGGCAGGTAGGTGGTCTTTCTGTCTTCTACCGACTCCTCTCCGGCCTTGCTCCCCCAGCTCTCTCTGTGCTCTGTCCCCCAAATATTCCTACAGGTCGCACAAGATCTGCCAGCCACCCTCTGATGGTTAAACTGCCGAAATCTCGGCTCTCTGCTCACCTTCACTCTTTCATACCTCTTTTCTCCCGCCTCTGGAACAAACTCCCACACTCACTTCAATCACACTCCTCCCTCCACGTCTTCAAAACAGCTGTTCACCACCATCTCTTATCTTCCCCCATCCAAAACCTTGATCTTTTCTACCCCCACTAATTCACCCCAGATCCACCTTGTTTGAAATTCCAACTTCTTTCCTGGAAGTCTTGGCAGTGTCCATATGTTTTATACCTCTCCCACCCCCCCCCCCCCTTCCCATGCCTCACCCCCAAAGCCCTCTCCCTCCCACAGTTCTCTCGATGTCTCCATGTCTCTCGGTCCCTGCTCTCAAATGTTGTGTTTGTGTCCTTCCCCCTCTCTCCCCATCTTGTCTACCGCTCCCGATGTTATTTGTTTTGTGTGTCTGTTTGTCTTTCTGTGTGATTAATGTTCGCTCTTTCACGAGCTTCGATCTTGTATACAAAAAAAAAAAAAAAAAAAAAAAAAAAAAATGTTTTGGATTGTGAGGTGCATCATGACGTGGGTGTGACATTGTGCTTGTGTTCCATCTCTCCCTCTTTATGAGGATTGATGATGAATTGGGTGATGGCAAATTTGGTTAGAGGGATTGTGGGGACGAATTTGGTGTAGGGGAAATATATGGGGAAGACGTGACGATAGCGACAGATTTGTAAGGTGTAGTGTAATGTGTAGATTTTTGTAAATATGGGGTAAGGGCAAGGGTAGGGTAGGTAACAGGGGGGGTGACGTACGGTAGGGACGAGCTTTTCTCCGCTCAGTCTCCAGACGCACCTCACCTTGCATTGCCTTTATTGATGTGTACCCTTGTGACCTTACCCCTCGCTCACCTGTCTTCTTCCCCCCCCCCCCCCCCTTGTCTCCCACCCGAGGACTGGGCGCCGAGGGGAGCATGCGGGAGTCCGCCATTGTGTGCCCAAAACTCCCGCAACCAGCTGTCTGCATCGATGCACCACGTATGGACCACATGTCTGTGGCTGAACACCACTTATGGATCCCATGGGTTGGGGCATGGCCCCTCTGCTGGAACCGGCCATGAAGGCCCGAGATCTTGCTGGCGGACCTTGGTCACAGGGCACCTATGCCACACAGGTGAACCACCCCTAGTCAGCCCTGTGGGCCATAAATTAAAAATGGACACGGTTGTGCACTTTTATTATGACAAATAGGCCGCCAGCAAGAAGAGGAAGTTGATAACATCTGGAAGAGTATTAGCCAGCAGAGGGAGCCGAAGAGCAAGACCACCAGCAGGGTTTGTTGGTTTATTTTTATTATGAACTGTGGTGACTGTGCACCGATTGGTGCTTGATGGTGTTTTGGTTTTTTGGTGCTTTCTGGTGCGTCGATGCAGCACAGGCTGTCTTCCCCCCCAAAAGAACAATCACAGGTCCTGGGTTGCATTTTGTAAATACAAGTAGCGTCACTGTAAATATATGCTCCCCCATCGTTCATGTTGTAGTTTGAAGACAATTCCGCAATTCGGTTAGCTGTGGGCGTGAGTCTGTTAGGCAGGGTGCAATGGAGCAGCGGGACATATTTATTTATGTTTGAAAACTGTCACACTCAGCGTCAGGTTAAATTTAGAGGGAACTACACCTACGTGCCACACTAAAGGTAAAAGTTTAATAGGCCTGGGACGTGCCTAAGAGGAGGAGGGTGCAGTGTTATGGATTTGAGAATTGTGTTTTTTTTGTGTTGTAAAATATCACCCTCCTTCCTCCATTTGTTGTGTATAAAGGTCAAAGGTCGTTCCCGTTAGTTATTCCATAAACAATCACGTAGCCAATCATAGATTTCCTCCTTGTTCGGTAGTTATCTCCTTATTATGTGTATTAGATTAAGGCTGTGTCTTCCATTAATTAACACTCCATTGCACCAAATTCAAACAAGGTAGATTCCCTTCACGTTCCCCTTTCGTCAATTGCCAACTGCATTGAGCGGTTTGCTGCATTCTGCCGCTGCTGTGGGGTGGTGGTTTTTCGCTGCAAGACTCCATTAGCCACGAGGTCATCTCGGAGCGGAAGGTGGGAGGAGTCAGCCCAGCGCCGGGAACAAGGCGTGGCCTTGCCAACGCCTCCTCTAAGGGTGGGATCGGTGAGCCCTCGCGACCAATCAGGGCCGAGGCGAGCTCACCGATGGGCGTGTCCTGGAGGCCGGCGGTTTGATCGCCCGAGGCATGATGTAAGCGGGCGCGGAAGCCTTTGCGAGAGAGAAAACGGGAGGGAGTTCAAGAGAGTTCAAGAGAGTCCTGAGAGTTGCGTGAGAGAAACGGCAGAGAGAGAGAGAGAACCCGTCACGCCAGACCCCCCCTCCCCCCCCCCCCCCCCAGCAGCTGTGACTCCACCAAGTAGCGTCGGCTCCACCAGGCAGCTTCGACTCGTTACCCCGCGGGAACCAGGATCGGTGGCATCGGTGGCCGTCGAGGTCCAGCCCGACGTCCCGTGCGGGATCAAGCCCGAACCATCTGCCCCAGCTGAACCTTCCTCTCTCCTTCCAGTCCTTTATTCCTGCCATTCCATCCTTCTGTGTACGTGAGTTTGTTCTGTGTGTGTTGTCCTGGGGTATAAGTTCAGCCTGTTTAGTTAAGCTAGAGTTTCACTGTGTCCTTCTGGTCCGTCCCTCTTTCTGTCTTTATTTTATTATCCTTCCTTCTTCCTTGGTTTCTTTTGGTTGTACATAATCGTAGTAATAAATTATATTCGTATTTCCTACTTCTGTCTTCCTCTTCTTCACAGCCGTCGTCTTTGTCTTTTCCCCATTGAATACCTGTGGCACGATTTGGCCAACGTTCAGGAATCGGGTCTAGTATCTGTTAATAGTTCATGCTGCGGTTGCTAAAACCGCTCGGCAATTAACATCTGTCCGCGGTACGAACGGGGCTGTGCCACCGGCCTTTCAGGAGGTCGCTGGGCAGCATCAGGGACCACGTCGGTCAGTTATAGAAGAGGGGATGAATCCCCCCTCTAAGGGGAACCGAGGCCGACGTTGGCTTCCGTAACAATATAATAAAGGGAGCAGGAGACAAGTGGGAGAGAGAGAGAAGCACAACAACAGTGAGGAACAGCGACATCGGGAGACCTGTGGAAGGGAGAGGGTGGGGCCGGGGCACGTGGGATAAGCAAGATGGACACTGCAAGGACTTCCAGGAAAGAAGTTTGTATTTCAAAAAAGTGGATCTGGGGTGAAATTAACGGGGGTAGAAAATATCAAGGTTTTGGATGGGGGAAGATAAGAGATGGTGGTGAACAGCTGTTTTAAAGACCTGGAGGGTGGAGTGGGATTGAAGAGAGTGAGGGAGTTTGTTCCAGAGGCGGGAGAAAAGAGGAATGAAATAGCGAAGGTGAGCGAGAACAGGATATTAAAAAAAGTTGTGGACAGATTCGGACGAAAAGTGGTGGACAGGTCAGGTGTATGAAAACGCCGAATTGATTCGATTTTGGTGAAGATCCGGATCTGGAACCAATATTTTTAAAGTGCTTCTTCACCATTGAGAAATTGGGCAAAATAACAATATACAGCAGGATATCTCATAGAATTATGGATGGATTCAGACTAAATTTGGTGGACAGAGTTGGTGTGTGACAAGGACTAATTGATTCGATTTTTGTGAAGATCTGGATCCAGATCAGAGAGTTTTTTTAAAGTAATTCCTCACCAATAAGAAATAGGACCAAAAAACTATATATAGCATGATATCTCAAAAAGTTGCGAATGGATTTAGACGAAACTTGGTTGACCGGTTGGGTGTCTGACAAGGACAAATAGATTCGATTTTGGTGAAGATCTCAATATGGATTCGTATATGAGAATTTTTTTTTTTTTCGTGATTCTTCACCATTGAGTGATCGGGCTAAAGCCAACATATAGCAGGATATCTCAAAAAGTTATAGATATATTTGGATGAAACCTGGTGGAGATGTTCTGTGTGTGACAAGGAAGAATCGATTGGATTTTGATGAAGATTTGAATAGGGATTCGGATATGAGAATTATTTAATTTTTATGTGATTCTTCACCATTGAGTGATAGGGCTAAAGCCAACGTACAGCAGGATATCTCAAAAAGTTATGGGCGGATTTGGACGAAACCTAGTGGAGATGTTGTGTGTGTGTGACAAGGACGATTCGATTCGATTTTGGTGAAGATTTGAACATGGATTCGGATATGAGAATTATTTAATTTTTTTACGTGATTCTTCACCATTGAGTGATAGGGCCAAAAACAATACATTGCAGGATATCTTAAAAGGTTATGGGCGGATTTGAACGGAACTTTGTAAACAGGTTTTGAATGTGACAAAGACGAATCGATTCAATTTTGGTGAAGATCCTGATACGGATTCGGCTGGTATAATTTTTTAAGTGATTCTTCATGGAGAGATCGGGCAAAAAGCGATATACAACATGATATTTACCCTTCGCCAGAGGAGAGGGTATTGCATTTGAGTCCGTTTGTTTGTGTGTTTGTCCGCACAGAATAAATATGATTTTCTCTGCAACCGTTGGTCCGATCGACATGAAATTTTCACCATAGGTGCAACTGCACCTGTAGAATGTTTTAAATGATAATTATGATGTCATAGGTCACGTTGTTCGGCCGCCATCTTGGAAAAACCGAAAACCGTTGCACCTCTATATCTACGAAAGCGCTGAATAGAAAAAATTGAATCATGGCTCATTGTGAAGAACTCTCCATGGCGAATAAAATATGTTAATGATGATGTCATAGGTGCCTCCATTATGACGTCATGCTTCGACAAGTACAAAACTTCATCCAATCAAGATGAAATTTCTTGAGCATAATCTAGGAATAAATTACTTTAGAAAAAAATAATGATGACGTCATCGGTCACGTGGTTCGGCCGCCATATTTGTTTTAACACAAAAGCCTTAAAAAACCACCGAAAATACATCCCGGCGAGGGTTTGCAATCTCTGATTGCTCTTTTTCTTGTTAAAAAAAGTTGTGGAGAAGTTATGACAAAACTTTGTGGATGAGTTGGGTAGATGACAAGAACAAGCCGATTAGATTTAGGTTCAGGTCTGGATTGAGATCCGACCTATCGTGGGATATAAAACGTAAAATGTTTACCCTGGTGGAGGCATACGCCATACCTTGGGCCGATCTAGTTGGTGTTCTGTTGTGCTTTTCCCGAGCTTCGGTCGTTACTGTTTGACGTCCGTCCTGTTGGCCGCCGCTTCCATGTTTGGGCATTTGATGCCTGTTATCCCATTTGTTTGTCTCTGCTCCCACCCATCCTCGGTTTATCGAAGTCTAACTTGTGCCTCGAGACCATTATATGCACGACAGAAAGAAGAAACCGTTGATAGCTGGGGAAGCGAGATTACGGAGCATAAACAAGGATAGAGTAGACAAAGAAGCTTGCATGGGCTCGGGTTGCGCTAAACCCATGGGTCCCACTAAGGTCATCCTCCTTGAGGCCACAGACATTTATGTAGCATGCTGTTGTGATAAGCTTCGTTTCTTTGTCGAATTGTTTGATGTAAAGGTCAGTACGTTCAGAAATATGAAGAAATATGAATTGGCCGTTGTGCGTTGAAATGCTGAAATAAGATACATTTACTCATTCACAGTTGAGCCTCGCGGAGGACCGGAATGACAGGATCAAGGGATTGCAAGGGTATTCCTGGTCATCCGAAGAAAATAGCATTTTGTGTTGGTGTGTCCACCGTGTCCGCCTGGAATTATCCCGGCTGTCCAGACCATTTCTTGTATCCGGTGGCGCCAAGCATAAGTGGATTTCACCAACGCTGAAAAACCTGCTATTTGCCATCGGTGTTAAACTATTTCCTCCTACTCCCCCCAAGTATGTGCAGGCTCTGTCCTGCCAGGAAAATGGCTACAATCAAATTTTAAATACGGTAATAACAACCACTTCATACTGAAATAACAGATAGTGAGATGCCATGAATGGATCATTGGTTGTAACATTTTCTGTTACCTCTAGAAATCTAGTGCCTACAACTACTAGTCTCTCTTTCCTAGCCTTGGTTAACTGTGTACATTATCCAAAGAATGCAGCTTTGTTCTGTACTCTGTACAACCAGCATTCCTGCAATTACCCATTTATGTTCAGATGCTTCGGCGTCTCACGGTGCATCTTATGAGTGCAAGGAGGGATGGGTGGCAATGTTAGCAAATAGAACTCGCTGCAGGCAGAGAGATGTGCTATTAAACTAGGCCGAGTCATAGATGAAAGGGGCAGTCTACTTACATGTACCCTAAAATGTTTAAATTCTCTCTCCTCTTCCTTTGGAATTCTATACTTATGGTGGAAGTGATTAAGGATAAAGATGGGGTGGAGGGGGTGTGCTGAATTCAAAAGCGTAAGATTGCAAGATCGGGGATGTGAAGGAGGGAAGATAAGTTGGTCGAGCAATGGGGAGAAAGAAAAGGAGGTTGTCATTAGATATTGGAGCAAAATTAAAACGGGGCAGATATAGGTGAGGTCAGGGGTTGCGAATCATATACTCAACATATTCCCATACCTGATAATGAATAGGTCGTCCCTCTCCTCCATATACAGTGTAGGGTCTGAAACGGATGAGGAAAGTAAGTATCAGACTTTCATCAAAAGCGACCAAAAGGTGTCTTAGCTGCCCCGAAATACTATCCAGCCATTTAGGGATAACCTCAAACTACTTGGTCAAAAGTCCTAGGGATAACCGCAAACTACTTGGTAAAAAAATCTTACGGATAACCTCAAACTACTTGGTCAAAAATCTTACGGATAACCTCAAACTACTTGGTCAAAAGTCCTAGGGATAACCACAAATTACTTGCTCCAGAGTCCGATGGATAACTTCAAAGTACTTGGTCAAAAGTAATAGGGATAACATCAAACTACTTCAAAAATCCTACGGATAAGCTCAAACTACTTGCTCTAAAGTCCTAAGGATAACCTCAAAATACTTGCTCAAAAGTCCTAGGCATAACCTCAAACTACTTGGTCAAAAATCCTACGGATAAACTCATACTACTTGCTCTAAAGTCCTAAGGATAACCTCAAATTACTTGGTCAAAAGTCCTACGGATAACCTCAAATACTTGGGCAAAAGTCCTTGGGATAACCTCAAAGTACATGCTCCAGAGTCCTCGATATAATTTCAAACTACTTGGTCAAAAATCCTAGGGATAACCTCAAAATACTTGCTCAAAAGTCCTAGGGATAACCTCAACCTACTCGGTCAAAAATCCTACGGATAAGCTCAAACTACTTGATCAAAAGTCTTAGGGATAACCTCAAACTACGTGCTCCAGAGTCCAAGGGATAACCTCAAAATACTTGGTCAACATTCGTGTACTACTTACTGCTCACGGAGCGGAGTGGACGTTGTTATTTGTGTCTGCGATGTTGGGAAATGAGGGTCTTGGCGAAATGGGCCGTGTGTAAGCCAGCTGCACTTTGGCTATTATAAATGTAGTCTTATATCTGGGTGCGGATAACCTTCCTAATGGGATTGCCGAGGAGTGACTGTAATCCAGCCTTTCGGCCTGCACACTTTTGGTGGCACGAAAGCCCCGCAAGCCTTGGGAACAGCATGCATGTTGCTGCGGTGTTAAGCGCACGGCACAATTCCATCCACGACCTTAATGAAACCATTCTGCGGTGTGCCCACACCTTGCCTCGGCAGGTGGTTGCTGAGTTTTGAATGCTCTGCTGTTCCGTTGAGAGCGCTTCTCCGCAGCATCCTCTCCATTGTCTTGAAAAAGAACGTAAACTGTTTTATTACCATGAGCAAAGCGCAAAGGTGTGTTGTGTTGTAACTTTAATAAAATGGCACAGGTAGCTTTTTGAAAATGTCCTGAAAACCGTTCGTGATACCTTCGATAAAACATCTTTGTTTGCTCCAAATCTTTCTCTTCAAGTGGAGCCTGGAGTTCCCCAATTCAGTGTTTTGGGACCAGTGTTGATTCTCATCTCAATAAACGACTTGTCCATTGCTCTGGAAGACCCTTTCTCTCCTTTTCGTAGAGGACTCCACATTGCGTCATACACGATCCACATCCCAGTGACAGGTGGACTGCAGCTGTGTCACTCTCTGCTGATCTGGAATTGATTAGATGTTGCTCTGATAAATGGAACATGCCTTTCAATCCGGGCAAATCTCAGTCTCGCCCTGATTCTCTGGAAGGATCGTCAAACAAATCCACCTTTCTGTTTCCATGGCCAACCACTGAAAGGTTGTCTCAAACTTCTTGACCTTGCCATCAGCCAAGACCTCTGCTAGCCTGACCATATAGCACGGCTTTCCTCCAAATTTTGCTGCAGACTTCGCATCCTCAGTCGTCCGTAGTGTTTCCTTTAAAAATCAGAACTACTCACATCCTTTGTCCGTTGCTCATTTGAGTACCGATGCCCCCATGACCTCATGATCATATATGTATATATATAAAACACAGTTTGTGTGTGTGTGTGTGTGTGTAATGTTACCGATAGACTCCTAAACGGAGAGGCTTACGTGCTTGATATTTGGCATAGACATGGCCATTGAGCCTGGGACGAACATGGCCGAACTCAAAATATTTGACGATCCATATTTTTTTATTCATATTTACCTCAGCGCATTTCAGCGCACGGAATCAACGGAATCAGAGCAGGTGGGCGCTGATTCGCTCAGAGCGATCACGTGATGACGCTATAACGCTATGACGCTATGAACGATATGACGCTATGAAAAAAAAAATCGCTATGACGCTATGAACGCTATGACGCTATGAACGCTATGACGCTATGAACGCTATGAACGCTATGAACGCTATGACGCTATGAACGCTATGACGCTATGACGCTATGAACGCTATGACGCTATGAACGCTATGACGCTATGAAAAATAAAATCGCTATGACGCTATGAACGCTATGACGCTATGAACGATATGAACGCTATGACGCTATGAAAAAAAAATCGCTATGACGCTATGAACGCTATGACGCTATGAACGATATGAACGCTATGACGCTATGAAAAAAAAAATCGCTATGAACGCTATGACGCTATGACGCTATGAAAAAAAAAAATCGCTATGACGCTATGAACGCTATGACGCTATGATGCTATGGAAAAAAAAATCGCTCGCTTTGCCAAGGGGCTCGCTCCCCCCCCCCACCCCCCGTTCCCCTCCCCTCCCCTCCCCTTCCCCCTCCCCCGCCCGGCAATGCCGGGTACTTCTGCTAGTATGTATATATATATATATATATATATATATATATATATATATATATATATATATATATATATATATATATATATATGCCTATTCTGTGGAATCTAAAGCTCTGAACATTTATAGCATCTCCTACGATGAGGCCAAAAGCACAAGGCCTGTTGCTCTCATGTCGCAGACGGGTCACTGGCCTTTTGGTTTTTTTATTACCCTCTCTTTTCCAATTTAGCTCCCTCTGCTTTCTCAGCCCTCCAACCATCCAGCCCTCCTTCAGGATGCACGAGCTATTCCAGTAACCGTCTCCTGGTTAAATTCTAAAAATCCAGACGTCTTACCCACTTCCACTCCTTTGTCCCTCTTTTCTTTAGTTTGTGGAAACGCCTTCCCGTGGTGGTTCAATCATCCCCAATCCCAACTTGTAATCTTTTCTACCCCCCATTGACCCGACCTCACCCAACTCTCTTACCTGCAGGTTACTATGTTTTCTTCCCTCCCCTCTCTCCTGTGTTTCTGTTTGTTCCTTCCCTTGCTTAGTGTGCCCAACTGTTGTGTCACTGCCCGACTATCAGTCAGTTTCCTTTCTCCATCCACCACCTAAGGTGGACGGGGGTTATGTTTTCATCCCTGTCTGTCTGGATCTGTCTATGTTTGACTGACTGTGAGCAGGATATCTCAAAAAGTTGTGGACGGATTCGGACAACATTTGTTAGACAGGTTGGGTGTGTGACGAGGATAAATTTATTCAATTTTCGGGAAAATCCAGATCCGGATACGAGGGTTTTTTAAATTTTAATGTGATTCTTCACTTTTGAGAGATGGGACCAAACACGATATATACCACAATATCTCAAAAAGCTGTGGACGGATTATGACAAATTAGTGGATGAGTTGGGTAGGTGATAAGAACAAGCCGATTAAATTTTGGTTCAGGTCCTGATCCAGATCTGGCCTATCAGTGGGATGCAAAATGTAAACCGTTCAGCCTGGCGGAGGTATGCGCTCCACCGATGCCTGTCTAGTACCCTCTGTCATCATGCTCTTCCATGTGCCTAAATTTTCTATTTAAACTAGAGCAATGCGACTGTGTCGGCAATATGCCACCGCATAGTCCCACAACGGGAAAAGATGCCCTCGTTCACTGTCCTAAAAATAAACAAGTTTGATTGAAATCCCTTCAGCTGTTTTCAAGTATCACATTTTCACCAGCCTTGATAGGTTTCACATCGTTCAGTGAAGCGGTTTCAGAGAAGGGACTTTTTTAAAATATCGGCTTTGAAGCTAATATGGCTGACAAAGCACATGACATGTGACCTTAAAATTGTACACTCTGCATATGTATGGGTAGGGGATCACGTTTGTGAAGGTTCGTGTTGATCGGATAAGGTTCGTTTTTCTATCCAAGATGGCTGCCAAACCCCGTGACCTACGACATCATCATTTTCAAACTATATGCAACAGCAGTGTTAGATGTTATTTGTAAAATTTTGCATCCATATTGTAAGCGGTTTCAGAGATATCATTATTTAATATTTTCCTTTAATCCAATATGGCTGCCACACCATGTGACCAATGATGTTTTCGTGATCATCTTTTAATCACCATGCCTAGTTAATGACACACATAAAGTTTTGAGTCAATCGATTTGGTGGTTTGGGAGAAAAATTATTTTAAGGTTTTAGGTTAAATCCAATATGGCTACCAAACCATGTGACCTATGATCTCATAAGTTTAACATTTCAATGCAAATGGGTCATAGATCATGTGCATGCAATTTCAGATTTTTAGGATAAGGAATTCGATTAAAACAATTTTGGCTGGTGTACCACTTCATGTATGATGTCATCATTATCAACTTTTGTTCCCCATTGGGAGTACTTGACAATGTGCCAAGTTTCAAATTTTTCCATTCAGCGGTTTCCGAGAAATAATTTTTTTATTATTCGCGTTTAATCCAAGATGGCTGCCATACCACATGTCCTTTGACGTCACAATTATCATACAAACATTCTGCATGGGTGTCACTCCAACCCTGAAAGTTTTGTCTCAATCAGACATATGGTTGCTGAGTTTAGCCCATACGGACGGACGTACGGACGGAGGGACAACCCGAAAACATAATGCCTCTGGCCACCTTCGGGGGCGGAGACATAAAAACAAACAAGCACAACTGATGTAATCTGATCATCCATTGGAGACTGTGGTGGCATCCTCTCACGTCACTGATAATTATAGGGCAGGAATGATCCTATTGAGGCAATGAGGCCATCCTGTTTGATCCTGGTCCAAATGCAATTTCATATAGAGTGTTGATTTATCCATTCTCTTGAAATATCCTTGTTGTTCATGACAAATAACCCTGCAGATGCTCTATGAATTAAAAAAACTAGGGCATGCCCGTACTATATCTATATCTAAAATTATATCCCCCCCTCTATTTACATGAAATGGTTTGGTTCATGAAATGTTTTGGTCCATTCGCAACGCCAAAGCGAACGGCGAACGCTTTACATGAAATGGTTTGGTGCATGAAATGTTTTGGTCCATTCGCAACGCCAAAGCGAACGGCGAACGGCTTGCGAGTACAGTGACAATCCCCCCGGGGTTTTTATTAGTTTTAAAACATAGTTTAACGCCAACATAGCGCCAACATAGTTTGCAAACGTGAAATAAATGAATACGCTCTCAAATGTGCCATCCGAGGCAGAGTGTGTCCGCCACGTTCGGCACACGCGATAGCTCGCTGCTCTCTGATTGGTTGAATCGTTTTTTGGACATAGCTCGGTAAGTAATTGTCCGATTAATATGAAACCTTGAAAAGGCACATCCTCGGGTCCCCAGCAATATACCTGGCAAGTTTAAAGTATATCGGACCCGTGGTTGTCGAGAAACAGCGGTCACAGACAAACAAACGTACAAACGTACAAACAAACAAACACACAGAGATTACTGGAATTATAGATAGATAAACCAAAACTTTTCCCCACCGGAAGTTTGTTCTAGTTACTCCACACGCGTGAAGTGAAAAGTGAAGTTAAGCAAATGGTTTACTTTTGTCTGTCTGTCTGTCTGTCTGTTGGTCTGTCAAACAAAATTGAAAATCATTTCAAACAGAAAACCTATTGTTTTTTAAGGAAGTCATCAAGAAAACAAACAACAGGCACGAATAAATAATTAATTTAAGGTGTTAAATAAGGTGGTGTAAATGACAGTGGCAATGGCGGTAAGTTTCCGGGAATTTTTTTTTCTATGACCTGTAAAATCTTTATTTTATTTCCATTGAATTATATACTTTAAACCTGTAAAGCACAAACTGCCTTTTTAGCACTTCAAACAAACCTTCAGTTTAGCAGTAATTGGACAAATATTCACGCCATCTCATGCCCTGAGGGCAGAGTAACTATGAGATTCAGCATTCAGACAAATATGGCGGCGCCTACGCTGTTTGTTTAGTGAAAAACACAAAACAAGGGTTTAAAAGAGCCTTCCCCATGTTCTTTGTTCTCAAAACTTTTTTTTTTCTTTTTTTTTTCTATACTGAATCGAGGCTCGTGAAAGAGCTAACATTTATTTCACAAACATATCTACCAGACAAACAAAATATACAAAAAGAGGGAGCGGAAGACAAGATGGGGAGAGAAGGGGAAGCACACAACCACAACATTTGAGAGCAGGGAGAAGTGTGGGAGGGAGAGGGCTTGGGGGGAGGAGGCATGGGAAGGGGGGGGGGGGGGGGGGGGCGAGTGGTATAAAACACAAGGGGACCGAAATTAGCGGGGGTAGGAAAGATCAAGGTTTTGGATGGGGGAGGATAAGAGATGGTGGTGAACAGCTGTTTTAAAGACCTGGAGTGGTGCAGGGTAAGGTGTTCGATGAACGCTCTAGTTTTTTTTTTTTTCAAATACAGCTTTCTGTTTATACAAATTTCCATTTATCGAGTGCAGCCCAACCGGGAAACCAGATGAATGTCCTTTCAAAATGGCGGCACACTCGATTCACTCGTCCTTGATGCTCCATCAAGTTAGCAGTTTTGGTCTGATCTGAATCTGAATTTCGGTCTTAAGTGAACATTAAAATGCTTGAACATTTACTTTGTGCAACCTGAGCCATTTCCATCGGATGTATGACGACTCACCCTTTCCCTTCCCCTCTGTACACCCCATAAATTCCCCCCTTCTTTCCCTTCTCTTTCCCCTTCTTTCCCTTTCCCTTCTTTCCCTTCTTTTCCCTTCTCTTGGGTCTCACTATCTGCCATGATCTTTCTTGGGAAAACCACATTTCCAAGCTGGCCTCCAAAGCCAGTCGCCGACTGGGCATCCTCCGTCGTGCGAAGTCCTTCCTCGGCACACCTGAGCTCCTCACCACATACAAGGCTTTCATCCGCAGCTCAATGGAATACTGTTCTCCCCTATGGGCCGGTGCTCCTGCCTCACACCTAGCTCGGCTTCACGCTGTTGAAACCAAAGCTTTCAGAATTATTGGAATCTCCCGCGATGAAGCTATCTCTGAGGGCCTTTCACTCACTCACCGCAGGCAGGTAGGTGGTCTTTCTGTCTTCTACCGACTCCTCTCCGGCCTTGCACCCCCAGCTCTCTCTGTGCTCTGTCCCCCAAATATTCCTACAGGTCGCACAAGATCTGCCAGCAACCCTCTGATGGTTAAACTGCCGAAATCTCGGCTCTCTGCTCACCTTCACTCTTTCATTCCTCTTTTCTCCCGCCTCTGGAACAAACTCCCTCACTCCCTTCAATCCCACTCCTCCCTCCAGGTCTTTAAAACAGCTGTTCACCACCATCTCTTATCTTCCCCCATCCAAAACCTTGATCTTTTCTACCCCCGCTAATTCACCCCAGATCCACCTTGTTTGAAATTCCAACTTCTTTCCTGGAAGTCCTGGCAGTGTCCATATGTTTTATACCTCTCCCACCGCCCCCTTCCCATGCCCCCCCCCCCCCCCAAAGCCCTCGCCCTCTCTCAGATCTCTCGATGTCTCCATGTCTCTCGGTCCCTGCTCTCAAATGTTGTGTTTGTGTCCTTCCCCCTCTCTCCCCATCTTGTCTACCGCTCCCGATGTTATATGTTTTATGTGTCGGTTTGTCTTTCTGTGTGATTAATGTTCGCTCTTTCACGAGCCTCGATCTTGTATACAAAAAAAAAATACAAAAAAAAACAACAAAAAACAAAACAAAAAAAAAAACTCATATTTCCTCCAGACCTTTTCCTTGTCTCTTCCATCCTGAACTATTCGCTACGCTCCCTTCTTTCTTTCAGCTTCTCTCATTTCCTTCCTCAATTATATTTTTCTCAATTTACTTGCAAGCCCTATACTCTTACACGATTCTTGACTTAGTGTACAAAAATAAATAAATAAAAATTGAAAAAGCCCCATCACTACAGTAAATAAATAAATAAAATAAATAAATAAATAAAAATTGAAAAAGCCCCATCACCGCAGTAAATAAATAAATAAAACAAATAAATAAATAAAAAGAAATACATAAAAATTGAAAAAAGCCCCATCACCACAGTAAATAAATAAATAAAGAAAGAAATAAACAAAAATAATTAATTAAAAATTGAAAACGCCCCATTACCGCAGTGTGGACCGGTGCTATACTGTATGTGCAAAGCCTGGTGTTGGCTTAACGGTTAAGGTGGTTGGCTTAAGATCTTAGGGTCTTGAGTTTGAGCACCTGTTGTGCCGTTAAATAACATCAGGTGGGTTGACTCAGCTTGTCATCCTTCCGAGGTCGAAAAAATGTGTACCAGCTTACTGGTAAAGGGCACTATCAGCGGGCACTATCATCTGTGCTCCCAGCAATGATGCAACTAACAGTCACAGACTGTATACGAAATCATAACTGTATGTACGTGCCGCGTTGTAAAATGCGTCTTGGACTCGTTATAGGAATTTTCAATGTGTCATGAGGAATAGGCTAGCTAAGATTTTAGGCAGTAAGTATTTTATTGGCGTTTGAGCAAATGATGTTTTATTTATTTATATATTTTCCCACAAGTGCATTAAGAGGAGTGTGTTAAAGATTATTGACCCGATGTGCACAAAGTGACAGTTTATTAATGTTTAAGAGAAACATTAATAATTTACTGCACCTTGCACTTTACAGCACAATGCCATGAACCTCACTATAGAAAATAAATAATTATCGAGAAAACTTTTATTGGACAAAAAAAATAAAATTCTTATGCCATGTTTAGTAGTATGGGGTTGGAGGCTCATAGAGCAAAATATCTGAAGACATCCTTATTTGAAGGTGATCTTTCCGTGGTTATCTCTCCTAATTTATCGTAAACTATCTTCGGTATGATTTGCAATTGTCCTTGCGTTATTATAAGTAACCCAGAATTAATATGCACTAGCAAAGGTGCCCGTTAATGACGAGGGTTCGTAGATGTCTCACCTGAAATTAGCAATTTCCTTTGGAGTGTGTATTGGTAGAAACGGGAATTCAGTGTAAATATTCAGTGAGCAAATGTCGCAATGGGTGAAGCTGGTAACCTGGACAACCTCGTTCCATTCTACCAGCTAAGATTTCCAATCCATGCTTGTTGTACCTCCGAAGTACTGCTCAGGAGTGAAGGTGATATGATGAAAGCTCAGCTGGGAAACGGATTTAGGCATGTTTTGGGCCTACCGCCTGACAGAAGATCACCGAAGTTCTTTCCATACCAACCAACCACCTCCAGGTACCTATCCCTCTCTACATTGTTTCTTCAGCTCCGACCTTCCCCCCCCTCTCTCTTATACTCTCCACAGCTTTGCTTTCAGCAATTTTCCACAGCATTTCATTCTGGTTTCCCATTCGATGATCAGTAGTTTCAGTTTCACATTTCAACATCAGTTTCACTTTAGGATATCAGTTTAGATTCGTCATTGCAACTTGTGATCCGATGCGAATAGTGCACAGAAAAGGTCGGCAAAACCGGTTTTGGTAGAATTTTTTTCCGAATCTTCTAAGGGGTCTAAAGTGTTTTTAGGGTCAGAAAGAGGTCTAAAGTGTTTAAAGAATCAAACTCTCAAAAGGGCCAAATGGGGTCTAAAGGTGTCAAAGGATGAAAGAGCAAAAGGGGTCAAAAGTGTCCAAATGGTCATAAATTGTCCAGAGGGTCTTACATTGTCCAAAGGGTCTTAAAAAGTCAATACGTCTGAAAAGTGTCAAAAGGTGTATACAGTGCATTCAGAAAGTATTCAAACCCATTCACTTTTTTCACATTTTGTTTTGTTGCAGCCTTATGCTGAAATTGTTTAAGTTCATTTTTTCCCTCATCAATCTACACTCAATACCCCATAATGACAAAGACAAAACAGAATTTTTGAAAGTTTTGCAAATTTATTAAAAATAAAAAACTGAAATATCACATTGACATAAGTATTCAGACCCTTAACTCAGCACTTAGTTGAAGCACCTTTGGCAGCGATTACAGCCTCGAGTCTTATTGTGTATGACGCGACAAGCTTTGCACACCTGGATTTGGGGATTTTCTGCCATTCTTCTCTGCAGATCCTCTCAAGCTCTGTCAGGTTGGATGGGGACCGTCGGTGGAAAGCCATTTTCAGGTCTCTCCAGAGATGTTCGATTGGGTTCAAGTCAGGGCTCTGGCTGGTCCACTCAAGGACCTTCACAGAGTTGTCCCTAAGCCACTCCTGCGTTGTCTTGGCTGTGTGCTTAGGGTCATTGTCCTGTTGGAAGGTGAACCTTCGGCCCAGTCTGAGGTCCTGAGCGCTCTCAGGTTTTCATTAAGGATATCTCTGTACTTTGATCTATTCATTGTTCCCTCAACCCTGACCAGTCCCCAGTCCCTGCTGCTGAAAACACCCCCACAGCATGATGCTGCCATCACTATGTTTCACCGTTGGGATGGTATTGGGGGAGCTGATGAGCGGTGCCTGGTTTCCTCCAGACATGACGCTTCGAATTGAGGCCAAACAGTTAAATCTTGGTTTCCTCAGACCACAGAATCTTGTTTCTCACAGTCTGAGAGTCCTTTAGGTGTTTTGTTGCACACTCCAAGCGGGCTTTCATGTGTCTTTCACTGAGGAGAGGCTTACGTCTGGCCACTCTGCCATAAAGCCCAGATCGGTGGAGTGTTGCAGTGATGGTTGTCCTTCTGGAAGTTTCTCCCATCTCCATACAGGATCTCTGGAGCTCAGCCAGAGTGACCATCGGGTGCTTGGTCATCTCTCTTGCCAAGGCCCTTCTCCCCCGATTGCTCAGTTTGGCTGGGCAGACAGGTCTAGGAAGAGTCCTGGTTGGTCCAAACTTCTTCCATTTAAGAATTATGGAGGCCACTGTGCTCTTGGGAACCTTCAATGCAGGAGAAATTTTTTGTAGGCTTCCCCAGATCTGTGCCTCGACACAATCCTGTCTCTGAGCTCTGCAGGCAGTTCCTTCGACCTCATGGCTTGGTTTTTGCTCTGATATGCATTGTCAGCTGCGAGACCTTATCTTATATAGACAGAATCATTGGAATCTCCCGCGATGAAGCTAACTCCAAGGGCCTCTCACTCACTCACCGCAAGCAGGTTGGTGGTCTTTCCGTCTTCTACCGACTCCTCTCTGGCCTTGCCCCCCCCCCCCCCAGCTCTCTCTGGGCTCTGTCCCCCAAATATTCCTACAGGTCGCACAAGATCTGCCTGCAACCCTCTTATGGTTAAACTGCCAAAATCAAGACTCTCTGCTCACCTTCACTCCTTCATTCCTCTTTTCTCCTGCCTCTGGAACAAACTCCCTCACTCTCTTCAATCCCACTCCACCCTCCAGGTCTTTAAAACAGCTGTTCACCACCATCTCTTATCTTCCCCCATCCAAAACCTTGATCTTTTCTACCCCCGCTAATTTCACCCCAATTCCACTTTTTTGAAATACCAACTTCTGTCCTGGAAGTCCTTGGTGTCCTTGTGTTTTATACTTCTCCCTCCCCCCCCCCCCCACCCCCTTCCCACGCCTCCTCCCCCCAAGCCCTCTCCCTTCCACACATCTCCCTGCTCTCAAATGTTGTGTTTGTGTGCTTCCCCTTCTCTCCCCATCTTGTCTTCCGCTCCCTCTTTTTATATATTTTGTTTGTCTGGTTGATTTGTTTGTGAAGTAAATGTTAGCTCTTTCACGAGCCTCGATTCAGTATACAAAAAAAAAGAAAAAAAAAAAGGTGCGTGCCTTTCCAAATCATGTCCAATCAATTGAATTTACCACCGGTGGACTCCAATCAAGGTGAAGAAACATCTCAAAGATGATCAATAGAAATGGGAGGCACCTGAGCTAAATATCCAGTGTCATAACAAAGGGTCTGAATACTTATGTAAATGTGATATTTCAGTTTTTTCTTTTTAATAAATTTGCAAAACTTTCTAAAATCCTGTTTTCTCTTTGTCATTATGGGGTATTGAGTGTAGATTGATGAGGGAAAAAATTAATTTAAACTATTTCATCACAAGGCTGCAACATAACAAAATGTGAAAAAAGTGAATGGGTCTGAAGACTTTCTGAATGCACTGTGTATATATATATTGTTGCGGAGATGAGGACTGTATTTTTTTTTGATTGTGTGCTGTACTATTATTATTATTGGTTATTCTGCGCCCCCCTACCTCCGGAGCTGTGTAAAGGTGAAAGGGCATCCCATAATTAGTCCACAAGCATACACGTCAGCCAAGTAATAGAATACCCCTGTTGATAGTTATCTCTTATTCTGTGTTCTAGGGTAAGGCTATGTCTCCCATTAATTGAAGTACTCCATTGCACCACTGAAAGAGAATAGATCCCCTTTCATTCCCATCCCCAAAACCTCCATTTCCTATCACATCCCCTTTCGTCATTGCTGAGCCCTCGATTCTCAATTACCTCCCCTCCAATAACCGCCATTGACCACGAGGCTCGAGTCGGGGAAGAAAGGCGTGTCTCCACCTCGTCATAGAGGGGAAGAGGGGCGTGCCCGCCCGTCGTCATCCAGGGCGGAGCCCGAGGGTCGCGCGACCAACCAGGGCCGAGGTGAGCACCCCGATGGGCGTGTCCAAAATGCGGGCGGCTTAATCGCTGGAGGCACTATAAAAGGCGCGCACGAAAGTGAGTCGTGAGTTGGTCTGAGTTGGTTGAGAGTCGGTCGTCAAGTGGAGAGTGGTGAAGAGTCAGTCAGTAGAGGTGGTGGTCAAGTGGTTGCGTTGGTTGCGGTGAGGAGTCGGTGGTAAAGAGTGAGGGACCAAGAAAGAGTTGAGGGTGTGGACCAACGAGTCAGACAAGTCCTGGGAACGCAGCGGAGGCCGCAGCAGCAAGAACACCCAACAGCCAAAGGGGGCCTGAACGGCGGTTTGGAGCAGGGCCGAAAAGGAACGGCGGCTGCTAAACGCGCCGGTTGAGCTGCAGGACCCCCTTGGACCTTTCCTCTCCCTCCAGCCATCCACCTCCTGCCTTTCCACCCTTCTTGTATACGTGAGTTTGTTTTGTTTGTTCTGTCCCTGGGTATTTAATTAAGTCTGTATAAGCTAGTATTTGCACTGTGTCACCTGCGTCTTATGTGTTGTAAATAAACCTTGATTGCTCCTTTTTGCTTGTGTAAATAATAAATCCAATTACTCTTCTGTCCGTCTATTCGTTTTATTCCTTTTCCTCTTTGCATTCGTCGTTTTAGTCTTTTCCCCTCATTGAGCAGCTGCGGTGCGATCCGGCCAAAGTTCTGGGTGAATCGGGTGAGTCAGGGATCCTGTAACGGTCGCGGCAATACCACCGCTCGGTAAATAACATCTTAATCCGCGATCAGTAACAATTGGTTGTCAGGAGTTGGATTCGGACCTGGGACTAAATTTGTTAGGCCCAAATTTTGGAACACCAATTGTGTTATTAAGTAACAATTGGTGTCTGGGAGTGAGATTCGGGGCCCGAACCAAATTTTTAAAACATCTAGGAAAAAATTTGGTCAAAATTTGGAGCGGCCGAAATTTGTTTTGTTTTATAAAACCCGAATTTTGAAATCGCGCCATGGCTGGTCAAGGCGACGGGATGCCGGTGGGAGAGATAGACGGGGTAGAATCGACCCAGGACCTCGGGGAAATGTATGTGGAGGAAAGGGAGGAGGAGAGCAATGAGGTGGTTGAGGGTGTATCAGACGCACAAAATGGCGCTCTCGCGCACGAGGTTTCAGGCGCGCAAAGAGGCGCCTCGCACGAGCGCGCGGTAGCCGAGCCCGCTGTATCAGCGGGCTTTAACATGCAGCAGTTCATGGCACGGTTTAGCGAATACATGGCACAGTCGAAGTGCGACAACGAAAAAAGAGCCAGGGAAATGGAGGGAATGGAAAACAGAATGGGGGAGCGACTAGGAAATCAAATCGGGGAGTTAGACAATAAATTTGGGAAGTTAGACAAGAATTTTGAGGGGTTAGACGACGGGATAAAAGAGGTGAGACATGGGTTAACGGGGGTGGAAAATAGAATGGCTGCCCAGGAGAATCAGATAGAGGGGATGAAAAATGGGTTAATGGGGCTAGAAAATAGGATGGAGGACAAATTGCGGGAACTAGGGGAACAATCTGCCAGGGAAATCAAACGAATGGGAAACCAGATAGAGGAGGTGCAAATCGGGTTAGAAAGTAAACTGGATGCTCAGAGGGATGAATTGGGACAGATGAGGGTGGCATCTACAAAAGAGATGGGGGAGATGAAAGAAGAGATACGACGAGGTGTGGGTGAGGAGGTTTCGGGGCTACGCGAGGAGGTAAAGCGAGGTGAGAAGCGTATGGAGAAAGAGGTGAGAAATAATACGGCAAAGTTACAAGGGGGAATAGAAGATCTGACGGAGGAGGTGGAACAGCTGACGGAGGGACAAAAAGAACTAGTGGAGCAGGTTCAAAAGAACACTGCGGTACTAGGAGGGTTAAAGGCGACACAAAAAGAAATTAAAAACGAATTAATAGCGACGCAGAGGCAATGTCAGATGGTACGTGAGGAACTGACAATGAGGGTGGACGAGGTGACAGAGATAATGGAGACAAAGGACCGAGAGGTGAGGATGCACATAGAGACGGTCACGGTAGCCTTAGAGGACGAACTTGAGGAGACGCACCGAGAAATAAAAGAGGTTAAACAAAAATTAGAGGAAGTGGAAGAAGAGGTGAGTGAAATTAAAAAGAGACGGAGGGAAACTAAGAGGGAGATAAAGGAGGAAGTCATGGAATATGTACAAGGTCGGTGCTCAACTCGTGATGTGATGCTCACTAACCAAATAAAGAGTTTGCAGGTGGCAGAGGAGGTGCGACGACGAGGTACGGAGGTGAGTGGCAATGTATATGATGTGAGGAAAGCTTCAGTCGGCTTGGGGATTGGTTTGGATCTGGGTGTTCGTGAAAGGCCGTTGGTGAAGTGTGCGACAGGTCTGGTGTGCGAAAAAAGAGGTGTGCGAGAATGTCCGACCATGGGGTGTGTGAGGAAAAAGTGCACGCCGAGGAGTGAGTGTGCCGTCAAGAGTGAGTTGGTCGAAGCGCAGGTGCGAGGGAGCACAGGGAAGCGCGGTGTGGTAAGTGTTACGGAGGAAGTAACGAAAGAGTGTGCGCGAGAGGATGCGCGAGAAAGGTGTGTAACGGACAGGTGCATGAGGAAAGAGTGTGCTGTCGAGAGTAAGAGTGAGTGCGCTGTCAAGAATGGAGGTGAGAGTAGTGAGAGTGACACGGAGCGTGAGTTGGTTGTGGCAGGTGAGCGAGGATGTACACCTGGAATGGAAGGATGCACACCTGGAATGGTAGAGCGTGAGTGGGAATGCACGCTGGAATTGGTAGTGAGGCACGTGGTTGGGTGTGCGAGTGAGAGCACACCTGTGATTGTCACAGAGGAGGTGACCGAGGAGGGGGCGCGAAGAGGTGTGTTGGTGAGGTGTGCGAGCGACGAATGTGTGCCATGGTGTTTGGTGGTCAGGTGTGTGACCAAGTCGGTGAGCGGAATGAGTGTACCGAGGTGTGTAAGAAAAGGTACGACGAGGAGCATGGAAACGGCTGCATGTATGAGCAAGAAAGGGGTAGCGTATGCGTATAAGCATGCAGGTGAAGCATCGACGGTAACCGGGTAAGAGGTTAGAACGACTTATAGCCGAATCGGGCCCTCGGTGCGCGTCGGGCAGCTTCGCGTGCCGCGAGAACCAGCCGGGATCCGAACCACGACGGTTTCGAAAGAACCGCCGTACGCGATCCACGCTGTGCCTCGCTTGGAACGGCCGCGTCCGGGCTCCACTAGGCGGAGCGGGCAGCCCGATAGGAAGGGTCGTCATGGCGACCACTTTCTATTGAGACGTGCCGGCAGGTCGAGATCGGGACATTGGATGGCTCCACGCCGAGGTGGTGCGTGGGATCTCGGCCCAGGTAAGCCCCCGTCCCTGCCACGAATGCGGGACGTATCCAGCCGCTGGCACAAAACGACCCGCGTTCATTGCTCGGCTGTACGAAGCCGGGCTGTAGACGTGAATTGGCGCACCGAGAGGATGTAATAAGTAGACGGGTGATAGTGATAGTGATCGTGATTTGATACGAAATTTATAATAGTGGGTAGAATTAGCAGTAAATGGAAAATTTTTGAATTGGTTGGAATTTGGACGAACAAAATTTATAGTGAGAGACCCCCGATGTGGTGGGATGGGCAATCCACCATCCCTCACACCAAGTGGGGGCAAATGCGCAATAGTTTATGGGGTGGCTATGACAACCGAGCCAGGGAGGGCTTGGTTATATTGATAGGGATCTAGCGAAGATGACATTAGGTAACGTTAAGGTTTAGATAGTGACTGATACCTGTAGTGGGGACGCAGGTAGTTTAGTGTGGTTGATAATGACGTGGGAGCGCAATAGTTTAAAGGGACGACTGGGAAGCACAAGTTTCAGAAGGGAGTAGTTAGCTGAGATGATGCCGTGTGTTTGAGGATGGAACAGGTGTGATTGAACAGGTGTGATTGCACAGGTGTGCAACTGAACAGGTGTGTGGAGCAGTGTATGAGGGAGTAGTGGTGATTGTGTGTTGTGTTGACCAACTGGTCCAGGAAGAGGAGGAGGGTGCAGGTGGCACCAGGTAGGATTGCACAGGTGTGCAACGACAGGTGAATGAAGGACAGGTGTATGGAATAAATGGTATGGAGTATTGGAATGGATGGTCGTGGAGTGAGTATGGTGGAAATTGTGGAGTGGAGTGGATGGTGCGAAGGTGTGAATGGGGGAAGAGTGGACCCCCATCACGGATACCCGGGGCAGGTAGTGTAAGTGTTAGGTAGAGGGTACAGGTAAATTGTGGTTGGATATTGGCATCTGTGGTGCGGGTGAAAGAATGGTCTTTGGATGGGTGCATTAGTGTTGTGGAAATGGCTGGGCGTGTAGCCTGTTAGTGTGTGTAGTTGGTTGGGCACTCCACCACTGTGAGGATGTCGGCCAGGTGAGGCCGCAGGTGGGCTCTGGGAGCCGGTAGTAGTTGTTGTGGATGGGGCCCGAGGATCCGGAGGACGGACCCGGGTAGCCCAGTGCCAGAGGGCACCATGGGGTGACAGAGCCAGGAGGGGCTGTCCCCAGTTAGTTAGGTTAGGGTGAGGAGCTAGGTAAGCTCGGGTGGCAACTACAGTGGTGGAGGTGTGCAGGTGGGTAGACCTGCTGGGAGAGCTACACGTCGCAGCCCAGAAATTGTGCGAGAGCACCGGGAGATGAATCGGGGGAGTGAGACCCCAAATTGAGAAGCACCACAGTTTGGTCAATGGGAATTGGTTTTTAGAACCCATAGTGTAAGTTGGCCAATGGATTGGCAGGGAGAGACCCCGGGTAGTGTAAAGTGTGTTAATGTCATTTAGAAAGTAGTTAGGATGAAGTCTCCTCGCACCATCTGCATCCACTCCCCTGAGGTGACAGGTACTCCGCACCATGCCATGTTTAATTATTTTTACTGTGCGAATGTTTGGATTGTGAGACGCATCATGACGTGGGTGTGACATTGTGCTTTGTGTTCCATCTCTTCCTCCTTATGAGGATTGATGATGAATTGGGAGATGGCAAATTTTGAATAGAGGGATTGTGGAGACGAATTTGGTATAGGGGAAATATGGGGAAGACGTGACAGTAGTGACGAATTTGTAAATGTGTAGATTTTTGTACATATGGGGTAAGGGCAAGGGTAGGGTAGGTGACAGGGGGGTGACGTACGGTAGGGACGAGCTTTCTCACTTCGCCCTCCGTACGCATTTCGCCTTGCATTGCCTTATTGATGTGTACCCTTGTGACCTTACCCCTCGCTCAATTGTCTTTCCCCTTTTGTCTCCCACATGACCTGTGCGCCATTGGGTGCCGAGGGGAGCGTGCGTGGGTCGGCCATTGTGCGCCCGAAATTCCCAGAGCCAGCTGTCTGCATCGATGCACCACATTATGGACCACATGTCTGTGGCCGAGCACCACTTATGGACCCCATGGGTTGGGGCACGGCCCCTCTGCTGGAACCGGCCATGAGGTCCCGAAATCTTGCTGGCGGACCTTGGCCGCAGGGCACCGATGCCCCACAGGTGAACCACACTAGTCGGCCCTGTGGGCCATAAATAAAATAAATAAAAAGGACACATTGGGTGCAAGTTTTAATACAAATAGGCCGCCAGTAAGCAAAGCAAAAGAATGACAACATCTGGAAGAACAAATAATAATCACCAGCAGAGGGAGCCGAAGAGCAAGAGATCACCTGCAGGGTTAGGGGTTGTTTGGTTATTTTTATTCATGAACAGTGATGACTGTGCACCGATTGGTGCTTGAGGGTGCTTTGGTGTGTTTTTGGGTGCTTTCATGGTGCGTCGATGCAGAGCAGACTGTCTCCCCCCCAGAAAGAACAATCACAGGTCCTGGGTTAGTTTTGTAAATAAAAATAGCGTCATTGTAAATAATGCTTCCCACCGTCAGTGTATAGTTTGAAGACCATTCCGCGATTCGGTTAACTGTGGGCGTAAGTCTGTTAGGCAGGGTGCAATGGAGCAGCGGGACACATTTATTGATGTTTTAAAACTGTCGCACTCAGGGTCAGGTTAAAAATAGAGGGAACTACACCTACGTGTCACACTAAAAATAAAAGTTGTAGGCCCGGGACGTGCCTAAGAGGAGGAGGGTGCAGTGTTGCGGAGATGAGGACTATTTTTTTTTGATTGTGTGCTGTACTATTATCATTATTGGTTATTCTGCGCCCCCCTACCTCCGGAGCTGTGTAAAGGTGAAAGGGCATCCCATAATTAGTCCACAAGCATACACGTCAGCCAAGTAATAGAATACCCCTGTTGATAGTTATCTCTTATTCTGTGTTCTAGGGTAAGGCTATGTCTCCCATTAATTGAAGTACTCCATTGCACCAGTGAAAGAGAATAGATCCCCTTTCATTCCCATCCCCAAAACCTCCATTTCCTATCACATCCCCTTTCGTCATTGCTGAGCCCTCGATTCTCAATTACCTCCCCTCCAATAACCGCCATTGACCACGAGGCTCGAGTCGGGGAAGAAAGGCGTGTCTCCACCTCGTCATAGAGGGGAAGAGGGGCGTGCCCGCCCGTCGTCATCCAGGGCGGAGCCCGAGGGTCGCGCGACCAACCAGGGCCGAGGTGAGCACCCCGATGGGCGTGTCCAAAACGCCGGCGGCTTAATCGCTGGAGGCGCTATAAAAGGCGCGCACGGAAGTGAGTCGTGAGTTGGTCTGAGTTGGTTGAGAGTCGGTCGTCAAGTGGAGAGTGGTGAAGAGTCAGTCAGTAGAGGTGGTGGTCAAGTGGTTGCGTTGGTTGCGGTGAGGAGTCGGTGGTAAAGAGTGAGGGACCAAGAAAGAGTTGAGGGTGTGGACCAACGAGTCAGACAAGTCCTGGGAACGCAGCGGAGGCCGCAGCAGCAAGAACACCCAACAGCCAAAGGGGGCCTGAACGGCGGTTTGGAGCAGGGCCGAAAAGGAACGGCGGCTGCTAAACGCGCCGGTTGAGCTGCAGGACCCCCTTGGACCTTTCCTCTCCCTCCAGCCATCCACCTCCTGCCTTTCCACCCTTCTTGTATACGTGAGTTTGTTTTGTTTGTTCTGTCCCTGGGTATTTAATTAAGTCTGTAGGTAAGCTAAAATTTGCACTGTCACCTGCGTCTTATGTGTTGTAAATAAACCTTGATTGCTCCTTTTTGCTTGTGTAAATAATAAATCCAATTACTCTTCTGTCCGTCTATTCGTTTTATTCCTTTTCCTCTTTGCATTCGTCGTTTTAGTCTTTTCCCCTCATTGAGCAGCTGCGGTGCGATCCGGCCAAAGTTCTGGGTGAATCGGGTGAGTCAGGGATCCTGTAACGGTCGCGGCAATACCACCGCTCGGTAAATAACATCTTAATCCGCGATCAGTAACAATATATATATATATATATATATATATATATATATATATATATATATATATATATATATATATATATATATATATATATATATATATATATATATATTATTCAGGGTGAGCCAGAAGTATGGTTATTTTTAACACTCGTGTAAAGGTAATAAAAAGTTGTATTTCAAAACAAATTCTGACAACAAAGTGAAGTAGATAACATGCCATTTATTTGTGGAAAAGAACATCCAGGAGATGCGCACCATTTCGTCTGATACATTCCTCCAATCTTGGAAGCCAATTATTCATGACGTTCTGCAACATGGCCACGTCAATATCATTGATTTCGCGTCTAACGTTTTCCTTAAGTTCATGAAGAGTTTGTGGACGGTTAACATACACTTTGTCCTTTAGATATGACCACAATAAATAATCACATGCAGTCAAATCGGGTGACCTCGCTGGCTGTGGAATATCGCCGTTTCTGGAAATGACATGCTTTGGAAAGAGCGCCCTTGCATTAGTCATGGACACTGGCGGTGTGGGAGGTTGCACCATCTTGCTGAAACCACGTCATTGGGCTCACTTTTGCAAATCTGTTTAATTCTCTGGAGAGGAAGTTAGAAACCATATTGGTATATCGAGCTGCAGTAACAGTGACGGCATATCCGTTATCGTTCTCAAAGAGGTAAGGCCCTATGATGCCGAACGACGAAAGTGCACACCACACTGTGACTTTGGGACTGTGTAACAGTTTCGTGTGCATTTATTTTGGGTTTTCGGCTGCCCAAAAACAAGTACTTTGCTTGTTGACATCGTCACACAGACGAAAACGTGCTTCGTCAGACATTAACAAATTGTTAGCAATGTTTTGGTTTTCATTTCCGTCCAGAAATGAAAGCATTCCCTCACAAAAATTATTGCGGGCAATCTCATCATCTTCGCTTAATTCCTGGACAGTTTGAATTTTACAGGGATATAAGTTTAAATCCTTATGCAATATGTGGCGTAGTGACCTGTGAGAAATTCATAAGGCTGATGCATGCTTTCGGCTGGAGCAATACGGACTTCTCAAAACTGACTCCCTTACACGCTCAATGTTTGTGCCGTTCTTACTGTTTTGGGTTCTCCCGGCGGTTTCTCTTTTAAAGTTGAACCGGTCCTCTCAAAACGTCTGAACCCAAAACTTGATAGCACAAACAGACGGCACATTTCCATGACGTTGAACATTGAAATGGAGTTTGAATTGATGTTGTGCAGCAGTTGCACTATCGTTATTCTTGTAAAAAGCTTTGATAGCGAAAGCGCGTTCTTCACCCGACCAGTTCCACATGGTCACACAAGTATTCTGCCTGCAAAAAAGAAGACTAAATCAGTAAAAAATAAAAATAATAAAACTGCATGTTATGTACTTCATGCAATGAATGTCATGAAAAAATTGAAACATTGCTCATTGTCAAGTACTCACCATGGGAAATAAGATATGTTGATGGTGATGTCATCGGTGCCTTAATTATGACGTCATAATTCGACAAGTACAACGCTTGATCTGATCAGAATGAATAAAACAAAAATTCCTCTGCAACTGTTAGTCTGATGGACACTAAATTTTCAGAATATGTGTTGCTCCTCCTGTATAATTTTTTAATGATAATTATAACGTCGTAGGTCACGTGGTGCAAACGCCATCTTGGAAAAAAATCGAAAAAAGTTGCACCTCTATATCTCTGAAACTACTCCATGAAAAAGATTGAAACATGGCTCATTGTCAAGTACTGCCCTTGGGGAATAACGTATGTCAATGATGATGTCATCGGTGCCTTCGTTATGACGTCATAATTCGACAAGTACAACACTTATCCGATCATTGTGAATTATTTTTCTCAGCAACTGTTAGTCTGATGGACACAAAATATTCACCATAGGAGCGTCTCCTCTTGTAGAATATTTTAATGATAATCATGACGTCATAGGTCATGTGGTACAGGCGCCATATTGGAAAAACCGAAAAGTGTTGCACCTCTATATCTCTAAAACCGCTGCATGGAAAAAATTGAACCATGGCTCATTGTAAAGAACTCCATATGGGGAATAGGTGTTAACAATGACATCATTGATGCCATAATTATGACGTCATAGTTCGACAGGGATAACACTTAGTCTGATCAGTTTGAAATTTATTGAGCGTGATCTATGCAACAATTATATTAGAGAATATAAATTTATGATGTCAGCGCTCACGTGGTCTGGCAGCCATATTGGATCAAAGCAAAAAAATGTTCAAAAACAGAAGAGTTGGCTCACAACAAGTTGACTGCGCAGGGTAAGTATTCTATGAATACCATCTAGTTATGATGAAGAATTTCCACCTGTACGAAGCTGCTGTCTCTCAATCCACATGTAAACTCATTCACGGGTTTGGCATTCACACTTTCACCATTCACTATATGTGGAAACATTCGCTGGTTTGGTAATATCTCAATAGAATCATAATTTTGCGTACCCGATCTCACCCATGCGTAGCACGGCTACCTCACTAGTAATAAATAAAACAAATATTTCCACATTATAAAAATTCTGAGAGAGAGAGAGAGAGAGAGAGAGAGAGAGAGAGAAAGAAAGAAAGAAAGAAAAGGAAAGAAAGAGACTTTTGTATCTTTTTATTATAAAAATAGAAATGAAAACCCCCAAATAGGGGTCACATTCTCACTTCAAGGAGAAAAACAGAGACCAAAAAAATTAATACAGTAAAATTATGCACAAAACAATAAACGTTTCTCCAGGATTTTACAAATGACTTCTTTCACACACCATTTGGCCTCAAACTGTGGCAATCTGCCTGTTATGGAAAAAAAAGCAAAGTCCAACTTTACATGGCTCGTCACAAGATTTTAAAACAAGAACAAGGCATTTTCCTCATTAGCTCCAAGATCATCAACTTTTCTTTTCCTTCATTTATACACTGCCATTTTTGCCTGTGCAAGCAGGAAATTACCTAACACATCATTCAAATTATTGTGTGAGATGTCGAAGCCATAAATGAAAACACAAGTGTTGAAAACCAAACCAATCCTGCCAAAACAATTCTTAAGAAAAATAAATAAAGGAGCCAACCGTTGACATTCAACAGAAATATGAAAGAGGTTTTCAGGCCTTTTACAAAAAGGACAGTCATCTGCCAGGAGACTTGAGAAGCGGTGCAGCAAGTGGTTAGAAGGGAGGATCCAGTGTGCAAGTCTCCATTGGAGGTCGCCATGTCGTGGCGGCACAGGAGGATGATAGAATCCTTTCCAATTAGGAAAATATGAGGGGGGGACAAGGTAAGAGTAGTGGGGCAACTTAGCATAACAATTGTGCATTTTGTGAGGAAAGCACCAAATTTGGCACACTCGTAGACTATCATATTATGAAAAGATCTGGATATTGGGCCGTCTCAAATTCAGAGATTTGATTTTTGCAAGATTTCGATTCAATTGGGATCGAAGAGAACACCTTCTTTGTCTTCTGTATAGTGAAGTTGCCAGCCCTGAATTCTCTGGCTACATCTGGGTGCTTCATTGGGAGTGCAACCATGTCCCTCAGGTGAACAGGGACCCACCTGGCATAGTGTGTGTGGTCTAAGGCATGGAACCATGGGACCAGTTCCGTCAGGGCATCAAGGTACATCGTGAATGAAGCCTGTCGCAGAGAACGCACGTAGACCAGTACCAACATCTCTAGTTCCAGCACAGTTGCCCAGTACTGAAAGTTGGGAATGTCTTCTCCTCTCTGGTGACACCAGTCTTCGAACTCAGGCAGGTCTTCTGCATCATCAGCATATGTCATACAGTGGCGTTCATACGCACGGTGTTGCAGGATGTGCAGTGCCACTGCAGTGATTTGATGAGCTCTTCTTGTGCGGGTGACGTGGGCAGCTCGCAGGAAGGAGTCGGCCGTCCCTGGCGTTGCAATCTCAGCTTGCAAATCTGCAAAATCTGCAAATCTTGCAAAAATCAAATCTCTGAATCTGAGATGGCCCAATATCCAGATCTTTTCATAATATGATAGTCTACTAGTGTGCCAAATTTGGTGCTTTCCTCACAAAAAGCACAATTGTTATGCTATATTTAGCTTAGCTGCCGGACTAGAGGTCTCTCCATCGAACCCTCCGCTGTGTCATTTGCCCTTGTAAAAGAAAACTTACGCAACCCAAATAGAGATCTTTTTCTTGAGGAAAACCATTGAATCCTATGTTAAAAGAGGTACAAGGAGGAGAGTTGGCAACAGAAAACTTGCAAATAAGTTCAGGAAAGGTAGCAGGAGGAGCACCTTGTTCATTGTCTGCTTGGACTTGCTCCCAATTAGGTGCAAGCTGTGTATAGGTATAAAGCACACAGCGTAACATGTGTGCCACAACTCTGGAGGATCGCACGCCAACCAGGCTTGCCAGTGCATCAGCTCCAATCCAACTGCCATTTGGGCTTAAAAGATCGGCGTCCGATTTTATGCTCTTCGCGATAAAGCATTGAACGAGACACCTATCAGCAGGCATATCATGGAAAATTGAATTGTAAAACAAAGGCTCCATCAGGAACATTTGCTTTGTGTATGAATGCGTGGCTCTTGTTGTTGTTAGGGCTCGCCAGTACACTCTGATAAAACCTAGAGAGGGGAGACATATCAAGATGCGAAAGATCCATCAAGAATAGAGCGTGGTCATAGCCTAGTCTCCCCACCTGCTGCAAAAGGCGACGAGCAACGTTAACCCAAGGTGGAGAGGGGTGCATGTACAGCATGCGTAGAGCAACCGAAAGTTGAAAGGCTATTAACCGGCTCTTTATGTCAACCAGGCCTTGGCCTCCATCGGTCAGTGGCAAACTGAGGACCTCGGGTCGCAACCAGTGCTTTCCATCCCAGAAGAAAGAGACAAAGCACTTCTGGAGCTGTTGAAGCAACACTACCGGAGGGTGCAGCACAAAGAACCTGTGCCATAGGGTAGAGGCCACCAAACTGTTGATCACCAAGACCCTTCCACGATAAGACAGTTGTGTGATCAGATTTCTCCATTTTTGCAGTTTTCCTTCAACAAAATCGGACAGACCAGCCCAATTCTTTGCTACTGTGGCGTCATTACCCAAGAACACTCCAAGGTATTTCACACCATCAGTGGCCCATGCAAGAGGAGCAGGAAGTCTTGGTGCCGAGTGACATGACGGACCAAGCCAAAAGGCGCTCGTTTTGTCCCAATTCACTTTGGCTGAAGAAGCCTTTTCAAACACGGATAGACAATAACGGACAACGTTAATGTCATTGATAGTCAGGTTCACTATGTTAACAAATATAATTTCGTTCAAAATTTTGGTAGATTAGCAAAACTATACATTTTTGGAATATTCAGAGCATGAGGAATCCAAAAATTAATGTTTACATTTGCGTAGACACCTTTGCGAAAATGACACTCAGGACAGTGATGAAGATAGTCAGGTTCACTATGTTAACAAATATAATTTCTTTCAAAATTTTGGGATTAGCAAACCTGTACATTTTTGGAATCTTCAGAGCATGGAGAATCTGAAAATCAATGTTGGCATTTGCACAGACACCTGCATGGCCGCCATTTTGCATTTTGAAAATGGCCGCCATAAAATACATATTTTGCGCGATCTTGGCTTCTAGTCAACCTAGAGACTTAATTAAATATGCTAATTCTATGTTTTCTGGGTCAAGGAATCCAATAAAGGCCTCAAAATAGTGCTCAGGGTTATAGAAAAGCAACAAACAGAGGTAATTGAAAACCATTGTCTTTATATTTGTGATATAACTGTATTACATAACACATGATATTGCAAGTCCTTTGAAATTATAGGTTGTTATAGGAAGTTATAGGTAGTATCAGATTGAACTATAAGTCCTATACACAGGATCTACGAGGTCTATACCGTTCAGGAATATGCTTTTACAGATCTTCATCACTGTCCTGAGTGTCATTTTCGCAAAGGTGTCTACGCAAATGTAAACATTAATTTTTGGATTCCTCATGCTCTGAATATTCCAAAAATGTATAGTTTTGCTAATCTACCAAAATTTTGAACGAAAAAACATAGTGAACCTGACTATGAGGTTCCGCACAAAGACACACACATCATCGGCATATGCCACCACCTTAATGGGCCGTTCAAGATGAGAAAACCCAACCCCGGATAGTCCAGCATGCAAATAAACCAGTAAGGGTTCGATGGAGAGAGCATATAGCAAGCCAGAGAGGAGGCAACCTTGTCGAATTCCCCTGTTAACAGGCAAGGGTGTAACAAGTTCATTGTTTATCTTAAGCACACCAGAAATATTGTTGTACAGCATTTTAATGTAAGAAATGAAGGTCGGACCAAGTCCAAACCGTTCAAGCACTTTAAAGAGGTACCGATGATCGACGCGGTCAAAGGCCTTCTCCTGATCAAGGAGAAGAAGTCCAAAATATGTGGGATTTTCTTTGCACAGTTCGATCATGTCTCTTACGAGGGAGATGTTGTCATAGATGGAGCGTTTGGGTACACAATAGCATTGGTCTTCTTTCAACAATGAGGAGAGATGAGGAGTAAGTCGCGATGCCAGGGCTTTCGAGAATAACTTATTGTCTGTGCATAACAAAGAAATTTGGCGCCAGTTTTGAATATAGAGCAAGTCTCCTTTCTTTGGAATGAGGGTGAGAATAGCCCGTCGGCAACTCTGAGGGAGCTCTCCAAGCTGGCAGCTTGCGTTCAAGGTGTTGAGGAGTTCGGGACCCAGTAGATGACAGAATTTCTTATAAAATTCCGTTGCAAGTCCGTCCAATCCAGGCGCTTTCCCAACAGCAAGGCTGTGCAGAGCGGCGCCAAGTTCGTCCAAGGTAATGGGCCCCTGCAGATGGGAACGTTTACCTTCACACAACACTGACAGGCCTATGGAGATAGAGGCGACACTGACAGGATTTATTTGCTCCATCAAATATATTTTAGAGAAATATTCCTTTGGGAAAAGTTTGACAACTGATTGGTTGAAAGTGATGGATGAGTCTGCCAAACGCAGTTGAGAGAGCTGTTTGTTCGGAAGGCGTTTCTCTAAAGAAAAAAAATACTTAGTTGGTATGTCTGTCTCGTTAAGGTGCTGCACCCTCATCCGAACTAGGGCACCACGTGCATTCCTCTCAGTTATTTCTTTAAATAGAGACTGTTTTTCGGTTAAGGTTCTTTGCACATTATTATTTTGTCCTGTGACCCTCTGAAGATGTAAAATCTCCCATTGCAATAATTTCCTCGCTTCATAATCAGCCCTTTTTGAGAAGCTCTGGTATTGTTGGCAGAAACCTTTGATTTGGGTTTTTACTAAATCACACCACACCAGTGGGTTAACAGAACAGCTTAACTTCCATTCCAAGAGATCTGTCCAGAAAGATTGAAAAGCCTGAATAAAATTGAAGTCTTCTATAAAACTATTGTTGAATTTCCAGTGAGAACTCCCTGGACACGGTTTAGAGAGTTGAACGAATGCTCGAGCTAGGGAGTGATCGGTGAAACCGGAAGGCACGATATCAGATTTGCAAACTCCATGTAACAGGTGAGAATTTACATAAATGCGATCAAGCCTCGCAAGTGAGATGTGGTTGTTGGAGCAACGACACCATGTATAGGATTGTTCAGAAGGGTACTGCAAGCGCCAGACATCATGGAGATTATATTTTGCAATGATATTCGCAAAAAGTTTTGCGGTACATGGTTGGGGTTCCGGCCCGTTTCGGTCGCATGAGGCATTAACAGTACAGTTAAAGTCACCACCAATAATTAGACATGTCTGCAAATCCAGTGTTTCGAGGAACTTTCTCAGTTCAGCGAAGAAGCAGATCCGCTCACCATTTTTGCTTGGAGCGTACACATTAAGGATTGTAAACTTGACTTGATTGAGATAGAAGGTCAAAGAGGCAAGATGGCCATCAATGATATTCGCAAATTGAAGCGAGGATGGTTGGAAATGTTTCCCTAAGACAAACATGCTTCCTGCCTTAGACGAAGAGCTGTTACTAAAGAAACACTCCTTATCCATAATGAGTCGCCACTGGGCCTGAACAGATCTGACGGCATGGGTCTCCTGCAACAAAGCTATGTCGAGACCGTTAGCGTCTATCAACTGCTTGGTCTGGATCTGGTGGAGTGAACTTCCACCACCATTGACATTTACTGTTCCAATCTTGAAACTCACCATGAGTTAACTTGGAGTCTTTTTCGCCTTGGCGATCAATTTCCTTAAACTGTGACAATGTGTCTGAGGAAAGGTGAATGAGTCAGGCCTGCGTATAATAGCCTGAGCACACTCAAGGAAGGACGGCAAATCTGGAAAGTATTCTGTTGGGTTTATACTGCGTTTCCTGTACGTATTTTGCAAAAAAAAGTCTTATTTGTTCAGGGGAAGTAGGACCTTGACTGGTAAGCTTCTCCATTGCTTCCACCTGGCTGTTTGCTTCCTCCAGGTCAGATTCGTCAGTCAGTTTTAATTTCCGAATCACACAAGGTTGTATAGTCCTGCATGTCAATACTGTCATCAATATTGGCACACGGACCTGCACTAGTTGTAACATCTGTGTGCTCCCCCACTGTGGGAACATTGCTTTATGGAATAACAGCAATAATCTGTGGATTTGGTGAAACAGAAACAGCATCAGCAGATGCAGCGATGTTGCTTCCCCCGACTGCAACAACCTCTGATGGTGTGGCGGTATCTAGCAGAATAGGAGCCTCTTGCAAAACATTGATTTCTGCGATTCCAGCTTCACCAGGTGATGAAGTGAGAGCAGTAACTGGGACAGTTTCGCTATTTTCTGCTGACAAGAATTCAGCATCATCATGCTTAGGATTAACATTTTCCAAAGTGACAGCAGGTTCATCACCAGTGGCCTCGGCAGGTTCATCACCAGTGGTCTCGGCAGGTTCATCACCAGTGGTCTCGGCAGGTTCATCACCAGTGGTCTCGGCAGGTTCATCACCAGTGGTCTCGGCAGGTTCATCACCAGTGGTCTCGGCAGGTTCATCACCAGTGGTCTCCGCAGGTTCATCACCAGTGGTCTCGGCAGCTTCATCACCAGTGGTCTCGGCAGGTTCATCATCAGTGATCTCGGCAGGTTCATCACCAGTGGTCTCGGCAGGTTCATCACCAGTGGTCTCGGCAGGTTCATCACCAGTGGTCTCGGCAGGTTCATCAACAGTGGTCTCGGCAGGTTTATCACCAGTGATCTCGGCAGGTTCATCACCAGTGGTCTCGGCAGGTTCATCACCAGTGGTCTCAGCAGGTTCATCAACAGTGCTCTCAGCAGGTTTATCACCAGTGATCTCGGCAGGTTCATCACCAGTGGTCTCGGCAGGTTCATCAACAGTGGTCTCGGCAGGTTCATCAACAGTGGTCTCGGCAGGTTCATCACCAGTGGTCTCGGCAGGTTCATCACCAGTGGTCTCAGCAGGTTCATCAACAGTGGTCTCAGCAGGTTTATCACCAGTGATCTCGGCAGGTTCATCACCAGTGGTCTCGGCAGGTTCATCACCAGTGGTCTCAGCAGGTTTATCACCAGTGATCTCGGCAGGTTCATCACCAGTGGTCTCGGCAGGTTCATCACCAGTGGTCTCGGCAGGTTCATCACCAGTGGTCTCGGCAGGTTCATCACCAGTGGCCTCGGCAGGTTCATCAGAGGACTTTCCAATAGTCGAGTCCATAACAGGTGAGACGATTCCATTTGATTTGTTAACAGGTAAACCAGTCCCTGCAGGTGGAACGTCTATGTCCTCAGATGAAAGGGGGCCGAACTTGTTAGCTGTAGGTACAGGGTTTGTCCCAGGTAAGCCTTGTAGAGTGGCATCGGTCACGACTGGGGGGGTGTTACCGACAGGTTGCTTATTGTTAAATGCTCCCTTTTTCTGAGTTAAATGATCCTCGGGAAAGGTCTTTCTCTTCCTTGACGGAACAATGGTGAAACCATCCCCGACGTTCGTTGTGCTGTTTGGATCATCGGGATGGGAAGGCTGAGCGTCATTGCCGGACATGGAAGATGTTCCCTTCACAGCCGAAGCTAACGATGAAGAAGAGGAATCCTTGTTGTTTGCACGGTTTGTCCCATCGTTCGACGAAGCCGTTTTTGGGCAAGAGCGTTTCAGGTGTCCGAATTTACCGCATTCAAAACATTTCAAGGTGTCAGTGGTTACGTATAATTGGTAATCATGATTATCAATTTTGAATTTCAAAACAATGTTCAGCGTTCTTTCGACGTTAGAAGGAGGAAGTACAAGCTAAGCTTGTCTCCTGAAAGACATCACATGTTTAGCCCGGTCGTCCTGGCAACGTAAAGGTAACATCGTGACATGCGAAACCACAGTACCATAACGAGATAGTTCGGAGACCAGTCTCTCGTTCTTCAGGAATGGAGGACAGTTCGAGATGATGACCTTAACGGCTGGAGTGTCGAGAGGGGACACGAGTACGAAATGTCCATCATCTGTCGATAATCCCGCAGATACAATCTCGTGAACCAGTTCGGCCTCGGATACGAAAATAACGACACGTTTGTTCATTCGCGAGGCCGCACAAACTTTATCAATACCGATTATGTTGCCGACAGCAATAATGAGGTCCTCGACGCTGACATCGTTCGGCGGGACACAAACGACGCCATGTCTACGTGTTAACGCTTCATATGCCGCGTAACGCGAAAACGAAGTCATAATTTACAAGGGACGAGGGGGGGGGGGGGAGGTAGAGTACCTACATAAAGAGAGTAGCGACATTGGGGGACCAGAAATTTAGGGTCACGTGACTCCAGGTGCCATTTTGTTTCACACGCGATCGCGTATCAATCAACGCCGTACGCAGCTTAAAACGAATTAATACTGAAAGTTTGGTGATCAAAAAATCTGACAAAATGACGGGATGTTGCGCCTTTGGATGCAGCAATAAATCGGAGGATGGGTACAAGATGTATAGGTTCCCTGCAAATCCACAAAGACGGAAAGTATGGGAGAACAAAGTGAGCAGAGTGGGATGGAAACCAACTTCGTCATCGTGTTTGTGCGAGGTAAGCAGTGGTGATATCGGTCCCATGTATTATTATATTGGCGTATGTATCGGTTCGCACGAAAAGGGAGGAGCTTAATCGTATGACGTCATGAAAAAACGCGATGACGCAGCCTCGCAGAACAAGAGCGGAATCTCCATACAGTTCCAGGGGTGTGTGTGTGTGTGTGTGTGTGTGTGTGTGTGTGTGTGTGTGTGTATATATGTGTGTGTATGTGTATATGTGTGTGGGTGTATATGTGTGTATATGTGTATGTGTGTGTGTGTGCGCACGTGCATATATGTGTGTGTGTGTGTGTGTGCGTGCATATATGTGTGTGTGTGTGTATATATATGTCTGTGTGTGTGTGTGTGCGTGCATATATGTGTGTGTGTGTATATATATATGTTTGTGTGTGTGTGTATATTTGTATTTTTAAATTATTTACCAAGAAGACAATATCTTTTTTTTTCTTCATTTTGCTGATAAAACTCAATAAGACATACTCGATATAATAGTACATTATTTCCAAAAACCCTATTTGTAATCATATTACCCTCAGTCATAAAATGATTTTGCCATGACAATATGTGATCTACCATTGCCTCGACTAAGAATTTTACTTTTCTCGAGCAAACGAACTTGGGGCACCACCTTATGGACCACTTGTTTGTGGCCGAGCACCACCATGGACCCCAATGTTTTGGGGCATGACCCCTTTGTTGGGAGGGGCCAAGGGCCTTGCTCACGGACCACGGTAACGTGGCACCTATGCCCAACAGGTGGACCACAATAGTCGGCCCCTGTTGGCCATAAATAACAAAACGGTCGGACAATTTTCAATTTACAAAACAACTGACAAAAGTTTTACATTTTGAACATGCGTAACGGTAAGACGTCCTTAACTCAGAATGTCCAGCCACCAAATTCTATTTGCAAATACTTATTTCAATATTATGAAACCCCCACTAGAACTGTCTTGTTGCTAATGCACTTGTTCCATGATTGAATAATATTTTTTGTCCATGACATGTCATGAAATGACAGAAAATAATCAAGGTTTCATCAACATACTGGTATGACAACAATTAAGTACAAATTAATTTGTCGACAGACATCGAGAATTATTTCCTTATCATTATTTATATTTTTATTCAAATTGCTTTTGTCTTTGTAACTTTTGCAGCCGAGGCTGACTTACATTACCAATTACAACTAAGTTGAAAACCTGCCAAAAAAAAATGTAAATCTAAGCAGAGTCACTCTTCACTCTGAGTAAAGAGTAAAAAGGCAAAGCAATGATCAAAACAGTTTTCCTCCTAATCTGATGTCTTTTGCTACAGTATTACAGTAATTCATGTGCCATTTATTGAACTTGAAGCCGTTGTTGAGCTTGATGTAGCTCTTCCATATCAGAAGTTCAACTTCAATATTCTCCTGAGCTAGTGATTTGAAGAGGAGTGACAACCACCTTTGAAGAGGAGTGACAAATGCAGTGATATTTGTTGGTACCATTACCCAGCACCAGATGCATAAGTCTTTCCTATACAAAAACACACATACACACAAGCACACATATACACATGCACACAGAGAGACTGACTGTTTCTTCCTTTTATTACAAGAGTACAAAAAATCAGTTATGTTCAGTCACAAGGAAACAAAACACAATAAAATGGTCTCAAGGAAAAGTTATTATCAAATCATCATCATCAAGTGTGCATATGGCATCATTAAAAACCCACTTTTCTTTAAAACATGTTAAATTCTTGTTCATTTAAAAAAACCGGTACTCTAGCTTTAGTCTTGCATTTACAAGAGCCTTAAAGGTGAGCAGTACATCATATGATGAGTCAGAAGCGTTTCCCATTTTTTTCTTCCTGGATTTGTAAATTGCAAACTTGGCCTGGCCAATTAAAAAATTCATTAAAACCACATTTCTAAGGGAAGACGGTCCTAAAACACCATAAATAAAAACATTGTGATTGAAGAGGGAACCAAGCTTCACAAAGCGTTCCTGAAGGAATGTAAAAAGAGGTTGCAATCGTTCACACTCAAGGTATATATGCGGTAGGGTTTCAATGGATGCACAGAAGGGGCATAGATTAGAGTTAGCAGTAGAAAACCGGTTCAGTAAAACATTATAAGGTAAAATCCAGTGTACAAGTTTCCATTGAATATCTCCAACATACTTTGGAGTAGGCAAGAGATAAAAACTTCGCCAATTGAGGCAATTGGGGGGTATTGGGGGTAAAACATCCCGCCATCGAAGCCTCGGGTGCTCAGAAAATGTTTTTGCGTATAAAAATTTAACGTACGCGTTGTACAAAGTTTTCTTTGGAAAGGCGGGAAGGGATAATGCAGTATCATCAGGGCTGTTCAGGCCAGGGGACAGATTAAGTGGCGGGCTGAAGACTAGGAGTTTGGGGAAGTCACCCGCTGTTTCCTCGGGGGAAGGGCCAAGTTCCTCGCAGGTATTACGATACGTTGTGGATATCCCTTGAAGGAACCGAGAGATGATCCTGACAGATTTTATTCCGGTTTTTTGTGCCACAGCGGCAGCACTCAGCCAGCAGCTCCCAGACTCTGTCATGAGGTCTTTCACTCGCAGCAGCTTGGCATCAACAAAACGTTGAACGAGTCCCCTATTATTCAAGCTGTTTTCCAGGAAGGGGTTGTAGCATAGGGGCTCATTCAACAACATTTCCATGTTGTATGTTGCCATTTCACGGGAAAAGGACAGGGCTTGCCAGGCGTTCATCACCCCTTGGTAAAAGGTGGGCAGCAAGGATGAATCGATTTGATGAGGGTTCATCAAGAAAAGTTCTCGGTCGTAACCCAGCTTGCATGTAAGCTGCAATATGCAGTTAGCCAGAGGCCTCCAGAGTAGGGCTTCATCTCCATATACAAGTTGGCGCACGATATGAAGCCGGAAGACCATAATCCGGCTGCGGATATCAATAAGACCTTGGCCACCTTCAGTGAGTTGTAAGTATGCCACGGGGGGTTGGAGCCAGTGTTTCCCGCTCCAGAAAAAGTCGACAATGCTCTTTTGCAGTGTAATAAGAAGGCTCCCGGGCGGTTGTAGGCATATCATCTTATGCCATAGCATAGAGGCGACAAGATTGTTAATGACGAGAGTTCTTCCGCGGTACGAAAGTTGAGAAAGAAGTCCTTTCCAGCGGGCCAGTTTTGCCATTACCTTGTCCGGTAAACCCACCCAGTTCTGCTGCTCAAAGGTGTTGTCTCCTAGGAAAATACCGAGGTATTTAATGCCACTTTTCTGCCAGTTCACTCCTCCTGGTAGGACAATTGGCGGGCAATCTCCAGGTCCTATCCAAAGGGCTTCACTCTTCTTCCAGTTTACCTGGCCTGAACAAGCCTGACAATATGTCTTTAGTGCCTGAGCCACTGCAGTGACGTCAGCACTATTTTTTTATATAAATACAGACATCATCTGCATAGGCAGAGACTTTTAGCGGTGTGGTAAGAATTGATCCAGTGAAGCCAGAAATGTGCGTACGTAATTGGAGCAGAAGAGGTTCGATGGCAAGAGAGTATAAAAGTCCAGATAGCGGGCAACCTTGCCGTACTCCCCGTTGTACAGCAATGGGGCTGCACAATACTTGATTAATTTTAAGAACACTGGATATATTACAATACAAAAGTTTAACGTACGAGATAAAAATAGGTCCAAACCCAAAATTCTCTAAAACTCTAAAAAGGTACATGTGGTCAATACAGTCAAAGGCTTTTCCTTGGTCAATGAAAAACAGACCAACATTCATATTAAAATTGTTACAAAACCGAATGGTATCACGGATAAGAAAGATATTATTAAAAATAGTACGGCCAGGAATACAAAAGGATTGATGTTCTCCTATTAGTACATTCATAAAAGGTTTCATTCGATTAGACAAGGCTTTGGCTAAAATTTTATAATCCGTACATAAAACAGAAATAGGACGCCAGTTCTCTATAAGTTGAGTGTCCGCTTTCTTAGGAATTAAGGTGGTGACTGCTCTCCGGCAACTCCACGGCAGTTGTCCATCCTCTAAGCATTCATTCAATACCCGCAGTAGGTGAGGTCCAATGGCGTCCCAAAAAAACTGGAAAAATTCGCTAGTCAGCCCATCCAGTCCAGGGGCTTTATCAGGTTCCAAGGCCTTCAAGGCAGCGGTGAGCTCAGGTAACCTAAGAGGATCCTCCAACTGCTGCTTCTGATCCTCCACCAATGTTGGAAGGTTAGAAACAAGTTCCGATATTGCATCCTGGTTAATGTCATGCCGCATAAACCGTTGTTTAAAATGTTTCCGGGCACATTCCCTGATTCTGCCATCTTCATAAAGGAGTTCCCCATCATGGAGCAAGCGTGTAATCATTGACGAAGAGGCCCCCCTTTTAAGGCTGAAGAAGAATTTGGTTGGAGCATCAAGGTCGTGTATGTACCTCATCTTCAGGCGCAACAAAGCATTTTGTGCTCGCCTTTCGGATATGGAATTCAGTAAGGCCGTTTTTCCATGAATTTGTTGCCTCATTCCCTGGTACCTGGAATTGAGTACCAGTTCACTGGTAATTCCCTGCTTGTCGTAAAAGGCAACAAACAGGGTTGGCGGCAGGAAGGGCATCCGGCCGTAAAACATTGCTTCAAAAAGGGGACCAAAAAACAACAACAACCACGGTCCCCGAAAAGGCCAACCCCCGCTTTGCGGGGAAAAATGGCCTCTAAAACGGTGGTTTATTCCCTGGTAGCTCACACTTGCAGTTCCCTGAAGCTGTTCCTGTAATTCCAGGATTTCATCTTCAAGTAAGGTTGTGGTTTTTCTTTCCTCTTGAACACCATACGCACGATATTGTTGGCAGAACAGTCTGATGTGCGTTTTGGCATTATCCCACCATTGTCTGAGGTTTGAGAAATTCCCTTGGGAGGCAACTAGAATATTCCAAATTTCTGGAAAAATGTTCTTAAAGGTACTATCATCAAGTAAGTTGTTATTAAATTTCCAAAAAGCACTCTTGTGTTTCGGGCAGGGGGCAGAAATTTTGAGAAATGTTGCGCTGTGGTCTGAGAATCCTGATGGGCAAATTTTGGATGACAGAACGAGGCGTTCAAGTGGAGGATTAATATAAAACTTGTCCAAGCGAGCAAGTACAATATTACCCTGAATGCATCGACACCATGTGTATTGCCTGATTGATGGGTGCTGTCCCGCCATATATCTGTCAAATTCATTTGTTTTAAAAATTTGGTGAGAGGGATTGTGAAGGCAGGATGGGGCTCTGCACTGTTCCTGTCTAGTTGGGGTTGGAGGGTGCAATTAAAATCTCCACCAATACAAACATGATTGTCTTGGTTTTTTAGGGCGTTTTGGCTGTCGAGGGACGTTAGGTGTGTCCCAAGGTCATTTTAAAAAACTCGCCGAGCTACAGGCGTACTTGGGGCATAGATATTAAAAATAGTATAAAATTTTCCACAGTAGTGGAATTCTAGGGATGCTAGGGATCCCTTGTGTATTTCGTCGAATTTAAGCGATGAAGGCGAAAAGGAGGGGCTAAGAATTATTGCGACACCGCCTTTGCGGGAGTCACCGTTACTAAAAAAGGACAGGCCGGGGAAGAGCCTACACCACTCTGCGACACAGCAGTCGTTGGCATGGGTCTCTTGTAAGAGGGCAATGTCAACTTTATTCTGTAATAAAAAATCCCTTACTTGAACTTTACGGACAGAGCTACATCCTCCGTTAATATTCAAGCTACAAATGGAAAAACTCATTACAGCTATAAGGAGGAGTGACCACCACTCAATTTTTTGATAGCAGTTCATTCTTAGCTTTTTGCAACCACTTCTTTAAACGGTGACGTTGGGAGGAATTGAAATAAAAAACGTGGGGCCGTTTTACCATCAATCTAGCGGAATGTATAAAATCAGGTAGCTCCGGAAAAAAGGTTTCTATAACAACATTCCTTTTTCGGAATGTGTCCTTAAGAAACTTTTTTTTATCTCGGAGGGAGGGATTGGAGGGGTTTCTTCTTCCTTAAGGCTACCACATTCACTAACAGAGTCATCTATATCAGATGGCTCAGATGGTGTGTCACACTGGTTTTCATCATTTATCTCCTCACCGTCATCACATCCCTCCACGTTATCGGATGGGGCATAGTCCATAGAGGGAGGGGACGGGGAGGGAGAGAAATGAGCCATCTTCGGGGGAGGGGGGGAGGGGGGGGTACTAATTTTTGCGGTTCAACCATATCAGTTTCTAGGTCAGTAGACAAGGGCGAGGATTCATCCACATCTATGTCCTCCAATACAGAGAAACGATTTTCTGTGACGAGGGACAAATCTAGGGCAGAGAGGAGGGGCTGTCGGTTTTCAGTTGTAGGTTTTTTAAAGAGATGACCGTTTTCATCTGTTGTTTGCAGATGTCTTTTTTCTTTTGGGCAGACTAATTGAAACTCGTCCTGGTTAGTGGGAAGAGATTGCAAGGGTTTGGGGGGAGGAGGGGGGGGGGGGAGGACGTGATCATCGGGAGGGGATTTCCATCGGCTACCACGGCGAGAGAGGTAGGATCAGTTATAGCAGGCAACAAGCTGTGATTGGACGATGTTGCCTGGGGGGTGAGGTCTATCGTTAACAGGAGATGGCTGCAATTAGATCCTTCAGTAGAGGGAGGGGCCCCTGTTTCAAGGGGAGGGGAAGGGGGTACGGCGGGGGGGGGGGTTGGATCGGTGGTAGGAGGGCTTGGGTCGGTGGTAGACAGATTGGGATCAGTGGTGGTAAGGCTTGGGTCGATGGTGGGAAGGTTCGGGTCGGTGGTGGGAGGGCTTGGTTCGGCGGCGGGAAGGCTTGGTTCGGTGGTGGGAGGGTTTGGTTCGGTGGTGGGAAGGCTTGGGTCGGTGATGGAAGGGTTTGGGTCGGTGGTGGAAGGGTTTGGATCGGTGGTGGGAAGGTGGGGGGGGTTGCTTATTCCCGGTTCGGAGGGGAGGTTGTACTTGTGGAGAATTCTCTTTTCGGGGGCAGTCATGCTTAACATGCCCAAATTGTCCGCAGCCAAAACATTTTAGAACGTTGGTGGACACATACACTGTATATTCGTTCTGTTGATGTTTTAATTTTATTATAAGGTTTAAATCCTTCTGGGAATTTTTAAAATCATAAACACTTGCCGCCGGAATGAAACCACGTGCCTTAAATCGTTGTTTCGTGACCCGAAGGGAATCATGGAGATACGAGACACGATGGTACCGTATCTCTTTAATTAGTACATCGTCGGATACAAATGGGGGGCAATTGGATATCACGACTTTTATCGCTGGGAAATATCGTTGGAGGTATTGACTTATATAGGGTTGGTTTTCTAAGGCTTATATCAAAATATTAACTTATATCAAATGGGTCTTTTGAGGTGAAAGTGTGATGACGTCACCACGTCACGCGGCACGAATGCGCGCCTGTGTTGTTGGAGGTACTGACTTCTATAGGGTTGGTTTTCTAAGGCTTATATCAAAATATTAACTTATATCAAATGTCTTTTAAGATGAAAGCGCGATGACGTCACCACGTCACGCGGCACGAATGGGTCCATTGTGCACGCTTTCGTTTTATTTCCAAATTAAAATCTGTTTTCACTTTTGCCGTAAAAATGACATCAGTGCATCGAATGTGGTATCTTATTTGGTGAAATTCGGTCGATTTGAAGTGGTGAAAATAAAATGTGATCGTGGAAAATCGTAGCGAGGGGCCATTTTGAATCGGTTTTCGATTATTGCACCGGATTATTGCACCCTCCCATCACCCTCCCCCATCACCCTCCCATCACCCTCCCATCACCCTCTCATCACCCTGCCCCATCACCCTGCCCCATCACCCTGCCATCACCCTCCCATCACCCTGCCATCACCCTCCCATCACCCTCCCCCATCACCCTGCCATCACCCTCCCATCACCCTGCCATCACCCTCCCATCACCCTGCCATCACCCTCCCACCACCCTCTCGTTGGAGGTATTGACTTATTTAGGGTTGGTTTTCTAAGGCTGTAGGCCGCACCTCATTTTGTCGAATAAAGTGGTATTCGGGTGGTTCCGGTATTTGGGACCGCAGGGACGGAAAGTGCAGGTACGGGGTGCTTGGCACTCCCCAGCCGGCCCGCTCTGAAGGTTCGGATCGGGACACCGGGATTCATTCCGGTCGCCCGGTCGGCCCGGAGGTGGGGGTGCGGGGCCTGTCACGGAACGTCAAAACAAACGGCCTGCTGGGGCCGCCCAAAAGTCGGGCGTGAGGGGCGTGTCCACTAATGGAACGCCTCTCGCTTCCCAGATCGAGGGCCACGTGGTCAGGAGAACCTCGTCCCTTCTGGTTGCCCTGCCGTCCCGCCGTGGGCGCTGGCAGGGTGTACTTCAAACTAAGCTTAAGTGTCAAGTGTTAAGTTCCTCCTTGCCCTCGCAAGGGAAAGGCTAGGGTCAAGCTCTTCCAAATTTCCAAACACTAGAAATCGGACGTCTCAAATTAATTAACTAATTTGTTAATACATCTCAGTCGCCCGCGACCTCTCTAGCGCGGGCGTCGAACCAGTTCATTTCCGGGCGACCGGGCCGAGTATCGGCCCGGCCGTGGCCGAAGCCGTTGATTCCGCCGGAGCACGCTAACGCGTAGGCTCGCGCGTCCCCGGTCCGCCGGGGCTCCGCGGGTGTCCTACCGTGCGGACGGAACGTGAGGTTAGTGTCGAGGTTAGATCACTGCTGATCTCTCAAACTTCCGGGAGTAGGTGCCGGTGCCCGGGGACGGTGTTCGCTGTCTAAACATGGTAGCGCTAGGCCAGTGGGACCGCCGGGACCCACGTGCACTCACAAGTTGTTATGCGCGTGGGCGGCAGTATCACACCGGGGCGCCCAAACGCTCCCCGGCTAAAGTTCATCCTGGAAGCGCCCGCATTGTGCGGACAAACCAAGTCAAGGGCCACGTGGTCAGGAGAACCTCATCCCTTCCGGTCACACTGTGCCTATCGGCCGGCCTCGAAGACCGAAACTGTGACGGTGTCACCCGACAAACAGTGGGGAAATCATAACAAATAAATCTGGATCGATTGTCAAACCCTGTTCGACAATTTGTGGGACACAATCCACGTCGGACAAAAAAATAACGATCCGCTTGTTCATCCGCGAAGCGGCAACAACCTTGTCGATCCCGACAACACGACCGGTTGCGAGGACAACGTCCTCGACACTAACCTCACGTTCCGGAGGTACACAAAAGAACCCGTGCTTACGGGTCAGGCTCTGAAAGGCCGTAAATCGAGATAGTGCAGCTGCCATGCTGGAACAGCTGCACTTACACCCCCTCCCCAACTCGGGGAGGGTGAATATATAATATAATCTTCCCTACCCGAACTCCGGGAATGGGAAGTAATCAGACCTCTCCGATTTCCCTAACTTCGGAAAAGGGAGGCAACAAAACAAACTGAAGGAAAGATAAACGAAAGGAAAAAAAGGAAATAGAGGTTTAAGATGAAGGAGCAAACACCGATCGGGCGACGCCCAAAAACGGCGAACCCTTACCAGCGATCACCCTGTGCTCTCCGGCTCTCTCTCCCGTCTCAACGTATATGGGAATCACCAGGAAGACTCCACGAACAGGCACAAGGACACAGAGGAAGGGGAACGGGGGGGGGGGGGTAAGGGAGCAACAACACAGAGCACTCACAGGCCTCCACAAGCAGACGCCATGACAGTACAACCAGCATACAAACGGCCAGCAGGTAGAGAGAGAGAGAGAGAGAGAGAGAGAGAGAGAGAGAGAGAGAGAGAGAGAGAGAGAGACTGACTGTTTCTTCCTTTTATTACAAGAGTACAAAAAATCAGTAATGTTCAGTCATAAAGAAACAAAGCACAATAAAAATGGTCTCAAGGAAAAATTATTATCAAATCATCATCATCAAGTGTGCATATGACATCATTAAAAACCCACTTTTCTTTAAAACATGTTAAATTCTTGTTCATTTTAAAAAACCGGTACTCTAGCTTTAGTCTTGCATTTACAAGAGCCTTAAAGGTGAGCAGTACATCATATGACGAGTCAGAAGCGTTTCCCATTTTTTTCTTTCTGGATTTATAAATTGCAAACTTGGCCTGGCCAATTAAAAAATTCATTAAAACCACATTTCTAAGGGAAGACGGTCCTAAAACACCATAAATAAAAACATTGTGATTGAAGAGGGAACCAAGCTTCACAAAGCGTTCCTGAAGGAATGTAAAAAGAGGTTGCAATCGTTCACACTCAAGGTATATATGCGGTAGGGTTTCAATGGATGCACAGAAAGGGCATAGATTAGAGTTAGCAGTAGAAAACCGGTTCAGTAAAACATTATAAGGTAAAATCCAGTGTACAAGTTTCCATTGAATATCTCCAACATACTTTGGAGTAGGCAAAAGATAAAAACTTCGCCAATTGGGGCAATTGGGGGGTATTGGGGGTAAAACATCCCACCATCGAAGCCTCGGGTGCCCAGAAAATGTTTTTGCGTATAAAATTTTAACGTACGCGTTGTACAAAGTTTTCTTTGGAAAGGCGGGAAGGGATAATGCAGTATCATCAGGGCTGTTCAGGCCAGGGGACAGATTAAGTGGCGGGCTGAAGACTAGGAGTTTGGGGAAGTCACCCGCTGTTTCCTCGGGGGAAGGGCCAAGTTCCTCGCAGGTATTACGATACGTTGTGGATATCCCTTGAAGGAACCGAGAGATGATCCTGACAGATTTTATTCCGGTTTTTTGTGCCACAGCGGCAGCACTCAGCCGGTAGCTCCCAGACTCTGTCATGAGGTCTTTCACTCGCAGCAGCTTGGCATCAACAAAGCGTTGAACGAGTCCCCTATTATTCAAGCTGTTTTCCAGGAAGGGGTTGTAGCATAGGGGCTCATTCATCAACATTTCCATGTTGTATGTTGCCATTTCACGGGAAAAGGACAGGGCTTGCCAGGCGTTCATCACCCCTTGGTAAAAGGTGGGCAGCAAGGATGAATCGATTTGATGAGGGTTCATCAAGAAAAGTTCTCGGTCGTAACCCAGCTTGCATGTAAGCTGTAATATGCAGTTAGCCAGAGGCCTCCAGAGTAGGGCTTCATCTCCATATACAAGTTGGCGCACGATATGAAGCCGGAAGACCATAATCCGGCTGCGGATATCAATAAGACCTTGGCCACCTTCAGTGAGTGGTAAGTATGCCACGGGGGGTTGGAGCCAGTGTTTCCCGCTCCAGAAAAAGTCGACAATGCTCTTTTGCAGTGTAATAAGAAGGCTCCCGGGCGGTTGTAGGCATATCATCTTATGCCATAGCATAGAGGCGACAAGATTGTTAATGACGAGAGTTCTTCCGCGGTACGAAAGTTGAAAAAGAAGTCCTTTCCAGCGGGCCAGTTTTGCCATTACCTTGTCTGGTAATCCCACCCAGTTCTGTTGCTCAAAGGTGTTGTCTCCGAGGAAAATACCGAGGTATTTAATGCCACTTTTCTGCCAGTTCACTCCTCCTGGTAGGACAATTGGCGGGCAATCTCCAGGTCCTATCCAAAGGGCTTCACTCTTCTTCCAGTTTACCTGGCCTGAACAAGCCTGACAATATGTTTTTAGTGCTTGAACCACCGCAGTGACGTCAGCACTATTTTTTATATAAATACAGACATCATCTGCATAGGCAGAGACTTTTAGCGGTGTGGTAAGAATTGATCCAGTGAAGCCAGAAATGTGCGTACGTAATTGGAGCAGAAGAGGTTCGATGGCAAGAGAGTATAAAAGTCCAGATAGCGGGCAACCTTGCCGTACTCCCCGTTGTACAGCAATGGGGCTACACAATACTTGATTAATTTTAAGAACACTGGATATATTACAATACAAAAGTTTAACGTACGAGATAAAAATAGGTCCAAACCCAAAATTCTCTAAAACTCTAAAAAGGTACATGTGGTCAATACAGTCAAAGGCTTTTCCTTGGTCAATAAAAAACAGACCAACATTCATATTAAAATTGTTACAAAACCGAATGGTATCACGGATAAGAAAGATATTATTAAAAATAGTACGTCCAGGAATACAAAAGGATTGATGTTCTCCTATTAGTACATTCATAAAAGGTTTCATTCGATTAGACAAGGCTTTGGCTAAAATTTTATAATCCGTACATAAAACAGAAATAGGACGCCAGTTCTCTATAAGTTGAGTGTCCGCTTTCTTAGGAATTAAGGTGGTGACTGCTCTCCGGCAACTCCACGGCAGTTGTCCATCCTCTAAACATTCATTCAATACCCGCAGTAGGTGAGGTCCAATGGTGTCCCAAAAAAACTGGAAAAATTCACTTGTCAGCCCATCCAGTCCAGGGGCTTTATCAGGTTCTAAGGCCTTCAAGGCAGCGGTGAGCTCAGGTAACCTAAGAGGATCCTCCAACTGCTGCTTCTGATCCTCCGCCAATGTTGGAAGGTTAGAAACAAGTTCCGATATTGTATCCTGGTTAATGTCATGCCGCATAAACCGTTGTTTAAAATGTTTCCGGGCACATTCCCTGATTCTGCCATCTTCATAAAGGAGTTCCCCATCATGGAGCAAGCGTGTAATCATTGACGAAGAGGCCCCCCTTTTAAGGCTGAAGAAGAATTTGGTTGGAGCATCAAGGTCGTGTATGTACCTCATCTTCAGGCGCAATAAAGCATTTTGTGCTCGCCTTTCGGATATGGAATTCAGTAAGGCCGTTTTTCCATGGATTTGTTGCCTCATTCCCTGGTAGCTCACACTTGCGGTTCCCTGAAGCTGTTCCTGTAATTCCAGGATTTCATCTTCAAGTAAGGTTGTGGTTTTTCTTTCCTCTTGAACACCATACGCACGATATTGTTGGCAGAATAGTCTGATGTGCGTTTTGGCATTATCCCACCATTCTCTGAGGTTTGAGAAATTCCCTTGGGAGGCAACCAGAATATTCCAAATTTCTGGAAAAATGTCCTTAAAGGTACTATCATCAAGTAAGTTGTTATTAAATTTCCAAAAAGCACTCTTGTGTTTCGGGCAGGGGGCAGAAATTTTGAGAAATGTTGCGCTGTGGTCCGAGAATCCTGATGGGCAAATTTTGGATGACAGAACGAGGCGTTCAAGTGGAGGATTAATATAAAACTTGTCCAAGCGAGCAAGTACAATATTACCCTGAATGCATCGACACCATGTGTATTGCCTGATTGATGGGTGCTGTACCCGCCATATATCTGTCAAATTCATTTGTTTTAAAAATTTGGTGAGAGGGATTGTGGAGGCAGGATGGGGCTCTGCACTGTTCCTGTCTAGTTGGGGTTGAAGGGTGCAATTAAAATCTCCACCAATACAAACATGATTGTCTTGGTTTTTTAGGGCGTTTTGGCTGTCGAGGGACGTTAGGTGTGTCCCAAGGTCATTTTAAAAAACTCGCCGAGCTACAGGCGTACTTGGGGCATAGATATTAAAAATAGTATAAAATTTTCCACAGTAGTGGAATTCTAGGGATGCTAGGGATCCCTTGTGTATTTCGTCGAATTTAAGCGATGAAGGCGAAAAGGAGGGGCTAAGAATTATTGCGACACCGCCTTTGCGGGAGTCACCGTTACTAAAAAAGGACAGGCCGGGGAAGAGCCTACACCACTCTGCGACACAGCAGTCGTTGGCATGGGTCTCTTGTAAGAGGGCAATGTCAACTTTATTCTGTAATAAAAAATCCCTTACTTGAACTTTACGGACAGAGCTACATCCTCCGTTAATATTCAAGCTACAAATGGAAAAACTCATTACAGCTATAAGGAGGAGTGACCACCACTCAATTTTTTGATAGCAGTTCATTCTTAGCTTTTTGCAACCACTTCTTTAAACGGTGACGTTGGGAGGAATTGAAATAAAAAACGTGGGGCCGTTTTACCATCAATCTAGCGGAATGTATAAAATCAGGTAGCTCCGGAAAAAAGGTTTCTATAACAACATTCCTTTTTCGGAATGTGTCCTTAAGAAACTTTTTTTTATCTCGGAGGGAGGGATTGGAGGGGTTTCTTCTTCCTTAAGGCTACCACATTCACTAACAGAGTCATCTATATCAGATGGCTCAGATGGTGTGTCACACTGGTTTTCATCATTTATCTCCTCACCGTCATCACATCCCTCCACGTTATCGGATGGGGCATAGTCCATAGAGGGAGGGGACGGGGAGGGAGAGAAATGAGCCATCTTCGGGGGAGGGGGGGAGGGGGGGGGTACTAATTTTTGCGGTTCAACCATATCAGTTTCTAGGTCAGTAGACAAGGGCGAGGATTCATCCACATCTATGTCCTCCAATACAGAGAAACGATTTTCTGTGACGAGGGACAAATCTAGGGCAGAGAGGAGGGGCTGTCGGTTTTCAGTTGTAGGTTTTTTAAAGAGATGACCGTTTTCATCTGTTGTTTGCAGATGTCTTTTTTCTTTTGGGCAGACTAATTGAAACTCGTCCTGGTTAGTGGGAAGAGATTGCAAGGGTTTGGGGGGAGGAGGGGGGGGGGGAGGACGTGATCATCGGGAGGGGATTTCCATCGGCTACCACGGCGAGAGAGGTAGGATCAGTTATAGCAGGCAACAAGCTGTGATTGGACGATGTTGCCTGGGGGGTGAGGTCTATCGTTAACAGGAGATGGCTGCAATTAGATCCTTCAGTAGAGGGAGGGGCCCCTGTTTCAAGGGGAGGGGAAGGGGGTACGGCGGGGGGGGGGGTTGGATCGGTGGTAGGAGGGCTTGGGTCGGTGGTAGACAGATTGGGATCAGTGGTGGTAAGGCTTGGGTCGATGGTGGGAAGGTTCGGGTCGGTGGTGGGAGGGCTTGGTTCGGCGGCGGGAAGGCTTGGTTCGGTGGTGGGAGGGTTTGGTTCGGTGGTGGGAAGGCTTGGGTCGGTGATGGAAGGGTTTGGGTCGGTGGTGGAAGGGTTTGGATCGGTGGTGGGAAGGTGGGGGGGGTTGCTTATTCCCGGTTCGGAGGGGAGGTTGTACTTGTGGAGAATTCTCTTTTCGGGGGCAGTCATGCTTAACATGCCCAAATTGTCCGCAGCCAAAACATTTTAGAACGTTGGTGGACACATACACTGTATATTCGTTCTGTTGATGTTTTAATTTTATTATAAGGTTTAAATCCTTCTGGGAATTTTTAAAATCATAAACACTTGCCGCCGGAATGAAACCACGTGCCTTAAATCGTTGTTTCGTGACCCGAAGGGAATCATGGAGATACGAGACACGATGGTACCGTATCTCTTTAATTAGTACATCGTCGGATACAAATGGGGGGCAATTGGATATCACGACTTTTATCGCTGGGAAATATCGTTGGAGGTATTGACTTATATAGGGTTGGTTTTCTAAGGCTTATATCAAAATATTAACTTATATCAAATGGGTCTTTTGAGGTGAAAGTGTGATGACGTCACCACGTCACGCGGCACGAATGCGCGCCTGTGTTGTTGGAGGTACTGACTTCTATAGGGTTGGTTTTCTAAGGCTTATATCAAAATATTAACTTATATCAAATGTCTTTTAAGATGAAAGCGCGATGACGTCACCACGTCACGCGGCACGAATGGGTCCATTGTGCACGCTTTCGTTTTATTTCCAAATTAAAATCTGTTTTCACTTTTGCCGTAAAAATGACATCAGTGCATCGAATGTGGTATCTTATTTGGTGAAATTCGGTCGATTTGAAGTGGTGAAAATAAAATGTGATCGTGGAAAATCGTAGCGAGGGGCCATTTTGAATCGGTTTTCGATTATTGCACCGGATTATTGCACCCTCCCATCACCCTCCCCCATCACCCTCCCATCACCCTCCCATCACCCTCTCATCACCCTGCCCCATCACCCTGCCCCATCACCCTGCCATCACCCTCCCATCACCCTGCCATCACCCTCCCATCACCCTCCCCCATCACCCTGCCATCACCCTCCCATCACCCTGCCATCACCCTCCCATCACCCTGCCATCACCCTCCCATCACCCTGCCATCACCCTCCCACCACCCTCTCGTTGGAGGTATTGACTTATTTAGGGTTGGTTTTCTAAGGCTGTAGGCCGCACCTCATTTTGTCGAATAAAGTGGTATTCGGGTGGTTCCGGTATTTGGGACCGCAGGGACGGAAAGTGCAGGTACGGGGTGCTTGGCACTCCCCAGCCGGCCCGCTCTGAAGGTTCGGATCGGGACACCGGGATTCATTCCGGTCGCCCGGTCGGCCCGGAGGTGGGGGTGCGGGGCCTGTCACGGAACGTCAAAACAAACGGCCTGCTGGGGCCGCCCAAAAGTCGGGCGTGAGGGGCGTGTCCACTAATGGAACGCCTCTCGCTTCCCAGATCGAGGGCCACGTGGTCAGGAGAACCTCGTCCCTTCTGGTTGCCCTGCCGTCCCGCCGTGGGCGCTGGCAGGGTGTACTTCAAACTAAGCTTAAGTGTCAAGTGTTAAGTTCCTCCTTGCCCTCGCAAGGGAAAGGCTAGGGTCAAGCTCTTCCAAATTTCCAAACACTAGAAATCGGACGTCTCAAATTAATTAACTAATTTGTTAATACATCTCAGTCGCCCGCGACCTCTCTAGCGCGGGCGTCGAACCAGTTCATTTCCGGGCGACCGGGCCGAGTATCGGCCCGGCCGTGGCCGAAGCCGTTGATTCCGCCGGAGCACGCTAACGCGTAGGCTCGCGCGTCCCCGGTCCGCCGGGGCTCCGCGGGTGTCCTACCGTGCGGACGGAACGTGAGGTTAGTGTCGAGGTTAGATCACTGCTGATCTCTCAAACTTCCGGGAGTAGGTGCCGGTGCCCGGGGACGGTGTTCGCTGTCTAAACATGGTAGCGCTAGGCCAGTGGGACCGCCGGGACCCACGTGCACTCACAAGTTGTTATGCGCGTGGGCGGCAGTATCACACCGGGGCGCCCAAACGCTCCCCGGCTAAAGTTCATCCTGGAAGCGCCCGCATTGTGCGGACAAACCAAGTCAAGGGCCACGTGGTCAGGAGAACCTCATCCCTTCCGGTCACACTGTGCCTATCGGCCGGCCTCGAAGACCGAAACTGTGACGGTGTCACCCGACAAACAGTGGGGAAATCATAACAAATAAATCTGGATCGATTGTCAAACCCTGTTCGACAATTTGTGGGACACAATCCACGTCGGACAAAAAAATAACGATCCGCTTGTTCATCCGCGAAGCGGCAACAACCTTGTCGATCCCGACAACACGACCGGTTGCGAGGACAACGTCCTCGACACTAACCTCACGTTCCGGAGGTACACAAAAGAACCCGTGCTTACGGGTCAGGCTCTGAAAGGCCGTAAATCGAGATAGTGCAGCTGCCATGCTGGAACAGCTGCACTTACACCCCCTCCCCAACTCGGGGAGGGTGAATATATAATATAATCTTCCCTACCCGAACTCCGGGAATGGGAAGTAATCAGACCTCTCCGATTTCCCTAACTTCGGAAAAGGGAGGCAACAAAACAAACTGAAGGAAAGATAAACGAAAGGAAAAAAAGGAAATAGAGGTTTAAGATGAAGGAGCAAACACCGATCGGGCGACGCCCAAAAACGGCGAACCCTTACCAGCGATCACCCTGTGCTCTCCGGCTCTCTCTCCCGTCTCAACGTATATGGGAATCACCAGGAAGACTCCACGAACAGGCACAAGGACACAGAGGAAGGGGAACGGGGGGGGGGGGGGTAAGGGAGCAACAACACAGAGCACTCACAGGCCTCCACAAGCAGACGCCATGACAGTACAACCAGCATACAAACGGCCAGCAGGTAGAGAGAGAGAGAGAGAGAGAGAGAGAGAGAGAGAGAGAGAGAGAGAGAGACTGACTGTTTCTTCCTTTTATTACAAGAGTACAAAAAATCAGTAATGTTCAGTCATAAAGAAACAAAGCACAATAAAAATGGTCTCAAGGAAAAATTATTATCAAATCATCATCATCAAGTGTGCATATGACATCATTAAAAACCCACTTTTCTTTAAAACATGTTAAATTCTTGTTCATTTTAAAAAACCGGTACTCTAGCTTTAGTCTTGCATTTACAAGAGCCTTAAAGGTGAGCAGTACATCATATGACGAGTCAGAAGCGTTTCCCATTTTTTTCTTTCTGGATTTATAAATTGCAAACTTGGCCTGGCCAATTAAAAAATTCATTAAAACCACATTTCTAAGGGAAGACGGTCCTAAAACACCATAAATAAAAACATTGTGATTGAAGAGGGAACCAAGCTTCACAAAGCGTTCCTGAAGGAATGTAAAAAGAGGTTGCAATCGTTCACACTCAAGGTATATATGCGGTAGGGTTTCAATGGATGCACAGAAAGGGCATAGATTAGAGTTAGCAGTAGAAAACCGGTTCAGTAAAACATTATAAGGTAAAATCCAGTGTACAAGTTTCCATTGAATATCTCCAACATACTTTGGAGTAGGCAAAAGATAAAAACTTCGCCAATTGGGGCAATTGGGGGGTATTGGGGGTAAAACATCCCACCATCGAAGCCTCGGGTGCCCAGAAAATGTTTTTGCGTATAAAATTTTAACGTACGCGTTGTACAAAGTTTTCTTTGGAAAGGCGGGAAGGGATAATGCAGTATCATCAGGGCTGTTCAGGCCAGGGGACAGATTAAGTGGCGGGCTGAAGACTAGGAGTTTGGGGAAGTCACCCGCTGTTTCCTCGGGGGAAGGGCCAAGTTCCTCGCAGGTATTACGATACGTTGTGGATATCCCTTGAAGGAACCGAGAGATGATCCTGACAGATTTTATTCCGGTTTTTTGTGCCACAGCGGCAGCACTCAGCCGGTAGCTCCCAGACTCTGTCATGAGGTCTTTCACTCGCAGCAGCTTGGCATCAACAAAGCGTTGAACGAGTCCCCTATTATTCAAGCTGTTTTCCAGGAAGGGGTTGTAGCATAGGGGCTCATTCATCAACATTTCCATGTTGTATGTTGCCATTTCACGGGAAAAGGACAGGGCTTGCCAGGCGTTCATCACCCCTTGGTAAAAGGTGGGCAGCAAGGATGAATCGATTTGATGAGGGTTCATCAAGAAAAGTTCTCGGTCGTAACCCAGCTTGCATGTAAGCTGTAATATGCAGTTAGCCAGAGGCCTCCAGAGTAGGGCTTCATCTCCATATACAAGTTGGCGCACGATATGAAGCCGGAAGACCATAATCCGGCTGCGGATATCAATAAGACCTTGGCCACCTTCAGTGAGTGGTAAGTATGCCACGGGGGGTTGGAGCCAGTGTTTCCCGCTCCAGAAAAAGTCGACAATGCTCTTTTGCAGTGTAATAAGAAGGCTCCCGGGCGGTTGTAGGCATATCATCTTATGCCATAGCATAGAGGCGACAAGATTGTTAATGACGAGAGTTCTTCCGCGGTACGAAAGTTGAAAAAGAAGTCCTTTCCAGCGGGCCAGTTTTGCCATTACCTTGTCTGGTAATCCCACCCAGTTCTGTTGCTCAAAGGTGTTGTCTCCGAGGAAAATACCGAGGTATTTAATGCCACTTTTCTGCCAGTTCACTCCTCCTGGTAGGACAATTGGCGGGCAATCTCCAGGTCCTATCCAAAGGGCTTCACTCTTCTTCCAGTTTACCTGGCCTGAACAAGCCTGACAATATGTTTTTAGTGCTTGAACCACCGCAGTGACGTCAGCACTATTTTTTATATAAATACAGACATCATCTGCATAGGCAGAGACTTTTAGCGGTGTGGTAAGAATTGATCCAGTGAAGCCAGAAATGTGCGTACGTAATTGGAGCAGAAGAGGTTCGATGGCAAGAGAGTATAAAAGTCCAGATAGCGGGCAACCTTGCCGTACTCCCCGTTGTACAGCAATGGGGCTACACAATACTTGATTAATTTTAAGAACACTGGATATATTACAATACAAAAGTTTAACGTACGAGATAAAAATAGGTCCAAACCCAAAATTCTCTAAAACTCTAAAAAGGTACATGTGGTCAATACAGTCAAAGGCTTTTCCTTGGTCAATAAAAAACAGACCAACATTCATATTAAAATTGTTACAAAACCGAATGGTATCACGGATAAGAAAGATATTATTAAAAATAGTACGTCCAGGAATACAAAAGGATTGATGTTCTCCTATTAGTACATTCATAAAAGGTTTCATTCGATTAGACAAGGCTTTGGCTAAAATTTTATAATCCGTACATAAAACAGAAATAGGACGCCAGTTCTCTATAAGTTGAGTGTCCGCTTTCTTAGGAATTAAGGTGGTGACTGCTCTCCGGCAACTCCACGGCAGTTGTCCATCCTCTAAACATTCATTCAATACCCGCAGTAGGTGAGGTCCAATGGTGTCCCAAAAAAACTGGAAAAATTCACTTGTCAGCCCATCCAGTCCAGGGGCTTTATCAGGTTCTAAGGCCTTCAAGGCAGCGGTGAGCTCAGGTAACCTAAGAGGATCCTCCAACTGCTGCTTCTGATCCTCCGCCAATGTTGGAAGGTTAGAAACAAGTTCCGATATTGTATCCTGGTTAATGTCATGCCGCATAAACCGTTGTTTAAAATGTTTCCGGGCACATTCCCTGATTCTGCCATCTTCATAAAGGAGTTCCCCATCATGGAGCAAGCGTGTAATCATTGACGAAGAGGCCCCCCTTTTAAGGCTGAAGAAGAATTTGGTTGGAGCATCAAGGTCGTGTATGTACCTCATCTTCAGGCGCAATAAAGCATTTTGTGCTCGCCTTTCGGATATGGAATTCAGTAAGGCCGTTTTTCCATGGATTTGTTGCCTCATTCCCTGGTAGCTCACACTTGCGGTTCCCTGAAGCTGTTCCTGTAATTCCAGGATTTCATCTTCAAGTAAGGTTGTGGTTTTTCTTTCCTCTTGAACACCATACGCACGATATTGTTGGCAGAATAGTCTGATGTGCGTTTTGGCATTATCCCACCATTGTCTGAGGTTTGAGAAATTCCCTTGGGAGGCAACCAGAATATTCCAAATTTCTGGAAAAATGTCCTTAAAGGTACTATCATCAAGTAAGTTGTTATTAAATTTCCAAAAAGCACTCTTGTGTTTCGGGCAGGGGGCAGAAATTTTGAGAAATGTTGCGCTGTGGTCCGAGAATCCTGATGGGCAAATTTTGGATGACAGAACGAGGCGTTCAAGTGGAGGATTAATATAAAACTTGTCCAAGCGAGCAAGTACAATATTACCCTGAATGCATCGACACCATGTGTATTGCCTGATTGATGGGTGCTGTACCCGCCATATATCTGTCAAATTCATTTGTTTTAAAAATTTGGTGAGAGGGATTGTGGAGGCAGGATGGGGCTCTGCACTGTTCCTGTCTAGTTGGGGTTGAAGGGTGCAGTTAAAATCTCCACCAATACAAACATGATTGTCTCGGTTTTTTAGGGCGTTTTGGCTGTCGAGGGACGTTAGGTGTGTCCCAAGGTCATTAAAAAAAACTCGCCGAGCTACAGGCGTACTTGGGGCATAGATATTAAAAATAGTATAGAATTTTCCACAGTAGTGGAATTCTAGGGATGCTAGGGATCCCTTGTGTATTTCGTCGAATTTAAGCGATGAAGGCGAAAAGGAGGGGCTAAGAATTATTGTGACACCGCCTTTGCGGGAGTCACCGTTACTAAAGAAGGACAGGCCGGGGAAGAGCCTACACCACTCTGCGACACAGTAGTCGTTGGCATGGGTCTCTTGTAAGAGGGCAATGTCAACTTTCTTCTGTAATAAAAAATCCCTTACTTGAACTTTGCGGACAGAGCTACATCCTCCGTTAATATTCAAGCTACAAATGGAAAAACTCATTACAGCTATAAGGAGGAGTGACCACCACTCAATTTTTTGATAGCAGTTCATTCTTAGCTTTTTGCGACCACTTCTTTAAACGGTGACGTTGGGAGGAATTGAAATAAAAAACGTGGGGCCGTTTTACCATCAGTCTAGCGGAATGTATAAAATCAGGTAGCTCCGGAAAAAAGGTTTCTATTACAACATTCCTTTTTCGGAATGTGTCCTTAAGAAACCTTTTTATCTCGGAGGGAGGGATTGGAGGGATTTCTTCTTCCTTGAGGCTACCACATTCACTAACAGAGTCATCTATATCAGATGGCTCAGATGGTGTGTCACACTGGTTTTCATCATTTATCTCCTCACCGTCATCACATCCCTCCACGTTATCGGATGGGGCATAGTCCATAGAGGGGGGGGACGGGGAGGGCATCTTCAGGGGAGCAGGGGGGGGGTACTAATTTTTGCGGTTCAACCATATCAGTTTCTAGGTCAGTAGACAAGGGCGAGGATTCATCCACATCTATGTCCTCCAATACCGAGAAACGATTTTCTGTGACGAGGGACAAATCTAGGCCAGAGAGGGGGGGCTGTCGGTTTTCAGTTGTCGGTTTTTTAAAGAGATGACCGTTTTCATCTGTTGTTTGCAGATGTCTTTTTCCTTTTGGGCAGACTAATTGAAACTCGTCCTGGTTAGTGGGAAGAGATTGCAAGGGTTTGGGGGGAGGGGGGGGGAGGGAGGACGTGATCATCGGGAGGGGATTCCCATCGGCTACCACGGTGGGAGAGGTAGGATCAGTTATAGCAGGCAACAAGCTGTGATTGGACGATGTCGCCTGGGGGGTGAGATCTATAGTTAACAGGAGATGGCTGCAATTAGATCCTTCAGTAGAGGGAGGGGCCCCTGTTTCAAGGGGAGGGGAAGGGGGTACGGCGGGGGGGTTTGGATTGGTGGTAAGAGGGCTTGGGTCGGTGGTGGACAGATTGGGATCAGTGGTGGTAAGGCTTGGGTCGATGGTGGGAAGGTTCGGGTCGGTGGTGGGAGGGCTTGGTTCGGCGGCGGGAGGGCTTGGTTCGGTGGTGGGAAGGCTTGGGTCAGTGGTGGAAGGGTTTGGACCGGTGGTGGGAAGGTGGGGGGGGTTGCTTATTCCCGGTTCGGAGGGGAGGTTGCACTTGTGGAGAATTCTCTTTTCGGGGGCAGTCATGCTTAACATGCCCAAATTGTCCGCAGCCAAAACATTTTAGAACGTTGGTGGACACGTACACTGTATATTCGTTCTGTTGATGTTTTAATTTTATTATAAGGTTTAAATCCTTCTGGGAATTTTTTTAAATCATAAACACTTGCCGCCGGAATGAAACCACGTGCCTTAAATCGTTGTTTCGTGACCCAAAGGGAATCATGGAGATACGAGACACGATGGTACCGTATCGGGACAACTCTTTAATTAGTACATCGTCGGATACAAATGGGGGGCAATTTGATATCACGACTTTTATCGCTGGGCTATCTAGTGGGGAAATCATTACAAATAAATCTGGATCGATTGTCAAACCCTGTTCGACAATTTGTGGGACACAATCCACGTCGGACAAAAAAATAACGATCCGCTTGTTCATCCGTGAAGCGGCAACAACCTTGTCGATCCCGACAACACGACCGGTTGCGAGGACAACGTCCTCGACACTAACCTCACGTTCCGGAGGTACACAAAAGAACCCGTGCTTACGGGTCAGGCTCTGAAAGGCCGTAAATCGAGATAGTGCAGCTGCCATGCTGGAACAGCTGCACTTACAACCCCTCCCCAACTCGGGGAGGGTGAATATATAATACAATCTTCCCTACCCGAACTCCGGGAATGGGAAGCAATCAGACCTCTCCGATTTCCCTAACTTCGGAAAAGGGAGGCAACAAAACAAACTGAAGGAAGGATAAACGAAAGGAAAAAAAGGAAATAGAGGTTTAAGATGAAGGAGCAAACACCGATCGGGCGACGCCCAAAAACGGCGAACCCTTACCAGCGATCACCCTGTGCTCTCCGGCTCTCTCTCCCGTCTCAACGTATATGGGAATCACCAAGAAGACTCCACGAACAGGTACAAGGACACAGAGGGGGGAAAACGGGAGGGGGGAGGGGGGGGGATGGAGCAACAACACAGAGCACTCACAGGCCTCCACAAGCAGACGCCATGACAGTACAGCCAGCATACAAACGACCAGCAGGGGGCGCGAGAGAGAGAGAGAGAGAGAGAGAGAGAGAGAGAAGAGAGAGAAGAGAGAGAAGAGAGAGAAGAGAGAGAAAGAGAGAGAGAGAGAGAGAGAAAGAGAGAGAGACTTTTGACGTCCTTTTATTATCAAAATAATACAAAAAAAATGTATTTATATCTTTACACCAATCATAAATACATGAAAAAGCAATGAAACGAAAAGGTTACAGAAGTATCACGGCACACAATTTGCCAAAATAAAACATTAACTTTATACAACCTACAAAAATATTACCAGTTGGTTCTCACGAACCTCACACAACCCTTCATGACACCAAGTATTGGTGAATTCATCAAGATTGTTTGCATCCTTATAGAAACAAAACTCTAGTTTAAGTCTTGCTGACACGAGGGCATTGAAAAACAACATTACATTGCATTCCCCGGCAGGTTTACCGTTCAATTTCTCCCTTCTTGAGAGATATATTGCCAGCTTGGCTGTTGCAACAAGAAACCTCATTAACATATTTCCTTGCTTGACTTGGCATTAAAGCCGAAAATAAAAGAACGCAACGAGAAAACAACCTTCATTCTGTGTGCCACAAGATTAAACCACCGAAACAAAGGAACCAATCTCACACAATTAATGAAGGCGTGGAACACGTCCTCCGTACATATGCAGAATGGGCAACATGTGGATGTAGGAGAGAAATGGTTGATTAACTTATTGGAGAGGACTATCCAGTGGATCAGTCTCCATTGGAGATCACCAGATCTTTTACTTATGAGCTTGCTATACATGGAGTTCCATACAGGTTCAGAGGGGGGTCCCACAGGCAACAGTCTCTTCCACCGGATTACTCCATTTAGCGGCGTATCCCCCAGCAGTAACTTGACACATGACTTGTATAGCTCTTTACTGCTAGTCTCTTGAAAGGGGCTTATCCCCATGCTAACCGGGGGTAAGTCTTCCAACTTGAAGTGCACCAGTAACCCAGGAAAAACCCACTCATCGTGCAATGGTTCGAGCTCGTGGGACCAGCATACTCTCAGCCGTACCCCTATTCATATCACCTCTCTCAACACTTTTGCAGTCACTCTTTCGGACCGAATTCCTGCTAGCTCGGCTACTTCTCGAGCTGATTTCCACCCGCAACCTGAAACTTGCCGGAGGTGCCATACTTTTGTGATGTCGGCAATTATGAAATGCTGGCAGAGGTCCCTACTTTTGGGTATGTTTGGGAAAAGCCGATTGCAGAACAAAGGCTCTTGTGCAAACATATGGATGTCGTAGTTGTCTTCTTGACGGCACACTGTGAGGTTCTGCCAAGCATTCAACACACTCTGATAAAAAACAGGAAGAGGAGATGTGTCAACTTGTTGAAGCAGGACCAAGAAACATTCGCGGCCATATCCCAGCCCGCCAGCTTGCCGCAAAATGTGGGTGGCCAAAACATGGTTTGGTAATTGTTCTTTCACCAAAAGTTTTTGCACAGTGCATAGCCGAAAGGCCATTATGCGGCTCCTGATGTCGACCATACTCTGGCCACCCTCGGCCAATGGACGGCATACAACATTTGGCCGTAACCAGTGATGCCCTCCCCAAAAGAACTCCAACAGTTGCCTTTGCACTTCCTTCACCAAGCCTTCTGGTGGTTGCAGGCAGATGAATCTGTGCCACAAGAAGGAGGCGACGAGGTTCTTGACTACCAAAACTCGGCCCTTATACGAAAGGTGAGGCAGGGCTCTCCTCCATCTACTCAATCTCTTTTTTACGCGTTCAGCGACACCTTCCCAGTTTTTCTGGCCGTACTGTGGGGATCCAAGGAACACTCCAAGATAGCGAACACCTCCATCCACCCACTTTAAACTTGCAGGAAGGTGTATTGGCGGGTCTTGCGCCATTCTAGATGCACTGTCCCTGACAGAGGGAACCCATAGCGCTTTGCTCTTTTCCCAGTTGCACTTCAACGAGGAAGCTAAACCAAACAAATGTAGGCACTTAGCCAGAGCTGCAATGTCGTTATTGTTTTTAACAATGATTGCAACATCATCAGCATACGCCGATACGACAACTGGAGGATGATCAGGAGATATACTCATTCCAGAAACGTTATTCCTTAGTAACACGAGAAGTGATTCCATTACAAGGGTGAACAGTAAGCCGGAGACGGGGCAACCTTGCCTTACCCCCCTTTGAACCTGTATGGGAGAACAAAGCTCATTGTTCACCTTAACTAAACTGAATATATTGTTGTACAATAAAGCAATATAAGTTCTGAAATTATCTCCAAATCCACAGGCTTCAAGCACATGATTCAAAAAGACATGATCGATGCTATCAAAAGCCTTTTCTAAATCAAGAAAAATTATACCAAAGTCATTCTGCACACAGTTGCAACTTGCCATCTATGAGATCTCTAATGAAAAATATGTTATCATACATAGATCTACCTGGAATACAATAACTCTGATCAGGGTGAACCAAATCGCAAATTACCCTTTTAGCTCGATTCGCCAGAACTTTTGAAAGGATTTTATAATCAGTGCATAGTAGAGAAACAGGTCTCCAATTCTTCATTTGTCGCAAATCACCAGCCTTTGGAAGAAGGGACATCACCGCTCTTCTCAAACTTAAAGGCAATTCTCCATGAGTCAGTGATGATTCAAGAACATGCATCAGTTCTGGACCTAATAGTTCCCAAAATTCCACATAAAATTCAGCCGGCAGACCATCGATTCCAGGGGCTCTTCCCGAGTCCATTCCAGCCAGGGCTTGCGTTAACTCCTCGAGCGTAATTGGCGAGTCCATATCCAGCCACTGGGACTCGGTTAACGAGGATAGGTGAGAGGTTAAAAGTCTCATTGTTTCATCACAAACAACCTGTTTTGAAAACAGTTTGGAAAGGAAGTCCTGAACACATAACCGTCTGTCTCTGGGATTTACAACGACAGCTCCGCCAGGATTAATTACAGAAAAAATGTTCTTGGGTGCTTTACTGACAGAGTCCAGACGAAAAAAAGCTTTACTAGGGGTATCTAAAACCTTTAAGTTCTTAACCCTTAGTCTGAGCAACAACCCTGCTGCTTTCTCCTGGATTAACTCTCTCAGCTGAGTCTTCTTTTCTAGTAATAACTGGAAGTTTCTTGCATTATTATTTTTAGCAAGTTTACCTTCGAGCTGTACAATGTTAGCTTCCAAACAAGTCATTGTTATATTCTTAACATTTGTAATGTTTGCTCTAAACTGTTGACAAAACACCCGAATCTGGGCTTTCGTATTGTCCCACCAAAGATTAACTGAAGAAAAAGAGGGCTTTCTTTGGATTTGATTAGCCCAGAAAACTTGGAAGGCTTCTTTAAATAGACCATCTTCTAGAAGACTGGTATTAAATTTCCAGTATGCACTTTTATTTATTGACTGAGGAAAAAGAAACCCCATGGTTACTAAATGATGGTCTGAGAATATTGACGGAAAATAATCTGGAGAGACTATAGCGTTTCTAAAAGGTGAGTTTATATACCATCGGTCGAGTCTCGCAAAGGACACTCTTCCTCTGGTGATGCGGCTCCAGGTGAACTGAGGTTCATTGGGGAAAAGTACCCTCCATACATCTAGCAAACCCACCCGAGAAAGGAAAAGGGATAAATCAATACATGATTCGGGATGAGGTTCTGCCGAGTTCCTGTCCATTACAGGTTCAAAGGTACAGTTAAAATCACCCCCGATACACACACATTGGTTTAGATCAACTGTCTGCAGGTGATTAATCACAGACGCAAAGAAAGCTTTCCGTTCTGTGCTCTCACTTGGTGCGTACACATTGAATAATGTGAAATGGAAATTATTAACCTCCAGTTCAAGAGAGCTGAATCGGCCTTTAACAATCTCCTGGAAGAGGATTGACTCAGGTACTAGCCCTGGTCGAAGTACAAAAGCAACACCTGCCGAAAAGGAAGACAGGTTGCTAAAAAAGCACTGTCCCCCAAAAACGCGACACCAATCATATTCTACGTTTTGGGAGATGTGCGTTTCCTGCAGTAAAAGTACATCGACATTTTTGCGCCGAAACAAACTTTGCACTTGAGCTTGGCGGTTTGGGTTTGCACCTCCACCGTTAATGTTCAAGGTGCCAAAGGTAATTTGCTTCATTCCTTATCAAAAGGTTTGATTGGGTGTTGCGAAATCTCAAGACTGGCTTTTGTAATAAATTTCCTGAGTCGGTGAAATTGTGACCTTGTTAGTGGAAATTCTTTGCCCTTTCTTGTTATTTCCTTTGCTGATTGAATAAATGAACCTAAATCAGGAAATGTATCCCTGATAACTACATTTCGCTGTCTATAGGTTTCATTCAGAAAGGAGAGTACGAGTTGAGGAGATATCATTGGCTGACTCAACTGAGACTGAGACAACTCAGGCACCTCCTCATCCTCATCAGATTCCGACAAGTCTGACAAGGTCCCTCCAGGATCGAGGATGTCGGCCTCCGTGGTCACTATGGGAATTGTCAGTATCTCTGGGGATTCGCTGGAGAGCTCCACTGTGCAATCCACGATGCCATGGTGATATTTGTGCTCGTCAGAAGTTGAAGCCTCGGTTTCATCCTCTTGTGGAGCACAATCTACTGAATCAATGAGCGACTCGGTAACACAGTTTTGAATCTGCATCGGTGGAGCAGCACTGTGGAGGGATGAGTCAGTCACTGTCTGCTCGTTCACAGTGACTGATGTCAATGATCATAATGGTTCGTTCGAGGGTTTATCAACGTATTCAGCGTTGCAACTTATTTCACCCATATAGCAATTTGCGTCCACAGAGTTTGTACACAAACTTTCAGACATATTATCCTCAATTGCAGCACCCGATTCACCATCCTTTTTTTCAAACCCGATGGAAGCATGAGGAACACATTGAGGTGTGTGTTCAGCTACACTGGCCTTCTCCAATACCACCTTTTTGGATTACTGGTAGAAAAATTATCAACCGACGCCCTTCGTTTTTTAGAACCAATAATAGGGTCCTCCTCCATTCCTTCACTACATGAGGGAATCGCAGCAAAGGTTGTGCGAGTTGGGGTCGCTTCGGTTTCTGTGACAGGAACTCAGGAAGTGAAGTGCGATCGTTTTCTAGACTCGGGATATGCGCATCGATGCTGCTATTGTTCGTCTCACTGCAGGAGGGAACAGCAGGAACCGGTAAACTCACAGGATTAACTCCAGTCGGTTGAATAGGAACACGAGTATTATCATTTTTACAATCGGTGTATGCGTGGCCATTTTCCCCACACTTTGAACACGAAACCTTGGGACAAAAACGTTTAACGTGACCAAAGGCTCCACAGTGAAAGCACGTTAGTGAGGCTGACGAGGCGTACATTTGATACTCCCGATCGTCGGATTTTACTTTAAATGAAATATTTAACCCTGTATCATCACCACGATCGGGAAGTACCATGTAAACTTGGCGACGGAAACTCATAACGTGTTTTATCCTCTCGTCTCGGCTCTTCAGAGGGATCATGGACATTCTCGACACAGCTGTTCCATAACGAGAAAGGACTGACATTAGTTTGTCGTTTGATATAAATGGTGGTACGTTTGATACAACGATTTTCATCGCTGGAGTATCCATGGGGGACGCTAACATAAAAACACCACCTTTTGTGGTTAAACCTGCACTCACGACGTCGTGAACAAAGTTTTCTTCGGACAGGAAAATAACAACTTTTTGATTCATTCGTGAGGCAGCTCGGACATGCTCGCACCCGATTATTTTCCCCACTGTGAGTACCACATCCTCAGTGAGGACTCCTTCTGGTGGAACACACACAAATGCATGCTTCCTTGTTAGTCTATCGAACGCCTCTAACCGAGAGCGTGCATTCGCCATACCAGCGAATTCAACACCCCCCACTTGTCCGAACCGGACAAGAAGGTATCAAACCTAAATAATCGAACTAAAGTAAGTAATAAACGTGCATTATAAGCACAAAAATGGCTTACAAAACGCCGTCGAAGCCAGTAGGCCGCACCCAAAATGGGCCCGCTCTCAATCCTCTCTCTCTCGAAGACAAAGGTGTAGAACGGATGAAAACAAAATGCCAAAGTACACAGGATAGGAAGGAGAGGGAGGGGGGGGGCAGGGGAGGGCAGGAGAGGAGGAAAACTCACAAAGAACTCACTACAACACCGAGCAGTTGCTCACAGCCGCCATGACGCCACACCCACCACAAACGGCCTGGAAAGAGAGAGAGAGAGAGAGAGAGAGAGAGAGAATAATGAGTTGCATAAAGGGGGGGGGGGGGGGAACGACTTTGCTATACAGCCAAGGTTTGGACCATGTAGATATTAGTTCACTGGCGGTGCGGCAAGCGCCCGCACCGCGCGCTGGCGAGTGAAACAAAATGGCGTCAATGCGGAAGTTGTCGCTACTCTCTTTATGTAGGTACTCCAGGGGGAGGAGAAGGCACGAGGGTGGGGGGGGGGGGGGAGGATAAGGGACGAGGGTAGGGGGGGAGGAGAAGGGACGAGGACGGGGGGGGGGGGGGAGAAGGGACGAGGGAGGGATGGGAGGAGGGTGAATATCACTCTGAACAGTGATTAATTTAAGAAAAAGAGAAAAAGAAATTAAGAAAAAGAGAGAGAAAGAGAGAAAAAGAGAGAAAAAGAGAGAAAAAGAGAGAGAAAGAGAGCAAAAGGGAGAAAAAGAGAGAAAAGAGAGAGAAGAGAGAAAAAGAGAGAAAAGGGAGAAAAGAGAGAAAAAGAGAGAGAAAGAGAGCAAAAGGGAGAAAAAGAGAGAAAAGAGAGAAAAAGAGAGAAAAGGGGGAGAAAAAGAGAGAAAAAGAGAGAAAAAGAGAGAAAAACAGAGCGAGAGACAGAGAGAAAAAAAAAGAGAGAGAGAGAGAGAGAGAGAGAGAGTGAGAGAAATAGAGAAAAAGAGAGATAAAGAGAGAAAAGAGAGAGAAAGAGAGAAAAAGAAAGAGGAAGAAAGAGTAAGAGAGAAAAAGAGAGAAAACGTGTGTGCCAAACTAACACATGTGCCAAACTCAGACAAGCGCCAAACTAACACATGCGCCAAACCAACACATTCACCAAACCAAGACATGTGCCAAACCAACACATTCGCCAAAGTAACACATGCGCCAAACTCACACATGCGCCAAACCAACACATTCGCCAAACTAAGACATGCGCCAAACGAACACATTCGCCAAACGAACACATGTGCCAAACCAACACATACGCCAAACTAACACAAGCACCAAACCAACACATTCGCGAAACTAACACATGTGCCAAACTAACACATTCGCCAAACTAACACATGTGCCAAACCAACACATTCGCCAAACTAACACATGTGCCACACCAACACTTACGCCAAACTAACACAAGCACCAAACCAACACATTCGCGAAACTAACACATGTGCCAAACTAACACATTCACCAAACTAACACCTGTGCCAAACTAACACATGCGCCAAACCAACACATTCGCCAAACGAAGACATGCGCCAAATGAACACATGCGCCAAATGAACACATGCGACAAACGAACACATGCGCCAAACCAACACATTCGCCAAACTAACACATGTGCCAAACCAACACATTCGCCAATCTAACACATGCGACAAATTAACACATGCGCCAAACCAACACATTCGCCAAACTAAGACATGCACCAAACAAACAAATTCGCCAAACTAAGACATGCACCAAACGAACACATTCGCCAAACTAACACATTCGCCAAACTAACACAAACGTCAAACCAACACATTCATCAAACCAACACATACGCCAAACTAACACAAGCGCCAAACCAACACATTCGCCAAACGAACACATTCACCAAAGCAACACATCCGCCAAACTAACATAAGCGCCAAACCAACACATTCGCCAAACTAACACATGCGCCAAACCAACACATTCGCGAAACTAACACAAACACCAATCCAACACATGCGACAAACCAACACATTCACCAAACTAACACATGTGCCAAACCAACACATTCGCCAAACGAACACATGCGACAAATTAACACATGCGCCAAACCAACACTTTCACCAAACGAACACATGTGTTAAACCAACACATTGTGGCGGACACAAAAGCCCACTGGCGTGGTGACATCATTCCGCGCACCAAGTGGGCGGTGGCCACGCCCGAGGGGTAGGCGTGGCCTCATGATATACACCGGGCGCGCAGCCCGGAGCGCGCCAGTGTTACAGTGAGCTCCTGAAAAAAAGACGCTTATAAGTTACCACTTGTCCGCTTCCTCCTTGCTCGCAAGCAGCGCGCGTAACGCCGCGCTTTACTGGTGACCCCCTCGACGTTGGATCTGCCGGAGCGATCCTTCCACACGCGACGCCATTGCCATGGCCAACTTCATCAAACTTCCCGAATTTTGGGAGGCTCAGGCCGAAGTCTGGTTCGTCCAGGCCGAAGCCCAATTTCAGCTTCGGCGCCTCACCGGCGATGACACGCGCTATTGCCACGTCGTCGCCTCCCTCGGGCCCGGCACGGCCGCTCGAGTTGTGTCCGTCCTTCGCCACCCACCGGACGGCCACAAGTACGAGGCACTCAAGCGGCTACTCCTAGCCACGTTCGGCCTCACGGACGACGAACGGGTCGACCGCCTCCTGGATCTCCCCGAGCTCGGTGACACGCGCCCGTCGGTCCGAATGGACCATATGCTGTCACTGTTGGGCGACGAAGCCCCCGGTTCTCTATTCCGGGCGCTTTTCCGTCGCCAACTTCCAGCGCAGGTTCGCCTCGTGTTGGCCGGGACCGGGCTAACGGAACCCCGAGCATTGGCAGCCGAGGCGGACAGGTACTTCGCTGCTTCGGACACGCGGGCGAGAGTCGGCGTGGCCGTCACGGCCCTCGAGGCTGACGCTGCTGATGCTGCTGATGCTGCTGTTCCACAGCATCAGCTTATACAGCATACACAGCATTCTGATACGCACCTCGTGACCGCCGCCACTCCCCGCCCACCGCCGCGGCGAAAACCGCCACCGCGGGGAAACCCGCCAACTCCACCGGCCTGGCGGAGCCAGCCGCGCTCCTCCAGCTCCACCACCTGGTGCTGGTTCCACGCCAAGTTCGGCCACGAAGCTCGGCAGTGTCATCCGCCATGCTCCTTCAACAGGTCGGGAAACGCCTGGGCCAGCGCTCAATAGTGGCGATGAGCGCCGGCCGTTCGAGCAGCCTGCTGTTCATAACGGACACCTTCTCCGGGCGCCGTTACCTGTGCGACACGGGAGTGCAGGTGAGTGTCGTTCCCGCCGGCACATCAGACAAGCACGCCGCGGGTGGGGGCCCCGCGCTGCTTGCCGCGAACGGGACGCCCATCCGTACGTACGGAAAACGCTGCCTCTCTCTGCGGTTCGGAGGGCAGGTTTTCCGATGGACGTTCGTCACCGCCGACGTGCCCATGGCACTGCTTGGCGTGGACTTCCTGTGCGCTAATGGGCTCCTGGTCGACGTCAAGCGCAGACGTTTTGTCCAGGCCGAGATGTTCAGCTCGCTCGCTTGTGCGTTGCCCAGCTCAACGAGCGGCTTGCCAAGCGGCTTGCCGAACGGTTCGGTTCCGGCCACGTTGGTCTGTACGCTTCCGGCAGCGGACGCATTCACCCGCCTCCTCGCCGGCTTCCCGGCCCTCACGCGGCCCACCTTCTTGGCGGGGGCCGTCAAGCACGGGGTGGCCCATCACATCCCCACCGTCGGGCCACCGTTCTACGCCCGGGCACGCCGCCTCGAGCCGACGAAGCTGGCGGTGGCAAAAGCGGGGTTCGCTACCCTGGAGCGACTCGGCATCGTTCGGCGCTCAGAGAGCGCTTGGGCGTCACCGCTGCACATCGTGCCGAAGCCCGGCGGGGGATGGCGACCGTGCGGGGACTATCGCCGTCTCAATGACGCCACGACTCCCGACCGCTACCCCGTCCCCCACATTCAGGACTTTTCCGCCCGTTTGGCGGGCAGGTCCTTATTCTCGAAGGTGGACCTCATACGCGGCTACCATCAGGTCCCCGTCAGGCCGGAGGACGTCCCGAAGACGGCGGTCATCACGCCATTCGGACTCTTCGAGTTCCTGCGCATGCCCTTCGGTCTGAAGAATGCGGCTCAGGCGTTCCAGCGACTGATGGACAGCGTCCTGCACGACTTGGATTTTGTCTACGTCTACCTGGACGATATCCTCGTCGCCAGCACGTCCCGCGAAGAGCACCTACGCCACCTCCGCACGCTCTTCGAACGCCTGGGCCAGCATGGCCTGATTGTGAACCCCGCAAAGTGCCGGTTCGGCACCGCCATAATCGATTTTCTGGGGCACCGTGTCACCAGGCACGGAGCCGTCCCCCTGCCGGCCAAGGTGGAGGCGGTGAAGGGGTTTCCGCGCCCCCGCACGATCAGAGGGCTGCAGGAGTTCCTGGGCATGGTGAACTTTTACCATCGGTTCCTGCCCCGTATCGCCCAGCTCCTGCGCCCCCTGCCCGAAGCTCTCCGAGGTAAGCCGGGCAAAGGCGACGTTACCTGGACCGAGCAGATGGACACGGCGTTCACGGGCGCGAAGCTCGCCTTGGCTAACGCCACCATGCTCGCGCACCCGGCGCCCGATGCACCGATCGCCCTCACCACCGATGCCTCGGACTACGCGGTGGGCGCGGTGCACGAGCAATGGGTGCGTGGAGCTTGGCAACCGCTGGCGTTCTTTAGCCGGCAGCTTCGCCCGCCCGAACGCCGTTACAGTACCTTCGACCGCGAGTTGCTCGGGCTTCACTTGGCGGTGAGGCACTTCCGCCATCTGCTCGAGGGCCGTGCGTTCACTGCCTTCGTCGACCACAAGCCGCTGATCTTCGCGATGGGCAAGGTCACCGAGCCTTGGTCGGCCCGGCAGCAGCGTCACCTCTCGGCCGTGTCCGAGTACACGACGGACATCCAGCACGTCGCGGGGAAGGACAACCCGGTGGCGGATTGCCTTTCCCGGGCCGTCGCCCACGCAGTCCACCTCGGCATCGACTATGCCCGGATGGCAGCAGACCAGGCCGCTGACCCCGACGTCCAGGCCTTGCGGACCGCCGTCACGGGCCTCCGCGTCACCGAGGTGCCGTTCGACGGCGCGGGCACGGCCCTCTTGTGCGGCGTCTCCCTCGGGCGTCCTTGCCCCATCGTGCCCGCGGGCTGGCAGCGCCAGGTGTTTGACACCATCCACGGCCTGTCCCACCCGGGCGCGAGGGCCTCCCAAAGGCTGATCGCCGACAAGTTCGTCTGGCATGGCCTCCGGAAGGCCGTCCGCGGCTGGGCCAGGACGTGCCTCGCGTGCCAGCGCGCCAAGGTGCACCGGCACACCCAGGCCCCGTTGGCCCCGTTCACGGTGCCGGAACGCCGGTTTGACCACGTCCACGTGGACCTGGTGGGACCTCTGCCCCCCTCGCGGGGTTTCACCTACGTCCTCACCATGGTGGACCGCACCACCCGGTGGCCGGAGGCCGTGCCCTTGGCGTCGACAACGGCGGCCGATGTCGCGCAGGCTTTCATCGCCACCTGGGTCGCCCGGTTCGGCGCCCCCTCAGACATCTCGTCCGACCGCGGCCCCCAGTTCACCTCGGAGCTCTGGGGGGCGGTCGCGCAGGGGCTCGGGGTCCGGCTGCACCGAACCATGGCCTACCACCCCCAGGCTAACGGCCTGTGTGAGCGATTTCACCGCTCATTGAAGGCCGCGCTCCGGGCCACCCTCCGCGACGGCGGCTGGGTCGACAGGCTCCCCTGGGTCCTGCTGGGACTCCGGACGGTGCCCAAGGAGGACCTGCGCGCATCCGTGGCGGAGTTGGTCTTCGGGCAACCGCTGCGGGTGCCGGGCGAGTTCCTCCCCGACTCCACGGCACCATGGTCCGCGGCACAGCAGCGCTCCGCTCTGCAAGAGACCGCCCAGAGGTTCGCCCCGGTCCCAACGGCATGCCACGGGCTCCCACCGACGCACGTTGCCCCGGAGCTTCGCACGGCGGAGTACGTCTTCGTCCGCCACGATGCCCACCGGACACCACTGCGGCCCCCGTACGACGGGCCTTTCCGCATGCTGGAGACCGGGGTGAAGCACTTCACCCTGGACATCGGCGGTACTCCTGACCGCGTTTCGGTAGACCGCCTCAAGCCGGCCCACCTCGACGTGGACCATCCACTGCCAGTGGCCCGACCCCCACGTCGGGGCCGCCCCCCTGCGGGCGGACCCCCGGCACCGCCCAGCCCCGCCGCCACGCCGCCCCCCGGTCCTGCACCCATCCCAGGGGCAGCCAGGGGCATCCCACCTGGCATCCCTGCACCCCGGACGCCGCTCATCGCCAGGGGGCGCTTCGGCCGGGTCATTCGTCTGCCCTGCAAACTGGCCCTCCAGGTGCGCGGGAATTCTGGGGGGGCACGTGTGGCGGACACAAAAGCCCACTGGCGTGGTGACATCATTCCGCGCACCAAGTGGGCGGTGGCCACGCCCGAGGGGTAGGCGTGGCCTCATGATATACACCGGGCGCGCAGCCCGGAGCGCGCCAGTGTTACAGTGAGCTCCTGAAATAAAGACGCTTATAAGTTACCGCTTGGCCGCTTCCTCCTTGCTCGCAAGCAGCGCGCGTAACGCCGCGCTTTAACATACGCCAAACTAACACATGTGCCAAACGAACACATTCGCCAAACTAAGACATGCGCCAAACGAACACATGCACCAAAGCAACACATGCTCCAAACTAACACATCCGCCAAACTAACACAAACGCCAAACCAACACGTTCGCCAAACTAACACATGCGACAAACTAACACAAGCGCCAAACCAACACATCCGCCAAACTAACACAAGCGCCAAACCATCACATTCGCCAAACTAACACATGTGCCAAACAAACACATCCGCCAAACTAACACATGTGCCAAACCAACACATTCGCCAATCTAACACGTGCCAAACTAACACATGCGCCAAACTAACACATGCGACAAACCATCACAATCGCCAAACTAACACATGTGCTAAACCAACACATTCGCCAAACTAACACATGTGCCAAACTAACACATGTGTTAAACCAACACATTCGCCAAACTAAGACATGAGCCAAATGAACACATGCGCCAAACCAACTCATCCGCAAAACTAACACAAGCGCCAAACCATCACATTCGCCAAACTAACACATGTGCCAAACCAACACATCCGCCAAACTAACACATGTGCCAAACCAACACATTCGCCAAACTAACACATGTGCCAAACTAACACATGCGCCAAACCAACACATTCGCCAAACTAAGACATGCGACAAACTAACACATGCGCCAAACCAACGCATCCGCCAAACTAACACAAGCGCCAAACCAACACATTCGCCAAACTAACACAAGTGCCAAACAAACACGCCAAACAAACACATTCGCCGCGCTTAGGTCCACAAGCAACACGTAGGCCCACTTAGAGTATTAGTTATGTCATAGTATGTGTGAGTATAGGCCATTTCCCTTGTAATATCTGCGTTGTGTAAAGCCATGAGTTTAGGTCCTTTCATTTTTGCGCCACCCTCCAATTCCATCTATGGGCATAAATTGATCCCACTCCCCATTTGGCTGATACCTCAATTCTGTTACGCTTTGGGCTACCCGCAGCAGTTTGTTACGTTTTGGCTGCCAGCAGCATTTGCTGCCCTTTGTTCGTTCAAACTAGTCAAATAACACGAGGTAGGCCTGAGAAGAGGGAGGAGCGCGGGGTCGGGGTGTGGCGGCGCAAGGCAGCACGTCAGAGGCGATGACGGTAAGGGCCACCAGCCAACCAGGGCTCTGAAGGGAATGGCGTGATAGGGCATGGTAAGGGCGTCTAGCAAGTGCTAGAAAGTTTGCGGGGCGTGGATATAAAAGCCTTCGCCCAAAGCCCTTAAACAGGACTAGGAGGACTTACAAGGTCTGGAAGGAATTGCGCTGTATCGAGAGAACTTACCAAGAGGACTGAAGCAGAGGGCTTATGCAAGAGACTTACCAGCAGAAGCGCATTGAGAGCAATTCATTGTGTGAACACTTTGAGGCTTAGCGCTGTATTGAACTATTACGTACGCAGCCACGCGAGTGAACGCGGCAATAGCCGCCAGTGTAACCGCCAGAGCCCAGCCCCTACCGTTCGCCCCGTGTTATCCTGTGCGCGCCAACGACACGCGGAGAGCTCCTGCCATCTCTATTCATCTACTTTGCGGTGCGAGCTGGGGACCGGAGAGAGAGCTGCCCGGATGCCATTCCTGGACGTGCTGATTTTCATCTGCAATCCCCGTGTGAGTGTCTGTGTGTGAGACGGGCCCGTTCGTCTGGGGTATTAAGTATAAGACTGCTTAAGGACTGCACTGTGTCTTCTTCTTCTCATCATTGTACATAGTGTCTATAAATTCTGTTCTTCCTTTCTTCCAATTCGACCGCTTCTGTGATTTCCATCATTGGGTAAGCGTGGCATGAATAAGAACCGCTTGGATCGGGGTCTAGTAATTGATAACGGCTCAGATCACGGGTTCGCTACCGCTCGGCGTATCCACCAAAACCCGTGATTTGGGCGGGGCTTATTTCCTCATTTCTGGGCAGCGCGAGTAATTAGGTAATAGCGAATTCTTAGTCCTAAAACCCTATTTTGCGCTGTCCGGGAAGGACGTCATAGGTCCCGGGTCCAGTCGGTCAGTCAAAGACAAGGGGACTAAAACCCCCTTGGTAAGGGGAAAAGGCTGGTGGTGAGATCCGCAACAATATATATATACAATATAGTTGAAGACTCTTCCCCTTACACTGCCCTTTCCTCACCCTCTCGGTTCAACTCGGAAATTATGATCTTTTGAGGCTGGTTGTTGCATGTCCGATACTTGCCCATCCACCGATATGCGTGTGTGTGATTCTGTGTGTGTGTGTTATTTGTGTTACCCAGTGGTTCTGTCTTTCTTTCCAGAGCCAAGAACCCAACTTGGCAGTTTATATGCAGTGCAGCTCAGTCTCTTGCCACTTTGGTCACAGTCTCTTTCTTTCTTTTTCTCTCCTTCTCTCTTCTCTCTTCTCTCCTCTCTCTCTCTCTCTCTCTCTCTCTCTCTCTCTCTCTCTCTCTCTCTCTCTCTCTCTCTCTCTCTCTCTCCTGGCTGTCGGTGTGTTTGGGCGTGGCAAGATGGCGGCTGTGCATGTGTGGTGAGGTACGAGCTGCTCTGCTGTTCTATTTTTTTTTTGTCCCTTTCTGCTCGTCGTATTTCACCTTTTTCCTTCCCTCTGTTTGTTTATCTTCACATCTTTACTCCACATTTGTGCCCTCCCCTTTGATCAAACCCAACACCTCGGCGCTTCGGCCTTCCCCTCCCCTCCCCCACCCCCTTCTGCCTCCCTTTTCCCTCCTCGGTTTCTTTTTCTTATCTCGTTTTTATTTCTATTCACTCCTTCCTGTCCTTCGTTTCCTTTCCTTTTCTGAGAGAGAAAGAGAGCCCACAGCTGTTTGTGGATAACGTTTACATTAATCGGCGGCCCATCCCGTCCTCCAGCTGATCGTTTGTTTTTCTCCACCAGCTGTGTTTGTTTTCGCCTTTGAAAATCTGTCTCGGCTCGTAATTAATTAATCACTGTTGGAGAGCGATATTCATCCTCCTCCCATCCCCTCCCTCGTCCCTTCCCTCCTCCCCCTGTCCTCGTCCCTTCTCCCCTCGTCCCTCTCCCCTCCCTTCCCCTGTCCTCGTCCCTTCTCCCCTCCCTCCCCCTGCCCTCGTCCCTTTACCTCCCCCCTCATCCCTTGTCCCTTCTCCCTCACCATCGTCCTTTGTCCCTTCTCCCCCACCCACCCTCGTCCTTTGTCCCTTCTCCCCCCCCCACCCTCGTCCCTTGTCCCTTCTCCCCCCCCCACCCTCGTCCCTTGTCCCTTCTCCCCCCCCCCCACCCTCGTCCCTTGTCCCTTCTCCCCCCCACCCTCGTCCCCCACCACCCTCGTCCATTCTTCCCCCCCACCCTCGTCCCTTCTTCCCCCCACCCTCGTCCCTTCTCCCCCCCCACCCTCGTCCCTTCTCCCCCCCCCACCCTCGTCCCTTCTCCCCCCCCCCACCCTCGTCCCTTGTCCGTTCTCCCCCCACCCTCGTCCCTTGTCCCTTCTCCCCCCCCCGACCCTCGTCCTTTGTCCCTTCTCCCCCCCCACCCTCGTCCCTTGTCCCTTCTCCCCTCCCCCAACCCTCGTCCCTTCTCCCTCCCCCACCCTCGTCCCTTCTCCCTCCCCCACCCTCGTCCCTTCTCCCTCCCCCACCCTCGTCCCTTCTACCTCCCCCACCCTCGTCCCTTCTCCCCCACACCATCGTCCCTTCTCCCCCCCCCCCTCGTCCCTTCTCCCCTCCCCCACCCGTCCCTTCTCCCCTCCCCCACCCGTCCCTTCTCCCCTCCCCCACCCGTCCCTTCTCCCCTCCCCCACCCATCCCTTGTCCCCTCCCCCACCCTCGTCCCTTGTCCCTTCTCCCCTCCCCCAACCCTCGTCCCTTCTCCCTCCCCCACCCTCGTCCCTTCTCCCTCCCCCACCCTCGTCCCTTCTCCCTCCCCCACCCTCGTCCCTTCTCCCTCCCCCACCCTCGTCCCTTCTACCTCCCCCACCCTCGTCCCTTCTCCCCCACACCATCGTCCCTTCTCCCCCCCCCCTCGTCCCTTCTCCCCTCCCCCACCCGTCCCTTCTCCCCTCCCCCACCCGTCCCTTCTCCCCTCCCCCACCCGTCCCTTCTCCCCTCCCCCACCCATCCCTTGTCCCCTCCCCCACCCGTCCCTTGTCCCTTCTCTCCTCCCCCACCCTCGTCCCTTGGCCTTGTCCCTTCTCCCCTCCCCCATCCTCGTCCCTTGCCCTTTCTCCTACCCCCCTCCACCCTCGTCCCTTCTCCCTCCCCCACCCTCGTCCCTCCCCCACCCTCGTCCCTTCTCCCTCCCCCACCCTCGTCCCTTCTCCCTCCCCCACCCTCGTCCCTTGGCCTTGTCCCTTCTCCCCTCCCCCATCCTCATCCCTTGCCCTTTCTCCTACCCCCCTCCACCCTCGTCCCTTCTCCCTCCCCCACCCTCATCCCTTCTCCCCCCCCCCCCACCCTCGTCCCTTCTCCCTCCCCCACCCTCGTCCCTTCTCCCTCCCCCTCGTCCCTTCTCCCTCCCCCACACTCGTCCCTTCTCCCTCCCCCACCCTCGTCCCTTCTCCCTCCCCCACCCTCGTCCCTTCTCCCTCCCCCACCCTCGTCCCTTCTCCCTCCCCCACCCTCGTCCCTTCTCCCTCCCCCACCCTCGTCCCTTCTCCCTCCCCCACCCTCGTCCCTTCTCCCTCCCCCACCCTCGTCCCTTCTCCCTCCCCCACCCTCGTCCCTTCACCCCCCACCATCGTCCCTTCTCCTCCCCCCTGTAAGGTATCTCGACAAACTACGATCAATTGTAGTACACGTTTATTCACTCTGCCGATACAGGCCCGATTAACTGCAGCGCCATCCGAGCTGGGGCGTAGGGATACCATGCGGTCCCGGTGTAGGGATACAACGGTGAATATTTGCAGCTTCATACATGACATCCTCCCCTTTAAGTCCAAAATTACCAAGAGCAATACGTGCTAGATTTCAAGAATTGACATTTCAAAAGCAACATTTCCAAAACATGTGAAAATATGTGTGCAAACGATTATGAGAATAATGAAAATACGTGAAAATAGAACATGTGTCACCGTGAAAATAGAACATGTGTCACCGTGAAAAAAAACATCTTCAAAGATTCAACCGGTCGGGTGCTTTTCTCTCACGCATTGAGCGTCGCGGTGTACCAGTGGATACAGAGTCCGAGGTGATTCCTTTGGGTGGCGGTGTACCAGTGGATACAGAGTCCGAGGTGATTCCTTTGGGTCGCGGTGTACCAGTGGATACAGAGTCCGAGGTGATTTTCCTTTGGGTCGCGGTGTACCAGTAGATACAGAGTCCGAGGTGATTCCTTTGGGTCGCGGTGTACCAGTGGATGCAGAGTCCGAGGTGATTCCTTTGGGTCGCGGTGTACCAGTGGATACAGAGTCCGAGGTGATTCCTTTGGGTCGCGGTGTACCAGTGGATACAGAGTCTGAGGTGATTCCTTTGGTCTCCACGAAGGGTGTAGCGTTCGCAGAGGTTTTCGGGGCATCCGAGCTGGCTGGAGCGGCCACGACGATCTCCGGCAGTGGCAGGTCGAACTGTTGTCCTGACTGTGACGATGCTGCAGGCTCTATCGACTCACAGTGACGGTAGGTTATGTGGTCCTGATGTCGACGAATTTCGCGGCCGTCCTGCAGGCGAATCACGCAGGACAGTGGACCTGGCTTCTCGATGATGTCCCCCGGTAGCCACGTCGCACCTGCACCAAAATTTCGGGCAAACACTGGATCTCCAATGTTGATACATCGACTGTTGGACGTCTTATCGTGCACCAACTTTTGATTAAGCTGGCTCTGATAAACATTTGATGATATGTCTGGTTTGAGATTGTCAAGTGTCGATCTCACGTGTCGTTTCATCAATAACTCAGACGGAGCTGCACCGGTTGTCAATTGTGGCGTGATGCGGTATTTGAACAGGAGACGAGAAAGCTTCGTTTCCAGGGTCCCTCCTGAAGTTTCTGCAATCCGGATTTGATGATTCCCACGGATCGTTCAGCCAAGCCATTTGAAGCCTGGTGATGTGGGCTGACAAACTTATGTTTGATGCCGTTCCGACGTGTGAACTCGGCAAACTCGGACCGTTATCACTCACGATCATCCTGGGCAGACCATGAGTGGCGAAACAGCGTCTGAGTCTTTCGATGACAATGGCTGACGTAGGACTACGCGTCACATAGGCATCAATCCGTTTTGTGTGCGCGTCCGTAATTATTAGAATCATGCTGCCGTTAATAGGCCCGGCATAATCGAGATGTCGGCGATGCCATGGTTCGCTGGGCCATTCCCAGGGATGCAGTGGCGCTTTCGCAGGTGTATTCCGGGTGCTCTGGCAGGGGTAACAATGTTGAACATGATGTTCGATATCAGCATCAAGATTCGGCCACCACACATAGTTTCTAGCGAGTGACTTCATCTTCACAATCCCGGGGTGACAGTCATGGATTTCATCCGTGACCCTGGAACGCAGATTTTTTGGGATCACGACACGACATCCCCAGAGTAGGCAACCATTTCACACCGAGTTCGTTTTTACGTGCTTTAAAAGCCGCAAAATCTGGGTCACCCTCAGGTAGCAAATGCCATCCAAGCTGTACAGCCTGGACAGTTCTGAACAGAACGGGGTCTCGTCGAGTATGAGTGCAGATCTGGTCGGAATCGACAGCACAATCTTCCAGATGATCCGTCAGTGCGCTAATGGATCCTGGTGTAGGCGAATCATCAACGGATTCTGGAAGGGGTAACCGGACTCATGGCATCCGCATTTGTGATAGACGAACCGGGCTTATAACATATGGTGTAGTCATAAGCAGCGAGAAACAGGGACCAGCGGATGATTCTGGGCGGTAGTGTGTCAGATGTCGCCTTAGTTGGACCAAACAGACTGATCAGCGGCTTGTGATCAGTGCGAATCGTGAAATGATGTCCAAGAAGGTACTGGCGAAATTTGCTGACGCCGAAAACGATTCCCAATCCTTCCTTGTCAAGTTGGGAATAGTTCTTCTCTGCTGGGGACAACGTTCTGGATGCAAATACAACCGGTCTTTCCGTACCATCAGGCATCACGTGTGAAAATACACTCCCCACTCCATACCGACAGGCATCGCATGTCAGCACAAGATCCTTCTCTGGATCAAAATGAACGAGAACATTGGATGATTTGAGCAGATCCTTAGAGATCTGGAATGCTGATTGTTCAGTAGACCCCCAGCTCCAGGAGACTCCTTTCCTCAAAAGCCGATAAAGGAGGCCCAAAACGTTGGTCACATTCGGGATGTAACGACCATAGAACTGAAGCAAACCGAGGTATGACTTCAATTCGGTCACGTCTCGTGGAGCAGGAGCATCCTTGATAGCTCGGACTTTCTCATCTGTCGGGTGTAGACCCTCGGCATCAATCGTATGACCCAGGTACGTGACTGATGGCACCATAAACTTGCACTTGTCTCGACGCAAACGTAGGCCGGAGTCCGAAATCTTCTTCAGAACTCTATCCAGGTTTTGTAGATGTTCCGTGTCCGTACAACCAGTAACCAGAATATCATCCTGGTAACAAACGACGTTTCGTTCGGCGGCAAACAAACTGTCCATGACACGCTGATAAATTCCAGGTGCAGATTTCACTCCAAACCTGAGTCGGTGGTACCTGTACATCCCACGATGCGTGTTGATGGTAAGATACTGTTTCGAATTCTCGTCCAAGCGGAGCTGTAGATAGGCGGATTTGAGATCGAGTTTCGTAAAAGTCTTGCCTCCCGTGAGACGAGCACAGAGGTCTTCGATCCTCGGGATTGGATATTTATCCAATGAAGAATACTTGTTCACGGTCATTTTATAATCTCCACATATGCGGATGGACTGGTCCGATTTTATGACCGGAACGATGGGCGCCGCCCATTCGGCATATTGGATTTGCTCAATGATGCCCAGATTTTCAAGATGATCCAGTTCCTTGTCAATCCGCTCCCGCAGGGCGAAAGGGACTGGGCGAGCTCTGCAAAATATAGGATTGGCATCCCGGTCAACAATGAGTTTAGCCGTATGTCCTTTCAAGGTTCCAAGCTCATCCTTGAAGACATCCGGGTACGTATCCAGCACATTTTTGAGTGTGTATGCTGCGGTAGGAGAAACGTTGGCTGCCCGGAGTTGATGAATGCTTTTCCACTTCAGTCGAATTATGCTCAACCAGTCCCTGCCGAGTAAGGAAGGGCCCTTTCCAGGAATGACGATCAGGGGTAGGTGAAACTCACGGTTATCGTAGCCCACCGTGACGTCACATGTACCGCAGGGAACAATCTTCTCACCTGTATAGGTGGAGAGTCCATAGGTAGTATGTTTCAGATGGGGTTGGTCAGCATCACTCCACAGGTTTGTGAAAACAGCATGGCTGATGAGCGAGACGGCCGCACCAGTGTCAACCTCCATTTGCAATGGTCGATTGTTGACGACAACAGTGGCAAGAAGAGGGTCCCGCCTATGGTGAGAATCAATATGAAGCAGGTCATACGATTCTGAGTTGTCGGAAACAGAGCTCACCTGGTCAAGCTCAGGTTCCTCCGAACCGATAAACTGATGAATCTTGTCAGCAGCTTTTCCTTTTCCCGATTTGCGAGTGATGCAAGCTGGAGCAATATGGCCAGTTTTCGAACAGAAATGGCAGGTGGCATCTTTGAACCGACACGTCTCCGGAGGGTGCTTTCCGTTGCACCGAAAACATTTGTTGTGTGTTTGAGACTGCACTGGCTTCTGACGAGGAGCCTTGTTCCAACGTTTTGGCTGAACATGATCCAACCGATTCACAGCAGGGCTGGTACCAGATGAGCGAGTGGCACCGATGCTTGTAGCGTTGCGTTCAGCACTTTCCATGGAAATGGCGGTGTCTCTGGCATTTTGGAACGTCAGTCTTCTCTCAGCAAGCAGGCGTCTACGAGTGCGGTCATCGGACATGCCAACCACCAGCAAATCACGGAGCATGTCATCAATCGTGTCCCCAAACTCACACAGATGTGACAGTTTTTTGAGGTGTGCGATGAAGTCTGCGATCGACTGACCTTGATGCTATCTGCACATGTAAAAATTAAACCGACACAGGATGACTGAAGGAGATGGATTACAATGTTCCATCAAAACGGCCTTGAGCTCTGCATACGTGAACTCCTGGATTGTCCGAGGCCGAATCAGGTTTTTAACGAGTCTGAACGTCTCACCTCCGCAAACGGACAGGAAGACGGCCTTCATCCGGGCTTCGGTCGCGATGCCGTTCGCCTCGAAGTAAAAAGACAACCGCTCAGAATACGTGTCAAAATCCCCCTCATGAGGGTTGAATTCATCGATATGGCCGAAAGAAGTCATGGTCTAGATGTTTATCCTCGTCGCCATGTAAGGTATCTCGACAAACTACGATCAATTGTAGTACACGTTTATTCACTCTGCCGATACAGGCCCGATTAACTGCCGCGCCATCCGAGCTGGGGCGTAGGGATACCATGCGGTCCGGGTGCAGGGATACAACGGTGAATATTTGCAGCTTCATACATGACACCCCCGCCCTCATCCCTTCTCCCCCCTCCCCCACCCTCGTCACTTCTCCCTCCCCCACCCTCGTCCCTTCTTCCCCCCCCCCCCCACCATCGTCCCCTCTCCCCCCCCCCACCATCGTCCCCTTCTCCTCCCCCACCCTCATCCCTTCTCCCTCCTCCCCCACCCTCGTCCCTTCTCCCTCCTCCCCACCCTCGTCCCTCGTCCCTTCTCCCCCCCCACCCTTGTCCCTTCTCCCTCCCCCACCCTCGTCCCTTGTCCCTCCCCCAACCCTCGTCCCTTGTCCCTTCTCCCTCCCCCACCCTCGTCTCTTCTTCCCCCACCCTCGTCCCTTCACCTCCTCCCCACCCTCGTCCCTTTTCTCCCCCCACCCTCGTCCCTTCTCCCCCCACACCCTCGTCCCTTCCCCCCCCCCACCCTCGTCCCTTCCCCCCCCACCCTCGTCCCTTCTCCCCCCCACCCTCGTCCCGTCTCCCCCCCCCCATCCTCATCCCTTCTCCCCCCCACCTCGTCCCTTCTCCCCCCCCCCACCCTCGTCCCTTCTCCCCCCCACCCTCGTCCCTTCTCCCCCCCACCCTCGTCCCTTCTCCTCCCCCCCACCCTCGTCCCTTCTCCCCCCCCACCCTCGTCCCTTCTCCCCCCCCCCACCCTCGTCCCTTCTCCCCCCCCCACCCTCGTCCCTTCTCCCCCCCCACCCTCGTCCCTTCTCCCCCCCCACCCTCGTCCCTTCTCCCCCCCTCGTCCCTTCTCCCCCTCCACCCTCGTCCCTTCTCCCCCCCCACCCTCGTCCCTTCTCCCCCCCCCACCCTCGTCCCTTCTCCCCCCCCACCCTCGTCCCTTCTCCCCCCCCCCACCCTCATCCCTTCTCCCCCCCCCCCCCCACCCTTGTCCCTTGTAAATTATGACTTCGTTTTCGCGTTTCGCGGCATATGAAGCGTTAACGCGTAGACATGGCGTCGTTTGTGTCCCGCCGAACGATGTCAGCGTCGAGGACCTCGTTATTGCTGTCGGCAACATAATCGGTATTGATAAAGTTCGTGCAGCCTCGCGAATGAACAAACATGTCGTTATTTTCGTATCCGAGGCTGAACTGGTTCACGAGATTGTATCTACAGGATTATCGACAGATGATGGACATTTCGTACTCGTGTCCCCTCTCGACACTCCAGCCGTTAAGGTCATCATGTAGCGGTTACCGCTGGGTGTACACAATCGCCTTGCACCTACCAGGACGCGGCCAGGGAGCAATCACCATGCCGGGCTCGTCCAGGCCGCCCGGACAGGCCCAGACGCGCCTCTCCCGGGCGTGCCCGGACTCGCTGTTCCCGGGCTCACCCGAGCCTCCCGGGCACGCCCGGTCTCGTCTTTCCCGGGCATGCCCAGACTCGTCTTTCCAGGGCTCGCCCAGGACACCCGGGCATGCCCGCTTTCGCCTTTCCAGGGCTCGCCCAGGACGCCCGGGCATGCCCGCTCTCGCCTTTCCAGGGCTCGCCCAGGACGCCCGGGCATGCCCGCTCTCGCCTTTCCAGGGCTCGCCCAGGACGCCCGGGCACGCCCAGCCTCGCCTTTCCAAGGCTCGCCCAGGATGCCCGGGCAGGTCCAGACTCGCCTTTCCAGGACTCGCCCTTGACGCCCGGGCATGCCCGGTCTCGCTTTTCCCGGGCAAACGCTCCGGCATAATGTGTATATATATTGCTGCCCGATAAACGGGCTTTTCAGAGTACCTGAGTTTGATACGTGCAATAAAGCAACTTGGATGAATTTCCGTCTTTGGTCGCGTCAATCCTTCCGACTCGCGTTGGAGCATAGCTCCTTCATTGGTGACCCCGAACTGCAGTTGGACACGGCAGTTGCCCTTAAACTGCCTACCTTCTGGGAGGCTCACGCGGCTGTTTGGTTCGCCCAGGCGGACTCCCAGTTCGCCCTGTGAGGCATCACCGCCGACGACACCCGCTTCCACCATGTGGTAGCAGCGCTTGGCTCCGCCACCGCGGCCCGCGCCCTGAGCCTCCTCGAGCGCCCGCCAGCCGCTGACAAGTATGACGCGATTAAGACGCTCCTCCTCGACGCTTTCGCCCTCTCACCGGCGGAACGCGCACGATGCCTGCTCGACCTGCCCGAGCTCGGCGACACGCGCCCGTCCGAGCGGATGGACTACATGCTCTTGTTGCTCGGTGAGCACTCTCCGGATTTTCTGTTCCGAGAGCTGTTCCTCCGCCAGCTGCCTAACCAGGTACGCCTCGCCCTGGCAGGCACGTCAATCACGGATCCCCGCGCCCTCGCCAGGGAAGCCGACAAGATCTCCTCGGCAGGCCAGCACATCGGAGCGGCTACCTGGAGCCCGCCGCCGTCCGAGGCGACGCCCACGACGCCCGAGCGCCCTGTGCGGTTGGAGGCCGAACTGCCGGTGCAACTGGCGGCCACCACGCCGCGCCGACCGCTTCCAACACGACGGCCGCGACCTCCACCTGACCAGGCGTGGTGTCATTACCACGCCAGGTTCGGACACAAGGCTCGGACATGCCGACCCCCGTGCACTTTCGGCAATACGGGAAACGGCCGCGGCGTTCATTACCAGCCATGAGCGCCGGCCAATCGGGCAACTTGCTTTTTATTAAGGTCAACGTCCGGGCGGCGTTTCCTTTGTGACACCGGCGCCCAACTGAGCGTCATACCCGCCTCCGTGCAGGACAGGCGGAACGCCATTTGCGGCCCCTCCTTGGTCGCTGCTAATGGATCGGCCATACGCACCTTCGGCCCGCGCAACGTCACCCTCTGCTTCGGCAGCCAGCGCTTTCAGTGGACCTTTGTGACCGCCAGCGTCCCCATGGCTTTGCTGGGCGCCGACTTCCTCTGCGCGCACGGGCTGCTGGTCGACGTCAAACGACGTCGCCTTGTCAACGCCGAGACCTTCAGCTCCCTGGCATGTACGATGAGCAGCTCTGCGCCGACTGAACTGGCATGCGCCCTCCTGATGGCGAACGAGTTCGCTCGCCTGCTCGCGGAATTCCCGGCCCTCACGCGGCCGTCGTTTTCGGCCGTCGCAGTGCGACATGGGATCGACCACCACATACCCACTACGGGCCCGCCGGTCTACGCCAGAGCCTGCCGCCTCGACCCGGCCAAGCTCGCCGTGGCAAAGGCCGAGTTCGACGCATTGGAGCGCCTCAGCATCGTGCGGCGCTCCGATAGCGCGTGGGCCTCACCACTGCACATCGTGCCAAAGCCGGGGGGCGGATGGCGCCCGTGTGGCGACTACCGCCCCCTCAACGACGCAACCACCCCCGACAGGTACCCGATCCCGCACATCCAAGACTTTTCCGCCCGTTTGGCGGGACGGGTCATTTTTTCGAAAATTGACCTGATACGGGGATACCACCAGGTACCTGTCAGGCCGCCAAAGACGGCCGTCATCACGCCATTCGGCCTGTTCGAATTTTTGAGGATGCCGTTTGGTCTCAAGAACGTGGCCCAGGCGTTCCAACGCTTGATGGACGGCGTGCTGCGCGACCTGCCATTTCTTTTCGTCTATCTGGACGACATCCTCGTCGCCAGCATGTCCCGAGCCGAGCACCTCCTCCACCTCCGAACGCTGTTCGGACGCCTCAGCGAGCACGGCTTAATTGTCAACCCGGCCAAATGCCACTTCGGCACGACGACCGTTGACTTTTTGGGCCACCGCATCACCAAGACCGGGGCAGTGCCGCTGCCGACCAAGGTCGAGGCCATCACTAAGTTCCCGCGTCCCCGCTCCATCAAGGCCCTGCAAGAGTTCCTCGGCATGGTGAATTTTTATCACCAATTCGTGCCCCGCGCTGCTCAGCTCATGCGGCCCCTTTACGAAGCCCTCTGGGGCAAGCCGGCCAAGCATGACATCATCTGGTCCGCGGCCATGGACGCGGCATTCACGAGCGCAAAGCGGGCCCTCGCCGACACAACGCTGTTGGCTCACCCGGTGCTCAACGCTCCCATCGCCCTCACTACGGACGCCTCCAACTACGCGGTGGGCGCCGTCCATGAACAATGGGTGGACAGGGTTTGGCAGCCACTCGCTTTTTTCAGCCGGCAACTCCGGCCGAATGAGTTAAAATACAGCACGTTTGACCGCGAGCTCCTCGGTCTATTCCTGGCCGTTCGCCATTTCCGCCACCTCCTGGAGGGCCGCCCGTTCACGGCTTTCGTCGACCACAAGCCATTGGTTTACGCAATGGCCAAAGTCACGGAGCCGTGGTCGGCCCGCCAGCAGCGCCACCTCTCCGCCGTGTCGGAATTTACCACGGACATCCGGCACGTCGCCGGCAAAGACAACGCCGTGGCCGACTGTCTTTCTCGGGCCAGCGCGAACGCGGTCCACCTCGGCGTGGACTTCGCGCTCATGGTGGCCGACCAGACCACCGACACCACGGTGCAGGCCCTCCGGGCGGCGGACACGGGCCTCCGCCTGGCCGACATCCCCTTCGCGGACACTGTCCTGCTCTGCGACGTCTCCCAGGGCCAGCCTCGCCCCATCGTGCCCGTTGCTTGGCAGCGCCGCATCTTCGCCTCCATCCACGGCCTTTCTCACCCGGGCCGGAAAGCTTCTCAGAAGCTGGTGTCGGCGCGTTTCGTCTGGCACGGCCTTCGACGGGACGTCCACGACTGGGCCAACGCCTGCACGGCCTGCCAGCGGGCCAAGGTCCACCGCCACACCCAGGCCCCGCTGGCACCTTTCACCGTGCCCGAATGGCGTTTCGACCATGTCAACGTGGACCTGGTTGGCCCCCTTCCCCCTTCGCGGGGTTTCACACACCTGCTCACCATGGTGGACAGGACCACCAGGTGGCCGGAGGCCGTTCCCCTCATTTCCACCACCACCGCCGACGTGGCACAGGCTTTCATCGCCACCTGGGTCGCCCGTTTCGGCCCGCGGTCCGCAGTTCACCTCCGAGCTGTGGGGCGCGGTCGCCTGCAACCTGGGAGTCCAGCTCCACCGTACCACGGCCTACCACCCCCAAGCCAATGGGTTGTGCAAGCGTTTTCACCGCTCCATGAAGGCCGCGCTCATGGCAGGCCTTCAGGACGACGGTTGGGCCGACCGGCTGCCGTGGTTCCTTTTGGGCCTCCGCACGGCCCCCAAGGAGGACCTCCAGGCGTCCACCGCCGAGCTCGTCTACGGCCAGCCGCTCCGGATCCCGGGCGAGTTAGTGCCCGACGCTACCAGTCCCTGGTCCGCAGCTCGCCAGCACTCGGACCTCCAGGAGGCCGCCCGACGATTTGCCCCCGTGCCAACGTCCCGCCACGGTGGCCCCCAGTCCTACGTCCCCCCAGCGCTTCGCACAGCGGAGTACGTCTTTGTGCGTCATGACGCACACCGGGGGCCACTCCGGCCGCCGTACGACGGGCCCTGCGACGGGGCGACAAGTCATTCGTCATCGACTTCGGTGGCCGGTCGGACCGGATTTCAGTGGACCGCCTCAAACCGGCGCACGTGGACGTCGACCAACCACCACGGTTGGCCCTTCCTCCGCGGCGAGGCCGCCCCCCGTCCACAGTTCCCCCCGCTCGACCACCCACCACCACATCGGACCCCCCCCCCCCCCACGACCCTCCAGGGGTCGCTTCGGCCGGGTCATCCGGACCCCCCTTAAATTGACCCTGCCGGTGCAAGTCGATTCTGGAGGGGTGTGTGTAGCGGTTACCGCTGGGTGTACAGAATCGCCTTGCACCTACCAGGAAGCGGCCAGGGAGCAATCACCATGCCGGGCTCGTCCAGGCCGCCCGGACAGGCCCAGACGCGCCTCTCACGGGCATGCCCGGAGTCGCTGTTCCCGGGCTCGCCCGAGCCTCCCGGGCACGCCCGGTCTCGTCTTTCCCGGGCATGCCCAGACTCGTCTTTCAAGGACTCGCCCAGGACACCCGGGCATGCCCGCTCTCGCCTTTCCAGGGCTCGCCCAGGACGCCCGGACATGCCCGCTCTCGCCTTTCCAGGGCTCGCCCAGGACGCCCGGGCACGCCCAGCCTCGCCTTTCCAAGGCTCGCCCAGGATGCCCGGGCAGGTCCAGACTCGCCTTTCCAGGACTCGCCCTTGACGCCCGGGCATGCCCGGTCTCGCTTTTCCCGGGCAAACGCTCCGGCATAATGTGTATATATTGCTGCCCGATAAACGGGCTTTTCAGAGTACCCGAGTTTGATACGTGCAATAAAGCAACTCGGACGAATTTCCGTCTTTGGTCGCGTCAATCCTTCCGACTCGCGTTGGAGCACAGCTCCTTCAATCATCTCGAACGCTCCTCCATTCTTGAAAAATGAGAGACTGGTCTCCGAACTATCTCGTTATGGTTCTGTGGTTTCGCATGTCACGATGTTACCTTTACGTTGCCAGGATGACCGGGCTAAACATGTGATGTCTTTCAGGAGACAAGCTTAGCTTGTACTTCCTCCTTCTAACGTCGAAAGAACGCTGAACATTGTTTTAAAATTCAAAATTGATAATCATGATTACCAATTATACGTAACCACTGACACCTTGAAATGTTTTGAATGCGGTAAATTCGGACACCTGAAACGCTCTTGCCCAAAAGCAGCTTCGTCGAACGATGTGACAAACCGTGTAAACAACAGCGAATCCTCTTCTTCATCTGTAGCTTCGGCTGTTAAGGGAACATAGTCCATGTCCGGCAATGACACTCAGCCTTCCCATCCCGATGATCCAAACAGCACAACGAACGCCGGGGATGGTTGCTCTGTCAAGGAAGAGAAAGACCTTTCCCGAGGATCATTTAACTCAGAAAAAGGTAGCATTTAACAATAAGCAACCTGTCGGTAACACCCCCCCCCCCCCCCCCCAGTTGTGACCGATGCCACTCTACAAGGCTTACCTGGAACAAACCCTGCACCTACAGCCAACAAGTTCGGCCCCCTTTCATGTGAGGACCTAGACGTTCCACCTGCAAGGACAGTTTTACCTGTTAACCAATCAAATGGAATCGTCTCACCTGTTATGGACTCAGCTATTGGAAAGTCCTCTGATGATTTTGCCGAGATCACTGGTGATGAACCTGCCGAGACCACTGGTGATGAACCTGCTGAGACCACTGGTGATGAACCTGCGGAGACCACTGGTGATGAACCTGCCGAGACCACTGGTGATGAACCTGCCGAGACCACTGTTGATGAACCTGCCGAGACCACTGGTGATGAACCTGCCGAGACCACTGGTGATGAACCTGCCGAGACCACTGGTGATGAACCTGCCGAGACCACTGGTGATGAACCTGCCGAGACCACTGGTGATGAACCTGCCGAGACCACTGGTGATGAACCTGCCGAGACCACTGGTGATGAACCTGCCGAGACCACTGGTGATGAACCTGCCGAGACCACTGGTGATGAACCTGCCGAGACCACTGGTGATGAACCTGCCGAGACCACTGGTGATGAACCTGCCGAGACCACTGGTGATGAACCTGCCGAGACCACTGGTGATGAACCTGCCGAGACCACTGGTGATTAACCTGCGGAGACCACTGGTGATGAACCTGCCGAGACCACTGGTGATGAATCTGCCGAGGCCACTGGTGATGAACCTGCTGTCACTTTGGAAAATGTTAATCCTAAACATGATGATGCTGAATTCCTGTCAGCAGAAAATAGCGAAACTGTCTCAGTTACTGCTCTCAGTTCATCACCTGGTGAAGCTGGAATCGCAGGAATCAATGTTTTGCAAGAGACTCCTATTGTGCTAGATACCGCCACACCATCAGAGGTTGTTGCAGTCGGGGGAAGCAACATCGCTGCATCTGCTGATGCTGTTTCTGTTTCACCAAATCCACAGATTTTATTGCTGTTATTCCACATAGCAATGTTCCCACGGTGGGCGGGCACACAGATGTTACAACTAGTGCAGATCTGTGTGCCAATATTGATGACAGTATTGACATGCAGGACTATACAAGCTTGTGTGAGTCGGAAATTAAAACTGACTCTGACGAATCTGACCTGGAGGAAGCAAACAGCCAGGCGGAAGCAATGGAGAAACCTACCAGTCTAGGTCCTACTTCCCCTGAACAAATAAGACTTTTCTTGCAAAATACGCACAGGAAACGCATTGTAAACCTAACAGAATACTTTCCCGATTTACCGTCCTTCCTTGAGTGTGCTCAGGCTATTGTACGCAGGTCTGACTCATTCAACTTTCGTCAGACACATTGTCACTGTTTAAGAAAATTGATCGCGAAGGTGAAAAAGACGAAGTTAACTCATGGTGAGTTTCAAGATTGGAACAGTAAATGTCAATGGTGGTGGAAGTTCACTCCGCCAGATCCAGACCAAGCAGCTGATAGACGCTGACAGTCTCGACATAGCTTTGTTGCAGGAGACCCATGTCATCAGATCTGTTCAGGCCCAGTGGCAACTCATTATGGATAAGGAGTGTTTCTTTAGTAACAGCTCCTCGTCTAAGGCAGGAGATCATGTTTGTCTTCGGGAAACATTTCAAACCGTGCTCGCTTAAATTTACGAATATCATTGATGGCCGTCTTGCCTCTGTGACCTTCTATCTCAATCAGGTCAAGTTTACAATCCTTAATGTGTACGCTCCATCTAAAAATGGTGAGCGGATCTCCTTCTTCGCTGAACTGAGAAAGTTCCTCCAAACACTGGATTTGCAGACTTGTCTAATTATTGGTGGCGACTTTAACTGTACTGTTAATGCCTCATGTGACCGAAACGGGCCGGAACCCCAACCATGTACCGCAAAACTTTTTGCGAATATCATTGCAAAATATAATCTCCATGATGTCTGGCGCTTGCAGTACCCTTCTGAACAATCCTATACATGGTGTCGTTGCTCCAGCAACCACATCTCACTTGCGAGGCTTGATCGCATTTATGTAAATTCTCACCTGTTACATGGAGTTTGCAAATCTGATATCGTGCCTTCCGGTTTCTCCGATCACTCCCTAGCTCGAGCATTCATTCAACTCTCTAAACCATGTCCAGGGAGTTCTCACTGGAAATTCAACAATAGTTTAATAGAAGACTTCAACTTTATTCAGGCTTTTGAATCTTTCTGGACAGACCTCTTGGAACGGAAGTTAAGCTGTTCTGTTAGCCCAATGGTGTGGTGTGATTTAGTAAAAACCCAAATCGAAGGTTTCTGCCAACAATACCAGAGCTTCTCAAAAAGGGCTGATTATGAAGCGAGGAAATTATTGCAATCGGAGAATTTACATCTTCAGAGGGTCACAGGACAAAATAATAATGTGCAAAGAGCCTTAACCGAAAAACAGTCTTTATTGAAAGAAATAACTGAGAGGAATGCATGTGGTGCCTTAGTTCGGATGAGGGTGCAGCACCTTAACGAGACAGACATACCAACTAAGTATTTTTTTTCTTTAGAGAAGCGCCTTCCGAACAAACAGCTCTCTCAACTGCGTTTGGCAGACTCATCCATCACTTTCAACCAATCAGTTGTCAAACATTTCACAAAGGAATATTTCTCTAAAATATATTCGATGGAGCAAATAAATCCTGTCAGTGTCAGCTCGATCTCCATAGGCCTGCCTGCCAGTGTCTCCATAGGCCTCCATAGGCCTTCATAGGCCTGCCTGATCTCCATAGGCTTTTTTCCCCCTTGCTTTACAGAAAACTGTACCCGACCACTCCCCTTTTTCCCCGACCCCTTCCTTTTCCCCCGACCCCAACTCGGCTTAGCCCGGGTAATTTGAATTAGTAAAATGTCGACACGTTCCCCGTATGCGGCTTTCGAAGCTCTCACACGGAAGCATGGCGTGGTGTGCGTTCCTCCCGATGAGGTTAGTGTGGAACACATTGTTATTGCTATTGGGAATATCATTGGGATGGAAAAGATCCGTGCAGCGTCACGAATGAATAAACGTATCGTTGTTTTTTTAGCCGAGGAAAGCCTCGTGCATGAGGTTGTCGCGGCTGGTCTGTCCACAGACAATGGACATTTCGTCTTAGTTTCCCCACTCGATACCCCAGCTGTCAAAATACTCCTATCCAACGTCCCCCAGTTTGTAAAAAATGAGTCGCTGTTAGCGGAACTATCGCGGTATGGTACAGTCGTGTCCCAGATCAAGATGCTGCCGCTGGGCTGTCGGAGTGAACAGGCGAAGCACGTCATGTCTTTCCGACGGCAAAATACATCGTACTTCCCACATCCAACGTGGATAAAGTATTAAACGTGGTATTTAAATTCCGTATAAAAGATCACGACCACCAAGTATATGCGTCAACCGAGACATTCAAATCCTTCACTTGTGGAAAGTTCGGACATTTAAAACGTTTCTGTCCCCGAATTGCACCCTCTGTGATCGAGCAGACAGGCTCTCTGGACAATACTGTGCCCCCGCTACCTCTCAACACTGACGGACAAACTACCCCAACTACTGTCTCAGACCCCCCACTACCTCCCAACACTGACGGACAAACTACCCCAACTACTGTCTCAGACCCCCCACTACCTCCCAACACTGACGGTCAAACTCTCCCAACTACTGTCTCGGATGACATCGCACCAAATTTAACGACCGCTGATAAAACGAACATGAACATCTGGGATGGGTTTACACTTGTTTCCTCATTAAGGAAGAGAAAAACACCCCAGGATTCAGTTACACCTCGTAACGAAAAGGTGGTAGTTTTTCAGTCAAACATTGCGGGAATGCCTCTGTCCGACCAAACTACTACCAGCAACCGGTACGAACTGCTCATGCATGAGAATGTAGATCCCCATCCCTTACCTGAGACTTTCCCCCACAATGCAACGGAGGGGAATTACATCCCTCCTCAAGGGAAAATTAAAGCTGTTCCGTGTTCCCCCTTAGGGCGGTTCCCTCTTCGGTTTTTTTTCGCCTCGTGTTACAAATCATAATACTTTTGCCGTTTCTTTTTTCGTAAATATTTTTATTTTTCGTTTGTTTACTGGAGATTTTTGGCTTCATTAACCCTTTATACATTTATCCTTTGTTTAAACGTGGAAACGATGGCGGATAGCTCTCGTTACACGTCTCTTGAAGCGCTAACCCGGAAGCATGGGTTAGTTTGCTCACCTCCATCGGGAATCGACGTCGAGGCCATTATCCTTGCGGTCGGAGAGTTAATCGGTTTGGATAATGTAAAAGCGGCTTCTCGCATGAATAAACGTGTGGTAATCTTTGTTTCCACAGTGCCCATAGTTGCTCAAATAGTCGAGCACGGGCTCTTCTTTGCTCCCGACGTGTTTGTTCAGGTATGTCCACTCGACACGCCGGCAGTTCGGGTTTCTCTCTCTAACGCTCCTCCGTTCTTTAAGAACAAAGACCTGGTTACTGAACTAAACAAACTTGGTTCTGTCGTCTCTTCAGTTACTATGGTTCCTGTACGAGGGAAAAATAACCGTTTAAAACACGTCATGTCCTTTCGTCGTTTTGTTTATATGATTTTACCGCGTGGTGTAACCTCTTTAAATGCGGTATTGCCCTTCAACTTCAAGGTCGAAGGTCACACTTATCGGGTCTTTGTCTCCACGGAGTCTCTAGTTTGTTTTGAGTGTGGTCAATATGGTCATTTAAAAGACTCGTGCCCGAAAAAGTCCACAGATAGAGTCACTAGCCTGAATGGTGATGAACTGCATGGCTTCACTGAGATCGTTGTCCATGATGTAAACAATATGGGTGGTGCTGATGCAAACCCCATTGTAGACAAACAGAGAACCAGGAAAAGAACCCTCCCACCTTCTAGCGACCTCAACGAGCCTGATAATAAGGTCTTGGCCGGTCCTCCAACCTTCGCTCGTGGTTAGTGAAGGTTATGGTGGAGCGCGACCTCCTCCTCAGCAGTTTCCTCCAGTTGAGGAAATTCCTCAACCTCCCCCGCCTTCAGAATACTCTGAGGGTAATGTGATAAATGCTGAAAATGTATGTGTTGGCCAGACAGCACCTGAGTCTCTCCAGTGTTCTGAGGGTAAACCTCCATGTGAGGTTGAGCCTCCATGTGTGTCCCCTGCTGAAGCTTGCGTTGATTGTGCCACCTCTCCCTCTGTGGGGAGTGGTGATTGTGTTGGAACTAGTGATCTGTCTGTGGAATCCTCTATTGAGGCAGCTGAGCCTTGTCAAGCTCATGGTCAGCAGGGTGATAGTGCTGAAGTCTCAGATTGTCACGTCGATGAGCCCGTTGCTTCGGCAATGGACTCTCAATACAACGATTGTGACTGATGGAGGTTCTTCCGTTGCCTCACTGAGTGATGGTGAGGCCGACTTTTCATCGGAGCATGTCTCTGGAGGCTCTGTCCCTCCTGCTGAAATCGTGGATTTCCGACAAAAACTTACCGTAAAAAGCGCATGAAAATTTGCGATTTCTTCGTTGACACTCACGCCTTCATTAGTGGGGCTCAGGAAGTTGTACAACAATCTGCGGCCCTTCATATTTCTGATCAATCACTGAAAAGACTGAAGAGGTACCTTGTCACAGCAAGGAAAGAATTAAACCTGTAATGGCTGTGTTGCTGCCTATGTTTTTATGAACATAGCAAGTTTGAACATTAATGGTGGGCACAGTCAGCTGCGTAGGTCCCAAACTGTGCAATTAGCCAGGAGGGAAAAGATTGATGTACTTTTATTGCAAGAAACTCGTGCCACTGCAGACTGCATGGCTGATTGGCAGCAACAGCTGATTGGCACTTGGTTTTTTAGTAATACAGATTCTGTGAGTGCGGGTATTGCTTTTTTTGTCAGTTCACGTTTGTCTGTCTCCCCCCCTATCTTTAAGGAAATCGTACCAGGCTATCTAGCCTCTGTAGAGTTTGAATACAATCAGCAACGATTTATGTTTGTTAACGTCTATGCTCCAAGCGATAGTACAGATAGAGGAACTTTTTAAAATCAGTCCTTTAATTTCCTAAGACAACTCTCTTCTGATACGTTGTTGTGCTTAGGGGGTGACTTTAACTGTACTTTAAACCCAACTTTAGATAGGAACAGTGCAGAGCCACATCCAGCTTCAAGTAGGCCTCTTTCCAGTATAATTTTGCGGCATGACCTCAACGATGTATGGCGGCAACAACACCCAAACCTGCAGCAATTTAGCTGGTGTCGGGTTTTACTAAATCATCTTTCACTTGCTCGTCTTGATAAATTTTATATTCCTAACTCTGCTGTCAATCTTGTGACATATACGGCTATTGTCCCTTCAGGTTTCTCTGATCATTCTTTGGTAAAACTGTGCTTTTCTTTTCCTCGTTTCAAACGCCGCACCTTGTATTGGTCCTTTAACACCCCACTTCTGAGCGATCCTTTCTTTAAATCATCCTTTGTGGTTTTTTGGGACAAGGTTGTGTATTTCCAACATCGTTTCCTAAATCTCTGTCAGTGGTGGGACTATGCTAAAGCACAGATCCATGTTTTCTGTCAGCAATACAAAACCAATTGCTCTCAAAGTAAACAATTATGTATTGATGCCTTGAAACAAGAAATTCTATGATTGCAGGAAGGTGCTGAGGTCCTCAGTGATGAAAGACGGTGTCAACTCCTCTTTGAAAAACAAACTCTGCTTAAGGAATTAATTCAAGAAAATGGCATTGGTGCCTTAGTCAGGCTGAGAGTGAATGGTTTACTGTCGTCAGACACATGTTGTGAAGATTTCTTTAAGTTTGAGAAGACGACGAAGGCGAGCCAGCAAATGCTTAGTCTCCGGGCTCGTGATGGGCATATTTTTAGTGATAATACGGAGATTGTTCATTTTGTTCGGTCTTATTCGGTTCGGTGAGAATGTGTATTCCTTTAAGCGTAATGATGTGCCTGCAATGCAGAATATTACGACCAATTTACTGCAGATAGATGAGCATCAGCGGCATGTCTTGGATGAGAACATTACTCTCGGTGAACGTAAAACTGCGCTAGATGACCTTGCTGATCATAAGGCTCCTGGTTTTGATGGGCTACCAGCTGAATTTTACAAAACCTTTTGGGACATGCTTGGTCCTGCTTTGCACTCGGTGTTTTTATACAGTCTGCGTGAGGGATTGTTACCCCTTAGTTGTCGACGTGCAGTTGTTTGCCTTATCCCTAAGAAAAACGACCTGCAATTGATACAGAACTGGCGTCCAATTTCTCTTCTCTGCACAGATTACAATATTTTTGCCAAAACGCTAGCTAACCGTGTAAAGACTGTTTTAAGCACAATTATACATCAGGATAAATCGTACTGTGTTATGCACAGATCTATGCACGATAACATTTTTTTGGTACGAGACCTGTGGGAGTGTGGGATGTGTGTGCATTTCAACAACAACATACCGGTCTCTTTTTTATTGACCAAGAAAAGGCTTTTGACTCTGTTAATCATGAGTATTTGTTTCACATTTTAAAGCAATTTGGTTTTGGGGCATCCTTTATTTCATATGTATCCTTATTGTATAATCACATTTTTAGCTTGATCAAAATCAATGATGGTCTCTGTTCACCTTTGCGGATTGGGAGGGGAATTCGGCAAGGTTGTCCCTTATCTGGAATCTTGCACTCTCTTTGCATTGAGCCCCTTTTGATTCGTTTACGATCTTCTCTTATGGGATTTTCAGTGACTCCATCAGAAAATCCCGTTATCATTTCGGCCTATGCTGATGATGTACGTGTTGCTGTTCACAGCAGTAATGACCTTGCTCTGCTATTTGAGTGCCTACGGGTATACTCTCAGGCATGTACAACGCAAATTAATTGGTCGAAATACAAAGCAGTTTGGGTCGGCGGTACGCCACCTTCTGCCCTTCCAATTCACCCTATGAATTTGACATGGGAAAAAGAAGGTGTGAAATACCTCGGTGTTTATCTTGGAACCCCAGGTTTTGTCAAAAGGAATTGGGATGGTTTGCTCCAAAAAATTAGCAATAAATTAAACAGATGGAGAGGAATTTTGTCGACCTTGTCTTTCTGAGGTCGTGCCCTGGTCATTAACAACATGGTGGCCCCTCTCTTATGGCATAAAATGATTGCCTTGCAGCCACCTGCAACGTTGGTGTCGTCAATCCAAAAATGTTTACTTGACTTCTTTTGGGATGGCAAACACTGGCTAAAGCCAGAGACTATTTGCCTTCCACTGGCAGGAGGTCATGGGCTTGTGGACATTCTTTGTCGGGTGATGGCCTTCCGAGTCTCTACAGCTCGTCGTTTTATATTTCTGGAGGCCTTGCCCTGGAAATCGACTGCAAACTGTATATTAAAACAAGCCGGTATGCTTGGGTACAATTGTGAACTCTTCTTCATGGAGCTGCAACATGTCGATGCTTCGCTGCTCCCTGACTTTTACCAAGATGTCTTGAACGTCTGGCGGTCCATTTCAGTAACTCGGCAAATGGGGACATACAACAGTGAAAGGTTCCTCCGGGAACCCCTTTTCTACAATGCCCTCTTTCCTGCTATTCCTCGCTCACGTGCTTTTGTGCAACGTTTTGTGAGTGCTGGCGAGAAAACGACTCGGGACCTTCGTGACTGTAACAGGAATAGTTGGTTCTCCGCAGGACATCTTCAAGTAAGAACTGGCATCAGATCTTTGAGGAGCGTAGCAAAGGTCCTACAGGAAATCCTGTGTGTTTTTAGGCACTTGGGCCTGAGCTCAACCTCCAACATTGGTGACCACCATACACCACCACAGATCTGTGCTAGCTCTAGCCTGCCGGCTGATAGCGCCACAACATCTATCTTGTTATCCTCATCGCCACTTTCCAGCAAGGATAAAAAGAGACTATCGTTTGTGTATTTCAGTCCGGTTTCCCTCGTTACAGCCGGTTTCTTTTGGGGCTCGATGGAAAGAGAAACTGCCTTCTGGGTCTCCCTCCCATCCGCAATGGTCTGCAATGTATGTTTCTCCGATTGTTAAAAGGACTGGTGATATTGCTTGGAGACTCACCCATATGGTGTTGCCCTCCAATGTTTTATTACATCGTTTTAATGAGGATAATTCAGTGGAATGCCCTTTTTGTATGATTTCTGAAGACCTTTTCCATGCTTACGTAGATTGTGCAAGACTCTCTCCCTTCTTTGGTTTTTATCAACTTTTTTTAATCGTATGAACTTTTCTTTTTCTACACGTGTTTTTATCTTTGGAACACCACTTAGTTATAAAAAACGCTCTGAGACTGCTCTCGTTAATTTCTTAATTTCTATTGGAAAATTAGCAATCTACAAAACAAGAAAAGCAAAGCTCCTGGCAAATGCTGATATTTTATGTGATGTGGTAATTGTGTTTAAGGCTCTGGTCATGGCAAGGTTACGCTTGGAATTTTCTTTTTGCCAAATGAAAGATGATTTACAAACCTTTGTGGAAAAATGGTGTGCAAAGGGTGGGTTTTGTAAACTTGATAATGGTTTGTTAAGTTTTTTTATTTTACTGCTTGGTGTTTTTATTGTTGTTGTTTGGCTGCACATGTTTGGCATTGTGGTGACTTTATTATTTGCATGACTTGTATGGTTTTCTTACCTTTATAATAAAAGAGCTTCAAAAGTCAAAAGTCTCTCTCTCTTGCTCTCTTCCTGTCGACCAACCACACCACACCCCACACCTCGCTCACCACTCTCATGGTCCCTCTGGGACTGCTTGCGATCCACCTCTAAAGACTTGAGCCAGAAAATGCCTTGCAGGGAACTACACTGTACCGTTCTGCGCCCCCATGGAAGCGCTGTCCAGCCCCCAGGGTGCTGCGGCACATAGAAGCGTGTTCTTCGATAGAGGGAAAAGGCGTGTCTGTCGGTCAGGCTGTCCACAGACATCAGTTTATGATCGTGGAACAACTTAAATTCAATTTAATTTTATATTTTGAATACTGTAGAAAACAAATCGGAGCAGGAACCTGCAGTATTTTTTTTTTTTTTTGTATACAAGATCGAGGCTCGTGAAAGAGCGAACATTAATCACACAGAAAGACAAACCGACACATAAAACAAATAACATCGGGAGCGGTAGACAAGATGGGGAGAGAGGGGGAAGGACACAAACACAACATTTGAGAGCAGGGACCGAGAGACATGGAGACATCGAGAGATCTGTGGGAGGGAGAGGGCTTTGGGGGGGAGGCATGGGAAGGGGGGGGGGCGGGAGAGGTATAAAACATATGGACACTGCCAGGACTTCCAGGAAGGAAGTTGGAATTTCAAACAAGGTGGATCTGGGGTGAATTAGTGGGGGTAGAAAAGATCAAGGTTTTGGATGGGGGAAGATAAGAGATGGTGGTGAACAGCTGTTTTAAAGACCTTGAGGGAGGAGTGGGATTGAAGGGAGTGTGGGAGTTTGTTCCAGAGGCGGGAGAAAAGAGGAATGAAAGAGTGAAGGTGAGCAGAGAGCCGAGATTTCGGCAGTTTAACCATCAAAGGGTGGCTGGCAGATCTTGTGCGACCTGTAGGAATATTTGGGGGACAGAGCACAGAGAGAGCTGGGGGAGCAAGGCCGGAGAGGAGTCGGTAGAAGACAGAAAGACCACCTACCTGCCTGCGGTGAGAGAGTGAAAGGCCCTCGGAGATAGCTTCATCGCGGGAGATTCCAACGATTCTGAAAGCTTTGGATTCAACAGCGTGAAGCCGAGCCAGGTGTGAGGCAGGAGCACCAGCCCATAGGGGAGAACAGTATTCCATTGAGCTGCGGATGAAAGCCTTGTATGTGGTGAGGAGCTCAGGTGTGCCTAGGAAGGACTTCGCACGACGGAGGATGCCCAGTCGGCGACTGGCTTTGGAGGCCAGCTTGGAAATGTGGTTTTCTATTGGACTACAGTTTAGCAGTATTTGGCTCTGAAATTGGCAAGTTGTACAGAATCTCGTCCCGAGCGCACATTTGCAGAAAGGAGTGAAATAATTGTATTTTTACTCTGTTTGCTTGTCTGGCAGTCAAACAAAATTGAAAGTCATTCCAAACAGGAAACATACTGGTTTTAAGGACGTCATAAAGGACACAATCAACAGGCACAAAAAACTTATGTAACGTGTTAAATAAGGTGGTGTAAAAGCCGCTGCATCAACAGCGGTAAAGTTCCGAAAAAGAAACGTTTCTTTTGTTTTTCTACAAACTTTAAAATATTTATTTTATTTTAATTGAATTATATACTTGAACACTAGAACACAAATCACCTTCTTGCCACTTTCAAAAACTTTACATTTATGATTTAGCAGCAATTGGACAAAATATTTCGCCATTCTACATTATCCCAACCAATCAGATTCGCCGCTAGCTCTGTCACTTTGAATGTATCTTTATTTGTTTGGGATTTTTTTTTTCTTTTTCTGTTAACACAGCAGATTGTGAAATTCTGCATCTTCCATTTCTGTGACTTAAGGTGCCAGTGTGGTAATTGCATGGGAAAGGAGCAAGCAGATGAACCATTACACGGTCCCAAGAAGATTGTAAAGTGACTGACTCGCTAACTCGAACACACGCATGATGACGTCACGCAGGTGAGTTGCGTGGAGGAAAGATTTTTTTTTTGGTGTGGTTGCATCAAAATTACATGTAGATTGAAAATCAACAATACACGAACAAAAAACACAACGACGTTCACAATGGAGGCCAACAGGGGTCACCGTCGTACCAAACGAGGCAATCGCAGCCCCGGGAGGGGTGTTCGCCTGACTCAGCAGAGCGCGTCCGGGCGCAATGCCAGCTCTCCGCGGCGCTTTCAAGAGCGACTGTCGAGGCAATTGAGCCCGGGTGAGTTCTGATGGAATGAACGTGGGAGGGAGGGAGGGTGGGAACGCTCGGAAAACGTTTTTCGCAGTGTCGAGAAGCAAGAAGCGCGGAGAGAATTTGCAGCTATGGACGCGGGGAGGACAGTGAGACGAGTAGCTTTCATAAGGTGGTGAAAAATGAGCTGGACACGATCGGCGCAAGGTGGATGAGGATGGAGTTTGCCTGCGAGACCGTGGGGTGGAGGCTCAGCAGAAGGAGGACGCATGGTCACAATGGAGGAAGGAACAATAAACAATGGAACCACCATGGTGATTGTATCCGCTCGATCATCTCCCCCACCAAACCTCTCCGATATATACCATCGCTGTCGTGTGACTATTTAAAATTGTAACGATCACCTTTTCTTAAATGTGAATTTGGCGCCAATTTTAACGCATGCGCAATTAGTGCTGGAAGTCCTGCTTTAATGACGTGAATGACGGATCCCTCACTCCGGTGTGACGCTCGTCGGTTGACTGGAGAAGAGGACGTGGCGACGTCGCTCCGTCTTGTATACACTCCCAAGCCTCGCTGTCTGTTGCTGAGCAACTCCGTAATCCCAGATTTGTGACTACTTGGTAGCCAGGGCAGGGAGCCTGGAGAGCACATCTGGAGCGCTTTCGGCAGCGGCCAGGGCACGGGAAGCTTTGTTCCGTGGATTCTGTTCGCTTGACTTGCAGGGTCTCCCTCTTTCCATGCGCTTCCAACCCCTTTCCCCCCACACTGCCCCTCCCCTTACCCAATACCCCGGCTCTGGCCTTCCTTTGGATAATGGAGGCTCAGCAAGAGCCCCAGGGTGCAAAAGTGGAGCATCATCACGGGGTACTCAAAGCCACCTGTTTTCCAGTCCAGGCGTGGAGAAAAAGCGAGATAAATGCGAGGAAATAAAAACAAGTTACGGTGGGGGGCTGCTGTACCCGGGGAAAGGGTATCGGGGGCATGTTTTACCTGGGGGTGGCATGCTTTACCTGGGGGGCCATGCTGTACCTGGGGGGGGAGGGGCTGATGTACCCGGGAGGCCATGCTGTACCTTGGGGGGGGGGGGGATGATGTACCCGGGAGGCCATGCTGTACCCTAGGGGGGGCTGATGTACCCGGGAGGCCATGCTGTACCCTAGGGGGGGGCTGATGTACCCGGGTGGCCATGCTGTACCCTGGGGGTGGGGGGCTGATGTACCCGGGTGGCCATGCTGTTCCCTGAGGGGGGGGGGGCTGATGTACCCGGGTGGCCATGCTGTACCCAGCCAGGGGCCATGCTGTACTCGGCTATACCCAGTGGAACCATGCTGTATCCAGAGGCAATGCTGTACCTGGTGGGGCCATGCTGTATCCGGGGAGCCAAGCTGTACCCAGGGGGTATGCTCTACTTGGGGGGCCAAGCTGTACCCATAGGGTATGCTGTACCCGAAGGCCAAGCTGTCCTCGGGGGGGGGGGGGGGGGGAGGGGCAAGCTGTACCCAGGGGGCATCCTGTACTCAGGCCCTGGCCGGTCAGCCTGGATTTTCACTCGGGCCTTTTTACCTTTGTTCACCCGGGCCTTGCCTTTTTACCCCAATCTTGCCTTTCACCAGATAACCCTTCATAAAAACATTTTAAGATCACTCCTGTGATCAACAATTGTGTGTTGATGGATGATGTCTTACTTCGAAATGAGATTGTTTGGTTAATGTTAACCCTCTAAATTAGATGTGCATATTATTAATAACTGCTTAATAATTTGGTATATTGATAGTCGATTTTCTGTTAACCTGAACATTCTCTTTGGAAATGCATCGACTCGATTTTGTAAATCAAAGGCAGATGTTGTTGGGGATTGTCGTATTCAGTGAAGTACGAAAGGATGGCTCGGTCAATGTAGCAACAATTGAAACCAAAGGATGGAAATCCATATCATATAAATGCCTAACATCCTTCCTTTCTGACTAAATACCGTCTGATAGTGTATAAAGCTGGCTATCTTATTTTTTTCAAGGTCCTATCTCTCAATTTCAAAGAATCACATTGTTAACTCGAACGGAACTCGTGGAGCGCATAGTCTCGCCTCACACGTTCATTCTGAACAAAAATACCATCATTAACTGAACATTCTGTTATTATGGCTCATATACCCATATCATCCATGCGTCCTATTATGTCACATTTATTGGCAAAGGTTATGAACGTCATAAGTTTAATTCTTCACTCACATCGGGTCATATGTCAGATATATGTAGTTTCAGATAAGGATTTCATTTCAACCAATACCACTTCTCCAGAATACCACTTCTCCGATGATGTCATCGATATCACGCTATATACCCCACAGTAAGTTGATGACATATGCAAAGTTTCAAATTTTTCTTTTGAGCGGTTTCAAAGAAAATGATGTCCAATTTTTTTCCTTTAATACAATATGGCTGCCTTACCACGTGATCTATGAGGTCATAAATTTTATTCTTCTGTCACATTGGGTCATAGATCAGATATTATGAACTTTCAGATTTTTGGACAAGGATTTCAATTCAACCAAATATGGCTTGAATACCACTTCACCAACAATGTCATTGTTATCTCCCTATTTTGATGACATATTCCAAGTTTCAATTTTTTCCGTTGAGCGGTTTCAAATAAAATGTCCATTTTTTTTCCTTTAATCCAATATTAAGACAGTTAGCATTAAAATATTCTCCATGGGTAGTCCCTCATATTTTTAATGTTTCGCATTGATCGGACAAGCAGTTGCAGAGAAAAACATTTTTAAAGAAAAAATATATAGCGTGGACACACACACGTTTTTTTTTTTTTCTTCAAAATTCTATCACACACACACACACACACACACACACACACACACACACACACACACACACACACACACACACACACACACACACACACACACACACACACACACACACACACACACACACAATTAATTCTCCAGTAATGGCTATTCCTAAAAATATGATGTAATTTAAAAGATTGCTGCAAATGATGTTAATTTCACAACATCCCATATTCAACCTTACTTAAATTGTAAACCTCAAAACATAGTTTCCTTACCTAAAAGAAGAACCTTAACCTACAAGCAGTTGAATAGTTTCCTGACTGCACGGATCATCAGCTTGGCACAATTCTTCCTCGAGGTTTCGATCCTTTCAGCCCAGGAGCTCTCCAAACGGTGGATCCTCAACCTCAGTCACAGATCCACATCACGAGATTACGTACATCAGTAGATCCACAACCTCAGTCACAGATCCACATCAGTAGATTAGCTACATCAGTGGATCCACAACCCGAGTCATAGATCCACATCACGAGATTACCTATATCAGTAGATCCACAACCTCAGTCATAGATCCACATCACGAGATTACGTACATCAGTAGATCCACAACCTCAGTCATAGATCCACATCAGTAGATCCACAACCTCAGTCACAGATCCACATCAATAGATTAGCCACATCAGTGGATCCACAACCTGAGTCATAGATCCACATCAGTAGATTACCTACAAAGGGAGATCCACAACCTCAGTCATAGATCCACATCAGTAGATTACCTACATTAGTAGATCCACAACCTCAGTCACAGATCCACATCAGTAGATTACTTACATCAGTAGATCCACAGCCTCAGTCATAGATCCACATCAGTAGATTGCTTACATCAGTAGATCCACAGCCTCAGTCACAGATCCACATCAGTAGATGACCTACATAGGGAGATCCACAACCTCAGTCATAGATCTACATCAGTAGATTACCGACATAGGGAGATCCACAACCTCAGTCATAGATCCACATCAGTAGATTACTTACATCAGCAGATCCACAGCCTCAGTCATAGATCCACATCAGTAGATTACCTACATAGGGAGATCCATAACCTCAGTCATAGATCCACATCAGTAGATTACCCACACCGGGAGATCCACAACCTCAGTCATAGATCCACATCAGTAGATTACCCACATCGGGAGATCCACAACCTCAGTCATAGATCCACATCAGTAGATTACCTACATATGGGGATCCATAACCTCAGTCATAGATCCACATCAGTAGATTACCTACATATGGAGATCCACAACCTCAGTCATAGATCCACATCAGTAGATTACCCACATCGGGAGATCCACAACCTCAGTCATAGATCCACATCAGTAGATTACCTACATATGGAGATCCACAACCTCAGTCATAGATCCACATCAGTAGATTACCTGCATAAGTAGATCCACAGCCTCAATAATCATAGATCCACATCAGTAGATTACCTACATCAGTAGATCCACAGCCTCAATAATCATAGATCCACATCAGTAGATTACCTACATCAGTAGATCCACAGCCTCAATAATCAATAGATCCACATCAGTAGATCCACAGCCTCAATAATCATAGATCCACATCAGAAGATCCACAGCCTCAGTCATAGATCCACATCAGTAGATTACCTACATCGGTAGATCCACAACCTCAGTCAAAGATCCACATCAGTAGATTACCTACATGAGTAGATCCACAGCCTCAGTTGCGTCCAGGCACTCAATCAATCCAGCACACACATACGGGCATTACAAGATTGCATCCCCTTTGGGGCGAGATAAATTAAAAAGATTCTCCTATCAGGATTCGAATTTTCACCAAAGTCGAATCAATACGGCACTTTCAACATGACTTTTGAAAATGACTTCTGCGCATGCGCTATGTGTGTGTTTTCAGTGACCCTGTTTTCAGTTTCAGGCTCGCCGAGCACTTTTCACCTGCCATTGCTAGCATTAAATCTAAAATTAAAATCGTCTACTGAGCATAATTTTCAGCATTTAGACGATAGAGTGGCAATTTCAAAATGGTTATCTATAATTGTTCTGTTCCTGAAAGCAAATCAGACTCATGAAAATGTAGGAAATATGAGAAATATCCATGGATGAGATGAGTCGGGTCCTATCATTTCCGGTTAATACTATTAGCTAGCGGTGGCCGTTGTTATAACACACACACACACACACACACACACACACACACACACACACACACACACACACACACACACACACACACACACACACACAAACAGACACGCTTCTACTTTCACTAATAGATGCAAAAATGGTGCACGGAGGTTATGCTTCGCCCACCACCCTGTCTGTCTGTGAGCAGAATATCTAAAAATGTTTTGGTCCGATTCAGACAAATGTTAGTGGACAGGTCAGGCATGTAATAAGAACAAATCGATTAGATTTTGGTAAAGATCCGGATCTGGATAAGAGAATGTTTGGATCTTTAAAGTGATTCTTCAGAAGTGAGAGATAGGGCTAAAAACGATATACTGTGGCGGACACAAAAGCCCACTGGCGTGGTGACATCATTCCGCGAACCAAGTGGGCGGTGGCCACGCCCGAGGGGTAGGCGTGGCCTCATGATATACACCGGGCGCGCAGCCCGGAGCGCGCCAGTGTTAGTGAGCTCCTGAAATAAAGACGCTTATAAGTTACCGCTTGTCCGCTTCCTCCTTGCTCGCAAGCAGCGCGCGTAACGCCGCGCTTTACTGGTGACCCCCTTGACGTTGGATCTGCCTGAGCGATCCTTCCACACGCGACGCCATTGCCATGGCCAACTTCATCAAACTTCCCGAATTTTGGGAGGCTCAGGCCGAAGTCTGGTTCGTCCAGGCCGAAGCCCAATTTCAGCTTCGGCGCCTCACCGGCGATGACACGCGCTATTGCCACGTCGTCACCTCCCTCGGGCCCGGCACGGCCGCTCGAGTTGTGTCCGTCCTTCGCCACCCACCGGACGGCCACAAGTACGAGGCACTCAAGCGGCTACTCCTAGCCACGTTCGGCCTCACGGACGACGCACGGGCCGACCGCCTCCTGGATCTCCCCGAGCTCGGTGACACGCGCCCGTCGGTCCGAATGGACCATATGCTGTCACTGTTGGGCGACGAAGCCCCCGGTTCTCTATTCCGGGCGCTTTTCCGTCGCCAACTTCCAGCGCAGGTTCGCCTCGCGTTGGCCGGGACCGGGCTAACGGAACCCCGAGCATTGGCAGCCGAGGCGGACAAGTACTTCGCCGCTTCGGACACGCGGGCGAGAGTCGGCGTGGCCGTCACGGCCCTCGTGGCTGATGCTGCTGATGCTGCTGCTGATGCTGCTGATCCACAGCATCAGCTTATACAGCATACGCAGCATGCTGATACGCATCTCGTGACCGCCGCCACGCCCCGCCCACCGCCGCGGCGAAAACCGCCACCGCGGGGAAACCCGCCAACTCCACCGGCCTGGCGGAGCCAGCCGCGCTCCTCCAGCTCCACCACCTGGTGCTGGTTCCACGCCAAGTTCGGCCACGAAGCTCGGCAGTGTCATCCGCCATGCTCCTTCAACAGGTCGGGAAACGCCCGGGCCAGCGCTCAATAGTGGCGATGAGCGCCGGCCGTTCGAGCAGCCTGCTGTTCATAACGGACACCTTCTCCGGGCGCCGTTACCTGTGCGACACGGGAGCGCAGGTGAGTGTCGTTCCCGCCGGCACGTCAGACAAGCACGCCACGGGTGGGGGCCCCGCGCTGCTTGCCGCGAACGGGACGCCCACCCGTACGTACGGAAAACGCTGCCTCTCTCTGCGGTTCGGAGGGCAGGTTTTCCGATGGACGTTCGTCACCACCGACGTGCCCATGGCACTGCTTGGCGCGGACTTCCTGTGCGCTAATGGGCTCCTGGTCGACGTCAAGCGCAGACGTCTTGTCCAGGCCGAGACGTTCAGCTCGCTCGCTTGTGCGTTGCCCAGCTCAACGAGCGGCTTGCCAAGCGGCTTGCCGAACGGTTCGGTTCCGGCCATGTTGGTCTGTACGCTTCCGGCAGCGGACGCATTCACCCGCCTCCTCGCCGGCTTCCCGGCCCTCACGCGGCCCACCTTCTCGGCAGGGGCCGTCAAGCACGGGGTGGCCCATCACATCCCCACCGTCGGGCCACCGGTCTACGCCCGGGCACGCCGCCTCGAGCCGACGAAGCTGGCGGTGGCAAAAGCGGTGTTCGCTACCCTGGAGCGACTCGGCATCGTTCGGCGCTCAGAGAGCGCTTGGGCATCGCCGCTGCACATCGTGCCGAAGCCCGGCGGGGGATGGCGACCGTGCGGGGACTATCGCCGTCTCAATGACGCCACGACTCCCGACCGCTACCCCGTCCCCCACATTCAGGACTTTTCCGCCCGTTTGGCGGGCATGTCCTTCTTCTCGAAGGTGGACCTCATACGCGGCTATCATCAGGTCCCCGTCAGGCCGGAGGACGTCCCGAAGACGGCGGTCATCACGCCATTCGGACTCTTCGAGTTCCTGCGCATGCCCTTCGGTCTGAAGAATGCGGCTCAGGCGTTCCAGCGACTGATGGACAGCGTCCTGCGTGACTTGGATTTTGTCTACGTCTACCTGGACGATATCCTCGTCGCCAGCGCGTCCCGCGAAGAGCACCTACGCCACCTCCGCACGCTCTTCGAACGCCTGGGCCAGCATGGCCTGATTGTGAACCCCGCAAAGTGCCGGTTCGGCGCCACCATAATCGATTTTCTGGGGCACCGTGTCACCAGGCACGGAGCCGTCCCCCTGCCGGCCAAGGTGGAGGCGGTGAAGGGGTTTCCGCGCCCCCGCACGATCAGAGGGCTGCAGGAGTTCCTGGGCATGGTGAACTTTTACCATCGGTTCCTGCCCTGTATCGCCCAGCTCCTGCGCCCCCTGCACGAAGCTCTCCGAGGTAAGCCGGGCAAAGGCGACGTTACCTGGACCGAGCAGATGGACACGGCGTTCACGGGCGCGAAGCTCGCCTTGGCTAACGCCACCATGCTCGCGCACCCGGCGCCCGATGCACCGATCGCCCTCACCACCGATGCCTCGGACTACGCGGTGGGCGCGGTGCACGAGCAATGGGTGCGTGGAGCTTGGCAACCGCTGGCGTTCTTTAGCCGGCAGCTTCGCCCGCCCGAACGCCGTTACAGTACCTTCGACCGCGAGTTGCTCGGGCTTCACTTGGCGGTCAGGCACTTCCGCCATCTGCTCGAGGGCCGTGCGTTCACTGCCTTCGTCGACCACAAGCCGCTGATCTTCGCGATGGGCAAGGTCACCGAGCCGTGGTCGGCCCGGCAGCAGCGTCACCTCTCGGCCGTGTCCGAGTACACGACGGACATCCAGCACGTTGCGGGGAAGGACAACCCGGTGGCGGATTGCCTTTCCCGGGCCGTCGCCCACGCAGTCCACCTCGGCATCGACTATGCCCGGATGGCAGCGGACCAGGCCGCTGACCCCGACGTCCAGGCCTTGCGGACCGCCGTCACGGGCCTCCGCGTCACCGAGGTGGCGTTCGACGGCGCGGGCGCGGCCCTCTTGTGCGACGTCTCCCTCGGGCGTCTTCGCCCCATCGTGCCCGCGGGCTGGCAGCGCCAGGTGTTTGACGCCATCCACGGCCTGTCCCACCCGGGCGCGAGGGCCTCCCAAAGGCTGATCGCCGACAAGTTCGTCTGGCATGGCCTCCGGAAGGCCGTCCGCGGCTGGGCCAGGACGTGCCTCGCGTGCCAGCGCGCCAAGGTGCACCGGCACACCCAGGCCCCGTTGGCCCCGTTCACGGTGCCAGAACGCCGGTTTGACCACGTCCACGTGGACCTGGTGGGACCTCTGCCCCCCTCGCGGGGTTTCACCTACGTCCTCACCATGGTGGACCGCACCACCCGGTGGCCGGAGGCCGTGCCCTTGGCGTCGACAACGGCGGCCGATGTCGCGCAGGCTTTCATCGCCACCTGGGTCGCCCGGTTCGGCGCCCCCTCAGACATCTCGTCCGACCGCGGCCCCCAGTTCACCTCGGAGCTCTGGGGGGCGGTCGCGCAGGGGCTCGGGGTCCGGCTGCACCGAACCACGGCCTACCACCCCCAGGCTAACGGCCTGTGCGAGCGATTTCCCCGCTCATTGAAGGCCGCGCTCCGGGCCACCCTCCGCGACGGCAGCTGGGTCGACAGGCTCCCCTGGGTCCTGCTGGGCCTCCGGACGGCGCCCAAGGAGGACCTGCGCGCATCCGCGGCGGAGTTGGTCTTCGGGCAACCGCTGCGGGTGCTGGGCGAGTTCCTCCCCGACTCCACGGCACCATGGTCCGCAGCACAGCAGCGCTCCGCTCAGCAAGAGACCGCCCAGAGGTTTGCCCCGGTGCCAACGGCATGCCACGGGCACCCACCGACGCACGTCGCCCCGGAGCTTCGCACGGCGGAGTACGTCTTCGTCCGCCACGATGCCCACCGGACACCACTGCGGCCCCCGTACGACGGGCCTTTCCGCGTGCTGGAGACCGGGGCGAAGCACTTCACCCTGGACATCGGCGGTACTCCTGACCGCGTTTCGGTAGACCGCCTCAAGCCGGCCCACCTCGACGTGGACCATCCACCGCCAGTGGCCCGACCCCCACGTCGGGGCCGCCCCCCTGCGGGCGGACCCCCGGCACCACCCAGCCCCGCCGCCAGGCCGCCCCCCGGTCCTGCACCCATCCCAGGGGTAGCCAGGGGCATCCCACCTGGCATCCCTGCACCCCGGACGCCGCCGATCGCCAGGGGGCGCTTCGGCCGGGTCATTCGTCTGCCCCGCAAACTGGCCCTCCAGGTGCGCGGGAATTCTGGGGGGGCGCGTGTGGCAGACACAAAAGCCCACTGGCGTGGTGACATCATTCCGCGCACCAAGTGGGCGGTGGCCACGCCCGAGGGGTAGGCGTGGCCTCATGATATACACCAGGCGCGCAGCCCGGAGCGCGCCAGTGTTACAGTGAGCTCATGAAATAAAGACGCTTATAAGTTACCGCTTGTCCGCTTCCTCCTTGCTCGCAAGCAGCGCACGTAACGCCGCGCTTTAATACGATATATTTATTATATGATATATGATAGCATGATATATTGGTATTTCAAAAATTGTGGTTGAACTATGACAAAACTTAATGTATGAGTTGGGTCGGTGACAACAACAAGCCCATTAGATTTTGATGAAGGTCCGGATATAGATCCGGCCTATCATTTGGATGCAAAACATAAACTGTTCAGCCTAGTGCAGGTATGCGCTCTACGAAACAAAAAAATATAGACTTGTACCAACACTCTCGCTCGTCCACCACCCCTCCCCTTCTCCCAAACATGATGAATAGTATATATAATTTTAAACTTCCTGGGCAAATCAACAAATCCCAGATATGACCTTCCCATCGGTGTTGAGGAACATGAAGGTTTAGTTAGAACGCGCCCATCTACGAACCTTTGGACTTACATGGGCCCACATCGTCAGGAGTATTTGCAATATGGACTGCAAGATATCAACTTTTTTGACTAGTTTATCAGGAAGTTCTCCAATTGTTTCGTTCAACAGAGCCACACCACTTTCCCTCAGGTATGCTTACAAGTACATTTGGCTTTTTAAAAAGGTTTTTAGTCGTTTTATTCGGCAATCATTATCTGGGAGGCATGAAATATCTCCAGGCCGCCCCGAATGACTTCGTTACTAATGGGCTCTGCGCATGCGTGCCAATCATTCTGGGGCAGATTACGTCATTTCAAAACTCGTGCATCCATCCTTGTTACACACCCAACCAGTCCACCAACTTTCGTCGTAATCCGTCCATAACTTTTTGAGATATCCTGCTCACAGACAGACAGACATTGGTGAAAACATAACCACTGTTCACCCTCAGTGGTGGAAATAATAAAAGACGAGGTATGTTCAAAGGATTCTCACAAGAAGTCAAAGAATCGCCAGTTTTTATTGTATACGATAAAATATAAATATATATAAATATATATATATTTAACTGTGAGAAATAGTAGAAACTCCACAGTACGAGCAGGGCGTCTCATTTGCATTAAATAAATAATCGGGGGATTAAATCAGACGCGGGGGTAGCTTGAGGACGGTCAATCTTTAATTCTCGACAAGCTTTCGACCAACAAAGGTCTTCTTCTTAGTCGTCCCCAAGTTCAGCGGAAGTGTACTTACTTTTTCCACATGCGAAATTTGCATTTATGTTTATTTAAATTATACAATGGACTACAAAATGTAAATGTTTCATGATATTTGTTATATTATATCGCCTTTATCTGTTAATATTGTTGAAATGAAGATCAAATTGCTGTATCTTGAAATATTTTGAAAAAGTCAAAACTTTACATGGGGTGTACTTACTTTTTCATGTGACTGTATATATATATATATACCACGTGAACCACGTGACCACGTGAAAAAGTAAGTACACCCTATGTAAAGTTTTGACTTTTTCAACATATTTCAACATACAGCAATTTGATCTTCATTTCAACAATATTGATAGATAAAGGTGATATAATATAACAAATATCATGAAACATTTACATTTTGTAGTCCATTGTATAATTTAAATAAACATAAATGCAAATTTCGTATGTGGAAAAAGTAAGTACACCCCTACATTTATCACTATTTCAAAGACCTAAAATTAGAATCAGCTGCACCAGCTCAGGTGCAAATGATTAGAACATCATTAGAGAGGATCTTGGAGGAACCTGTCTTATTTAAACCTCAGACATTTAGTTTGGGTTGCTCTTTGTTGTTGAAGTGTGCAGCGTCACCATGCCTAGATCAAAAGAGCTCTCTGAGGCCTTCAGAAAGAAGGTTATAGATGCCTAAGAGTCTGGGAAGGGATTTAAAAAGATCTCCAAACAATTTTAAATCAATCATTCGACTGTCCGGAAGCTCATCGACAAGTGGAGAAGATTCCAAACAACTGCCAACTTGTTCAGGCCAGGCCGCCCCAGCAAGTTCAGCCTGAGAGCAGACCACAAGATGCTGAAAGAAGTCTCTAAGAACCCCAGAATGTCATCACGGGACCTACAGGTAGCTCTTGCCACTGTTGATGTCAAAGTGCACGAGTCTACCATTAGAAAGAGGCTGCACAAATTTGATCTACATGGGACGTGTGCCAGGAGGAAACCTTTGCTGTCCAGAAAGAACATCAGGGCAAGATTAAAGTTTGCCAGTGAACACTTAGGCAAAGACCAGCACTTCTGGAACAATGTGCTCTGGACAGATGAGTCAAAGGTAGAGCTATTTGGCCACAGTACCAGAAGACATGTTTGGCGAAAACCAAAGACAGCATTTGACCACAAGAATCTGATGCCAAATGTAAAGCATGGTGGTGGAAATATTATGGTTTGGGGCAGCTTTGCTGCATCAGGGCCTGGGCAGCTCACCATCATAGAATCCATTATGAATTATTCATTGTACCAGAGGGTGCTTGAGGATAATGTGAGGCCATCTGTCGGAAAGTTGAAGCTCAACCGAAGGTGGACCTTGCAACATGACAATAAATCCACCAAGGAATGGCTGAAAAGAAAGAAATGGAGGGTTCTGGAATGGCCAAGTCAAAGCCCGGATCTAAATCCCATTGAGATGTTGTGGGGGGATTTGAAACGAGCTGTGCAGGCAAGAAACCCCTCAAACATCGTACAGCTGAAAGAATTCTGCATGGAGGAGTGGGCAAAAATTTCTCCCAGTCGATGTCAGAGACTGGTAGACAGTTATAAGAAACGCCTACTTTAGGTTGTTTCTGCCAAAGGGGGCAATACCACCTATTAGAGCCAAGGGTGTATTTACTTTTTCCACATGCGAAACTTGCATTTATGTTTATTTAAATTATACAATGGACTACAAAATGTAAATGTTTCATGATATTTGTTTTATTATATCACCTTTATCTATCAATATTGTTGAAATGAAGATCAAATAGCTGTATGTTGAAATATGTTGAAAAAGTCAAAACTTTACATGGGGTGTACTTACTTTTTCACGTGACTGTATATTGTATATACTAATTTACTCATTTATTTGCTAGTACATTGGAAATGGACATCAACATTTCAGTTTCTTTGCTATTGTGAAAAAGCCCATTCCCCAAACTTTTTGAACACCCTTGTTTACACCAACCATCATCTTTATGGTTGCCCTTCGTAGCCGAAGATGGGTCTTCAAATGTAACTTGCGAAGTACTCATACTTGGGAGTATCAATTTCTTTAAAGTGTGGAAGCTGATGCCCAGACAGCAAGCACACCCCGAGATAGCAAAGCAATGTAACATGGTGTCAAGAAGATGAGACCACTAGCTCAACAGGATGTTGTAAATTGTTTCGGGTGCCGGAGATAACTCACCCACCCTTCACAAGAGACACATTGGGATCTTCAACAACCACCAAAGACCAATGCTTCCCCACACTGGCCCTTTGGTGAAGCGTCCATCTGATGATCTGCGCACACATTCATGCCTTGCTCGCAAAATACCATGGTGACAGTTTATAGCTGGGTCGAGATTCGAACCCAGGATAGACAGCTCAAAGTCGTGTTCATACACCTCAAAGCCATCCCACCAGCCCTATTACTCCAGCACATTCCACATGCAGGTGCACTTTTTACCTCTATAGAATCGGATTTTAGCTCCAAACTTGGGTCTTGCTTGTCAAGGCAAATGAGCAGAGAGAAGTAATTTCCTTCCTTTGCTGTATTAGAAAGTGTGGAAGCATGGTACCGATGCACAGTGATGTTGTGCAGACGATAACCCAAGTGCTTTGGATTGACTAATGGCTTTCTCCGTCTGCCTCCTAAGCGAAATTTCATGCAGATGGGTAAAGTTGCTCCATGCTGGGAACTCATTTCAGACCTTCAAACGCAGCACTTTCGCCTCTTCTTTTATTTATTATTTACTTGCTCGATAACTTTGAGACAACCAATTGTCCGGTTCTCACGAATCCATCGTTACCCCGTGCGCGCGGAGTGAAAAGTGGGGTTAAGCGATTGATTCTCCTTGTCTGTCTGTCTACGGACGTCAGTTTATGATCGAGGAACACTCGATGTCAATGAATTGTTCCATTTTGAACACGAACCTGCAGTTTCGCATTACTCTGAATTCATCCCGATCGCACATGTGCAGAGAGGATTGAGAATTTCTCTTTTTTTACTGACTGCCTGTCTGACAATGAAACAAAATTGAAAATCATTCCCAACAGGAAACTTAGTTTTTCGGAATGTCATAAAGGACACAAACAACAAGCAAGAAAAACTAATAGGACATGTTAAGTAAGGTGGTGGAAAAGACGCTGCATCAATGGCGGTAAACTTCCAAAATAAAATTCTACAACCTTTAAAATCTTTATTTTCACCTCCACCACCAAAGGTGAGCAGAGGTTATGTTTTCAATCTTGTCTGTTTGTCTGTCTGTTTGTTTGTGAACCGGATGTCTCAAAAAGTTGTACTGATTTGGATGTTTATCAACTGTATCACTGCATCTGCTTTGGATGCTTCTTAACACCAATAGGGAGATAACATCTGGCACTTGTCAATGCACAGGGTACGTTTAAGATGATGATATTTACGATTGTTCATTTTGGGGTTGAAGGAGTGAAGTGAAGTGGAGTGAAGTGAAGGAGTGGGATTTGAGAGGGCTGTTATAAATATATTGTTTGTGTGATTCTGGGGTCACAAGAGAAATAATACTAGAGTTTTGCATCTATTGCTAAGAGAAGAGAAGTGTGTGTGTGTGTGTGTGTGTGTGTGTGTGTGTGTGTGTGTGTGTGTGTGTGTGTGTGTGTGTGTGTGTGTGTGTGAGAGAGAGAGAGAGATACAGAGAGAGAGAGACAGAGAGAGCCAGAGACAGAGAGAGCCAGAGACAGAGAGAGCCAGAGACAGAGAGAGCCAGAGACAGAGAGAGCCAGAGAGCAACAGAGAGAGCCAGAGAGCGACAGAGATAGCCAGAGAGACAGAGACAGAGAGAGACAGAGACAGAGAGAGCCAGAGTCAGAGAGAGCCAGAGTCAGAGAGAGCCAGAGACAGAGAGAGCCAGAGAGAGCCAGAGAGAGACAGAGATAGCCAGAGATAGCCAGAGACAGAGAGAGACAGAGACAGAGAGAGACAGAAACAGAGAGAGAGAGAGACAGAGAGAGCCAGAGACAGAGAGAGCCAGAGACAGAGAGAGCCAGAGACAGAGAGAGCCAGAGACAGAGAGAGCCAGAGACAGAGAGAGACAGAGACTTGACTTTTGTGTCCTTTTGTTATAAAAGTATAAAACCAAAAGTATTCCAACTCCACTTTACATACAAATCACAACCTCATTTCCAATGCATTTGCACAAAACACCCCCCCATAACTCTTCAAACACAAGAAGGTTCCCCATGTTTACATGATAAGCATGTTCGAGCTTTATACGTGCTGACACCATCCCTATAAAACAACAAAAAATTGCATTTTCATTTTTTCCACTACCTAATCTGGCTTTTCTGGTTTTATAAATTGCAAGCTTAGCAATTCCAAGCAAAAAATTCAAAAGCAAAATCAGAGTTTTTCCTAGTATTACATGCAAATCCGTAAACAAAGATTGTAACAGAAAAAACAATTTTGAATTTAGAAAAGATTCGGCTCAGATACAGAAACAGTGATGACAATCTCTTGCACTCAATAAACGCATGACACAAATGTTCAACATTACCATAAAAAGGACATAAACTAGACACAGCAGGGTTAAACTTCTGAACTAACACCTGTGTGGCCAGGGCGTGATGGACCAGTCTCCAATTTAGGTCTCCTGTACGTCCGACAGCAGGACCCCTGTACATTTCATCCCAATTTGGAGTGAGAAATGCTCCTGCAGGTAAAAGCTCTTTCCACTTGTTTCTTAAGGGTGCTGCACAGCCCGGTAAGCACACCTCTAGACAAATTCTGTCCATTGCCCTTTTCCCCACGATGTGGAACACACCGGATTCTTCGCTGTTAGAGGAAAACACACCATGTTGTTCCTGGGCAGTGACTGAGAGTTCAGGGAAGGTTAAACGAAAATCTACTTCCTCATTTAACCCATTCCACCCAATATTTAAATCTAAAAAAGTCTGGGATACAATCTTTATGACCCTGCTCACTATTCTCATTGAACGCAAGCCAATTTTTCCAGAAACAGTGCTGGCAGACAACCATCGCTTCAAGGATAGCTCCATAAGATCTCGCACTTTATTAATCCCATTGTTCGTAAAATGTTCCATAAAAGCTCGGCTGGTAGATATTTCAGCGAATAGTGAGTTTTGGAACAATGGCTCATGCACAAACTTCCTGGGATCGGAAGAGATCTCCAACCGCTGCACTCCTAGAGCTTGCCAGGCGTTCAGAAGAGACCGATGAAATGCAGGGAGCCGAGCTCTATCGACCTGCTTCAAGTCCATAAGGAAAAGTTCCCAGTCATAGTCCATTCCTCCTACTTGCCTGAGCAAGGTATTCGTGAGAGGACGCCAGGGCACACCCTCACTGTATCGCAGACGTTTTATTGTCATTAGCCGAAAAGCCATTATTCGACTAGGGATGTGCACCAGGTTTTGACCACCTGAATTACGTAGTCTGCACAACACATCTGGCTTAAGCCAGTGGTGGCCTCCCCAGAGGAAGTCAACTAGACCCCTCTGAATGTTGGTGATCAGAGCTTGAGGAGGCTGGAGTGCTATGATCTTATGTCATACGATTGGAAGCACCAGGTTGTTTATTATCGTTACCCGTGCCTTAAGTGACAAGATATGGAGCATCCCTTTCCACTTTGATAGTTTCTGCTTGATGTTATCTTGGAAACCATCCCAGTTTTTCTTCATATAGCTTGCAGTTCCCAAATGGATGCCTAGGTATTTAAACCCATCCGTTTTCCATAACGTTCCTCCTGGAAGAGTTGGGGGAACCATATGTGAAGCCTGTGACACAGATAGGGTATCTGGGTGCAGACAAAGAGCTACACTCTTGCTCCAATTTACTCTTGCTGATGAAGCAAGTTCAAATTTGGCAAAACACCGGGATAGCTCAAAAACATGTTCCTGGTTTTCAACCACAACACACAGGTCGTCTGCATATGCTGACGTAACAATTTTGGAATTGTTTGACAAGGACAAACCAGATAAGGTGGTACGAAGGAGAGCCAGTGAGGGTTCGATGGACAGTGTGTACAACATTCCTGACAGTGGACAGCCCTGACGGATATAATATTTAAAAAATAACCACCTTTAGAGGCCATTTTTCCCCGCAAGGCGGGGGTTGGCCTTTTTCGGGAACCGTGGTTGTTGTTGTTTTTTGGTCCACTTTTTGAAGCAATGTTTTACGGCCGGATGCCCTTCCTGACGCCAACCCTTTTCGCCGCCTTTAACGACAAACAGGGAATTACCAGTGAACTGGTACTCAATTAGCCGACCTCGGAAGGATGACAGGCTGAGTCAACCCCCCTGGCGTTAATTCAGCGATCGACCGGGATTCGAACCCAGGATCCTAGGATCATAAGCCGGCACCCTAGCCGCTAGCCCAACACCAGGGCCCTGACGGATGCCACGCTGAAAAGGGAAAGGATGACACAGACTGTTATTTACTTTTAGCAGGCATGATACATTGTTGTATAAAAGTTTTCAGCAAGAAATGAATTTTTCTCAAAATCCTGCTTTAGTAAGAACTGCAAACAAAAATGAGTGATCCACACTGTCAAAAGCTTTCTCCTGATCAAGGAGTAATAACACAAAAGCGTGCGACGCAGTTTGACCGATAGTAATCAAGTCTCTAACCAAGAAAATACTGTCATACATGGATCGTTCAGGTATGCAATACGTTTGGCCATTCCCAACTAAGAACGAGATGACATTTTTAAGACGCATTGCAAGCACTTTTGACACAATCTTAGTCAGTATTTAACAATGACACAGGCCGCCAGTTTGTAATCTGCTGCAAATCCTCTTTCTTGGGAAGAAGACATAAGACAGCTCTTCTGCAGCTCAGGGGCAATTCCCCCTGATTTAGGCTCTCGTGAAACATCTCAATTAAAGCAAGACCCAGAACATTCCAAAAAACTTTGTAAAATTCAACAGGAGGTCCGTCAATTCCGGGGGCCTTGCCGTCTTCGAGTTGTTTCACTGCTGTTGTGAGCTCCTCAAGAGAAATGTCACATCCAGTTGGAGCTGCTGCTCTTCAGAAAGAGATGGGAGAAGTTCAATCATCTCATTTGCCGTCGTTTTATCCACCGTTCTTGGAGTAAACAAGTTTGAGTAAAGCTCTTGCAGTGAATGTTTAGTGTCACTCTGGCAAGTCAGAACACCGTCGGAAGAGCGTAGACTCTGAATCTGCCGAGAAGTGCTGGCAGCCTTCTGCATTTTGAAGAAATCTTTGTTTGGAGTCTCGAGGTGTATTCTGGTCATCCACAGGTGAATCATTGCTCCCGCAGCACGCTCTTTGACCAGTTCGGCCAGCAGGGTATTTTTTCTATCAGCTGCTGATATTGGTCACTTCCCAAAGATGTTCCAGCTTCTTGTTCATATTTAAGTACATCTGCTTTTAGAGCACTTATCAACCCAGACGTATTACTGGTGGCATACGAGCAATATTGTTGGCAGAAAAACTCGAATTTGTGATTTGGTACAGTCACATATTGACAGAGGAACACTTTTTCTTTTCTAATCCTTCCCATACCAGTCTCAAGGCATTTTTTAAATGTTCATCTTGTAACAATTTCACATTGAAATTCCAGTGTACACTCTTACAGAAATGATAGGGTAACATACATTCCATTGCAATCATATGGTGATCAGAAAAGCCAGATGGAGTTATACATGTTCTCTTAACCAGATTCACCATTCCATGGTTCACGTACAATCTGTCCAGTCGACCCATGGTTAACTGGTTTTTTGCACAGCACACCCATGTATATTTACGGGTGTTTGGATTTTGTAATCGCCACACATCTCGAAGTTTGTATTTTTTCACAAGTTGTGCCAAGGACTTTGCACTGGGTGGATGTGGCTCAGGAGTGTTCCTGTCCAGTCGAGGGTTGAGTGTGCAATTATAGTCTTCCCCCATACAAATTAAACAAGTCAAATCAACACTGCTTAAACAATTCGCTAATTTTGGAAGAAATAGAGCCCTTTCAGAGTGTGCAATTATAGTCTTCCCCCATACAAATTAAACAAGTCAAATCAACACTGCTTAAACAATTCGCTAATTTTGGAAGAAATAGAGCCCTTTCAGCGCTGTCACTGGGGCAATACACATTAATAATGCTAACCTTTTGATTGCTGCTAATAAAATCCACCACCATCAAGAAACCCTTACAAATCTCTCTATAGTGAATCTCGGATGGTTGAAGGCGAGGATGCAAGATTATTGCCACCCCCGCTTTAGCTTCTTCAACCGCACTGGAGAAAACATGGCACCCTTTAAACATTCTGCGCCACTCGTCTTCACAAGATTGGTTGATGTGTGTCTCTTGTAACATGAAAATATCAATCTTTTCTTTCTCAAATAGTTGTAACACCTCCAGACGCCGCATACAGCTGCGGCCTCCATTTATGTTGAGAAACGTTACCTTCATTTATTCTTTATTGATTTTCCTCCTCTTGGAGTTCTTTTCCTGCCTTGGTGGCACACTTCCTCAACCGCTGAAATTGAGGTTCTGAGATCCCAACTTGCAGGGGTTCACAGATCATGTTTCTAGTAGTTTTTAGAAAAGCATGTAGGTTTGGGAAATAATCCTGAATTCTGACAATCCTTTTCCTGAAGGATTCATCGAGGAATTTTTTAATTTCATCTTCTTGAACTACAGTGTCCCCATCCTCAACCTCTTGGGCACAAAACACACTACCTGACGGGGTAGAGTAGGGTTCATCAAAATCAAACGCATCAGCTTTGTCATTTTCTTCCTGATGCAACCCTATTTCTGAGGCACAAATCTCCCCAGAATCAGAAACATGGATATCGTTTTTATTCATGTTTGGCTGCTCAGCGTCACATGCAGCTTCCTTCTTATCATCCCTTTTATTTTGTTCGAAACGTGTAGGCTTGCAGGTTTCCTCTGTGGGGCTGTCCAACTTATCTGTTTTATCATTACACCTGGTCATCCCTGTGCCAACCTCTGTGACCATTACATTAATGTCATGTAAGACATCAGGGTTATCAATATCACCACTTGTGTCCTCCTGAGATGCACGAGGATTCTCGATGTCTGTATCACACTCGGAACCCTCAAACAGTTCGGCAAGTGGTGCAAACGAATTGCTCAGATTTAAACCCGGTTCCGGTTCAGTTTGCAAACCCACACAGGTATTCTCTATACAAGCTCCATCTTGCAAGCTCGGCGACACATTTGACACAACAAGTACCTTACTTTGTACTGTGCTTGCATCCTTCACGACGGGACATGAACGTTTATGTCCTTTTTTACGAGCCACTGTTACGAACCCTTCCATATTATCATCCGTACAGTCCTGTACAGTAGGAGAGGGATCAACCACTTTTGTCACACCAGCAGGTAGGGAGGAGTGGTCTACTGTTTTCCATTCACGCATTGGTTGTAGGGAGGGGTCTACCATTCCACGTATCCCAGTAGGTGAGGGGAGGAGTCAACTGTTTCCTGATCACCATTCGGTAGTGGGGAGGAGTCTACAACATCATCCGCCCCATTAGTTGGGGAGGGAGGAGTGGTCTACTGTTTCCTGTTCACCCATTGGTTGTGGGGAGGGGTCTACCATTCCACGTATCCCAGTAGGTGAGGGGAGGAGTCAACTGTTACCTGATCACCATTCGGTAGTGGGGAGGAGTCTACAACATCATCCGCCCCATTAGGTGGGGAGGGAGGAGAATCTGCAATCACCTGGTCTCAATTTTCTAATGATCTCACCAAAACGGGACAGGAACTCTTTACGTGTCCGTAAGCTCCACACCCATCGCACGTCATGACGTCCGTGGAGGCATACATTCTATAAGTATGGCCATTAATGTTTGCATACAAAACTACATTTAGCTTTTGCACATTTTCGGGCAATATCATGTAAACAACCCTTTTAAAAGTCATCACGTGTCGAAATTCACCCCTTGCCGAGTGTATCGGCACCATTGTCACTTTTGATACGATCGTACCGAACTTTCTCAATTGAGCACACAAGTCCTCACCTTTAACAAAGGGAGGGGCATTAGACACATTGACCCTCACCGCAGGTGTATCTAATGGGGAAACCACCAGAAACAGGTCGGGTTATATAAGAAGGCCTTGCTCCACAACGGAGTTCACCATGTGCACCTCCGATACAAACACAACAACCTTCTTGTTCATTCGAGAGGCTGCACGGATATAATATGTGAGCCGACGCATTTTCCGATTGCTAGAAGCACTTGCTCCATCTTTACCTCACTCGGAGGGTCGCACACCAGCCCATGCTTGCGAGTGAGCGACTCGTACATGCTATTCCTCAAACAATCGTTTGCCACAGCGAACGTAAATTAAATAAATAAAATGTGAGAAATCAACAAAACTATACCA